>NC_090329.1:31977323-32286324 GCF_035084215.1 Heptranchias perlo | reverse complement strand
CAGGTCCGAAAAGTTGATAAATATGTGTAAAGAGAACAATTCTGAGTGGAAACTAAGAATTTTCAGTGAAAACACAAAGATCTTCCAGCCAAAAGTTTGAGAGAACTGAGTGCCCTGCTGCAATAACTCACCTTTTATCCCCATCTGTCAAACAGGGATTTAAATGTCCAAATGGCTGCCGGCTGAAACACGTCTCGTTCACCACGGTGTGTTTCACACAGTACGGGAAACACGTTGAGGCAGCATTGAAATCACTTGCCAGCATAATTAATTACATTTATGCACATTTCAAGTACTTTAATTACTTGAATTGTTGGTTTAAATATCGTCCCGTCGGTTTTAATTGCCGGCGGGACCTCTGGGTTCGGGAACGGCGCAGGAACCTAGATGACTCTGGGTTGTGCGCTTTCTTCAGTGTGTTGGAGCCGGGATTCCTGCCCATTCCAAAAAAACACCATTTTCTTTGCCCCCCCCCCCCAATCCCCAACGCACCCGGACTTTCATTTTAAAATTGAACCCCATGTGTGAGTCGGGAGCATTTAGCTGTAGTCAGCATAATGATGTTCTGTACCTCTCACCTTCCCTGCATGTTAAGGGTGTGTAACTGCTTTTCGTTAAAGGATTAGAATTTCATGGAAGTCCTGTATCTCGATGGGGGTAATTTTAACCCCCATGAACGGGTGGTTTGGGGCGGGTGGGTAGTAAAAATAGTTGAATTCTTCAGTGGGACCGCCTCCCGGCTCCAACGTGCCCACTTCCAGGTTTAACCTAGGTGCTTTTGGATGCGCGAGCTAGAGAAACCCGAAAGTCCCATCCCCACTTAAAGCCAGCAGGCCGATACTTAAAGGAGCAATGTACCTCAATGCAATAGTTGAGGCACTTAATTTTTTGTGTATTGGAAATGTAAAATGAATTTAACCTTACCTGTTTGTGTTTCGCATCACATCTGATTCACGTCAGGTGAAAGCAGGCGGGAAGGGCCGGATCCATGAGGTGAGTGTCATTATTGAACTGCTTGTGGGCCAGGTGATTTGGAGTGCTTCATCCAGGCCCAACAAGCTCACCTGGCATGATCGGACCCCGCTGATCGGCTGAACCCCTCCACTCCCGATGGTGGACCGCCCACTCTGTTTGAACCCCCGGATGGTGAACCCCCCCATCCCGATGGTTGAACCCCCGATGTTGAACTCTCCTATGGTGGACCCCACCCCCTCCCGATGGCTGACCACTTCCAACAATGGGGGACCCTCCCCAATGTGGAACCGCCCCCCTGGTGGCTGACCCCTCCCAACGATGGTGGACCCCCCCTGATGGTGCATTCCCCTCAGATGGTGGATTGCCCCATGCCCAACCCCTCCCCCACTGATGGTGGACCCCCCCACAATGTCCAACAACCCTGATGGTTGATCCCCCCTCCTGATGTCCGATCATCCCAATGGTGGATCCACCCCTGATGGTGGACCCCCCCCCATGACTGACCCCCCCGCCCCAATGGCCGATCCCCTCACCCCGACGACCAAGACCCCTCCATACTTTCGACTTCTCCTAACCTCCGATCTTCTCTCAACATCTTCTGATCTTCTGGTGACGTTCTCCGATCATCTGGTGACCTGATCACCTCCCGGCCCACAATGTCCTCAACGGCTCACAATCTCTCCCTCCCTTCTCTCCGATTCCTGCCTATCAATCAGGTTGGATGCTGGGCACGAAATCCAGATGTAAAATTTATTGCCCTCAGTAGGGTCATGATCGCAGATCACGAACCGCCAACTTTAATTCCGGGTTTCACGTCCAAGTATCTTCCCCCTCGCCCCCCACATCCTTCCCGCCTTCATGTAAAAATCATGCCCAATGTGTTTGATATTGACTGCACCCATCCTTGAAAGTTTTCTGCAGGCGATTTGACTGTGGGTTGAGGAGCATCCCAGCCAAGCCTGATTCCGTTCTTACTTAAGAATTTTCAGTTAATCAGAGAGAGCCAGCATGGATTTGTGAATGGTAGGTCGTGCCTGACAAACCTGATTGAATTTTTTGAAGAGGTGACTAAAGTAGTGTAAGGAGTCGCACAACACCAGGTTATAGTCCAGCAGCTTTATTTGAAATCACAAGCTTTCGGAGCTTTGCTCCTTCACCTGACGAAGGAGCAAAGCTCCGAAAGCTTGTGATTTCAAATAAAGCTGTTGGACTATAACCTGGTGTTGTGCGACTCCTTACATTTGTCCACCCCAGTCCATCACCGGCATCTCCACATCATGACTAAAGTAGTGGACAGGGGAATGTCAATGGATGTTATTTATATGCACTTCCAGAAGGCATTTGATAAAGTCCCACATAAGAGACTGTTAGTTAAGATAGAAGCCCATGGAATCGAGGGAAAAGTACGGGCTTGGTTAGGAAGTTGACTGAGCGAAAGGCGACAGAGTAGGGATAATGGGTAGG
Source organism: Heptranchias perlo (assembly GCF_035084215.1). Classification (NCBI taxonomy): domain Eukaryota; kingdom Metazoa; phylum Chordata; class Chondrichthyes; order Hexanchiformes; family Hexanchidae; genus Heptranchias; species Heptranchias perlo. The sequence goes on along the minus strand of NC_090329.1, from coordinate 32,283,885 downwards.
TACTCACATTGGCAGGATGTGACTAGTGGAGTCCCGCAGGGATCTGTCTTGGGGCCTCAATTATTCACAATATTTATTAACGACTTAGATGAAGGCATAGAAAGTCTCATATCTAAGTTTGCCGATGACACAAAGATTGGTGGCATTGTAAGCAGTGTTGATGAAAACATAAAATTACAAAGCGATATTGATAGATTAGGTGAATGGGCAAAACTGTGGCAAATGGAATTCAATGTAGGCAAATGTGAGGTCATCCACTTTGGATCAAAAAAGGATAGATCAGGGTACTTTCTAAATGGTAAAAAGTTAAAAACAGTGGATATCCAAAGGGACTTAGGGGTTCAGGTACATGAACAGTGTCATGAACAGGTGCAGAAAATAATCAAGAAGGCTAATGGAATTCTGGCCTTTATATCTAGAGGACTAGAGCTCAAGGGGGCAGAAGTTATGCTGCAGCTATACAAAACCCTGGTTAGACTGCACCTGGAGTACTGTGAGCAGTTCTGGGCACCGCACCTTCGGAAGGACATATTGACCTTGGAGGGAGTGCAGCGTAAGTTTACTAGAATGATACCTGGACTTCAAGGGTTAAGTTACAAGGGGAGATTACACAAATTGGGTTGTATTCTCTGGAGTTTAGAAGGTTAAGGGTGATCTGATCAAAGTTTATAAGACATTAAGGGGAACAGATAGGATGGATAGAGAGAAACTATTTCCGCTGGTTGGGGATTCTAGGAGTATGGGGCACAGTCTAAAAATTAGAGCCAGACCTTTCAGGAGTGAGATCAGAAAACATTTCTACACACAAAGGGTGGTAGAAGTTTGGAGCTCTCTTCTGCAAATGGCAATTGATACTAGCTCAATTGCTAAATTTAAATCTGAGATAGATAGCTTTTTGGCAACCAAAGGTATTAAGGGATATGGGCCAAAGGCAGGTATATGGAGTTAGATCACAGATCAGCCATGATCTTATCAAATGGCAGAGCAGGCACGAGGGGCTGAATGGCCTACTCCTGTTCCTATGTTCCTATGTTCCTACTTGATGTCAACACATGTGTACCTGCAGCACAGGACGCTCGATAGTGATTCGAATAGTAGCCAATTTTCCTCTATTAACCGAAGGACCCTGAGGTCAAGTGCAGTGGCCCCACTGCTGCCCTTGTTGAGATCAGCTAACTCAGCACAGACCAAGCATTGAATCTGGCACCATTGTGATTTGTATGATTCAGTTAGTCACTGCGTAAATCTGATGAGTTATCAGAGGAGCCTCCATAAAAATGATCCTCCTTTAACAAGTTTTGTTGATTTCTGGCATGAATGAAGTATGAAGAAAGTGGCATCAGAGATTCAAGAATCTCTTGTATTCAGTTAGATGTTTTGCTCAATGCCAGAATAATTCCCCAGGTACTTTAAAGGACCACTGGGGAAAGTAATAGGAACTGTCGTGAATTTCACTGCCGCAGGGAGAGCAGTGGAACTCACAGAAACACTGTTCTATTTTCAAGCAATGAAATTACTTATCTCAATGACGATCTCCATATTTAATCTGAATCTCCTCACACACACTGGCCCTTGGGTCAGTTAATATAATTCCTAATTGTTCCATCATTTTACGTCTGAATGAGTTCTTCCTATGAATCCACTCCTCCCTCTACATGCTATTGCTCATCCTCAGGAAGGACAGTGGCCGCTGCCATCCAAATCAAAGACATTTATCAAAATACTGTGAAAACAAACAGGGTTCCATGGAAGCCTCTAGTCATATTGAAAACGTGCACTTTATCTACACTTGGGATGCTCCTAAAACGTGGATATGGTTTATATGGATTTTCAAAACGCATTTTATAAAGTACCACCCGTGAGTCTTGCGGCAAAGGTAATAGCATGTGGAATTAAGGGGAATGTGGCCACAATAAGTGTTAGCTGCAGGGCAGAGAGCAAAGGCCATTTTGGATGGAAAGGTGTGGTGAGTGTTGTTCTAAAAGGGTCCCATGTTGAGGTCTCTCTCACTTACTGTATACAAAAATGATCTAGACTTAGGAATTGAGGGAACAATATTGAAATTTGCTGATTACATCAAATTAGGGGAGAGGATATGATAAATAATGGTGACGATTGTTAAAGAATGCAAGAGGCCAATCGGGTCGGCAGATAGGTGACAGGTGCAGATCAATTAGAAAAATGTGAAGCAATATATTTTTGAAGTAAAAATAAAGAAAATATTTCTTAAATGATCAGAAATCAAATGGAGTATGGGAGCAGAGGGAGCTGATGTGCAGATACAGTTCTTTATAGTAGATAAGGTGACAGAAAGCCAAATAGAACACTTAATTTTGTATCTAGAGTCTTAGAATATAAAAGAACGAACAAGACTTTAGTTAGGCTGCAGGTACAGTACTGTGTACAGTTTTGTGCACCCCATTATAGGAAGGCTAGAAAGGTGATGGAAAAGGTGCAGAATAGGTTCATTAGAATGTTACCAGGAAAGAGCAGTTACAATTCTAAAGAGAGACTTGAGAAATGAGGGCTTTTTTCACCAAAGCTGAGAAGGTTAAGGGGTGTTTTGCTAGAGGTCTTCAAGACTATAAAGGGTCATAAGATAAATAGATCGGTTCGGCTAGCCGTTAACATGGTGAGAGGAAGATACAAATTTAAGATAATTACAAAATAAAAATTAAAGTTAGGTTAAAAATTGACTGTACACAGAGGCTGGTTCCTGCACTGTAATATTCTATGATCCTTTCACCTTTATTCCTATATCTTTGTACTTCACAGTTCTTTAGAAGGGAATTATGAATGCGAGACCCCTCGAGGCAGGTAAACTAAATGTCTGTAGGAATGTTTCCATGTACCAAGGGTGTGATTGTGAAGATGATCCCTTGCTTGCTGAAATCATAGCTCAAAGTCAGGGCAAGTGCCAAGGAAGGTACATTTGGTGGTCCACATTTACATGATTATCTATAAACAACCTAACTGTTGAGGTATCTATTTGATTATGACCCAAATTTGAGCTAGCCTTTATTTTATTTTAGTTTGAGATTGCAGCAATATGTTTGAAAAGCCTATTCACACCTACTCTAGGCAGTCAGTGTCACATCTTCAGGAAATCATCCTTTCCATCACCATTTCTTCATTCATTTGCTCACTCATCCAATCACTCAATCAACTGTTCATTTATCTCATCACACATCCTCTTACTCATCAATTTACTTCGATATCCATTCCATCATTTGTACAGTATTTATTCAATCAGCTATTAACTCATCACTGCCTGTCAAAACTTGGTATTCAGGGTAGTTAGAGCACACAAGCAATCACTAAGAATGCAGTGTTGCACTGGACCTTGCTTTCAGATCACATTACTTCAATATTAAATATTTGCAGCCTGGAATCCCTTTGTGGATCCACTAAAAGCATAATCAACATTGAACATCATCCTAATGATTGCATTAGAGTTCCATTTGCAGACCTACAACTAACCAATACTTTTATTTCCCCAAACAAATGTCTTTCTAGTGTGAGTTGAAGTTTTTAATGAATTGGAATAGCAATGCTGAGACTTACGCAGACGTGGATAGTCATGCAAAGCGTGTGGATGACATATAATGGTTTCATTCTCATGGACTTTAAGGATTTTGCTGTTGGGACTAATAATAGTTAATATGGAGAAGTAAACTCATGTTAGTGGATTTCCTATAACCTTGTTTACAGTAAGTTGGAGGGTACACTGCTTTATAACGACAGAAGTATTATAACATATAACGTACAATGTGTTATTGTGTAACAATGATCAAGTATTTGCATCTCAATAGTGTTTTATATATAAAGGGGCTGCCTTGAGGAAAGCTGTCTGCTGCTAAGGTCCTATTCTGTTTAAATGACATGACTCTTTAAAGCTACAATGTGCACTCTCTGGGGAAGTGCTCTCACTAGTCACATCCCAAAGATTTTACAGAGTAAGTGCCATTGCTCAGGGAAGTTTGTCTCTAGATTGGCAGCTGCATGTACTTCCTCAGATATTCTCCTTGGGGAGAAGTCAGGATAAGAAGCAAAAAACAGTAGAAAATGGCTGACTTTTGTTTTCTTTAAGGTTGTTCAGTTATGATTTGTTTTTTGCTAAATGAATATCTCACGTGAGGCAATTGGGTACAAGTGTGATTTATACTTTGCTTGTGTGACAATTTCAGGTGTAATACTTTGAGGTGTGACAGATGCACTGGGCACAAGACTTTTAATATATGCAGTAGATAGATATATTAATAAAGGAGAAGGAAAGTCTAGGGAGAGTACCTGATGTTCTAACTGCTTCCCCCTTTAGAATGAAGGTAGCGCAATTGATGTAGTCTACATGGATTTTAGCAAGGCTTTTGACAAAGTCCCATATGGCAGATTGGTCAAAAAAGTAAAGGCTCATGGGATCCAAGGGAATGTGGCAAATTGGATCCAAAATTAGCTCAGTGGCAGGAAGCAAAAGGTAATGGTTGATGGGTGTTTTTGCTCTTTCCAGTGGGGTGCCGCAGGGCTCGGTACTAGGTCCTTTGCTTTTGTGGTATACATTGACAATTTGGTCTTAAACGTAAGGGACATGATTATGAAATTTGCAGATGACACAAAGATAGGCCGTGCGGTTGATAGAGAGGAGGAAAGCTGCGAACTGCAGGAAGATATCAATGGACTGGTCAGATGGGCAGAAAAGCAAATGGAGTTCGATCCGGAGAAGTGTGAGGTAATGCATTTGGGGAGAGCAAACAAGGCAAGGGAATACACAATAAATGAGAGGATACTGAAAGGTGTAGAGGAAGTGAGGGACCTTGGAGTGCATGTCCACAGATACCTGAAGGTAGCAGGACAGGTAGATATTGTGGTTAAGAAGGCATATGGAATACTTTCCTTTATTAGCCAAGGCATAGAATATAAAAGCAGGGATGTTATGCTGGAACTGTTTAAAACACTAGTTAAGCCACAGCTTGAGTACTGTGCACAGTTCTGGTTATCACATTACAGGAAGGATGTAATTGCACTAGAGAGGGTGCAGAGGAGATTTACGAGGATGTTGCCAGGACTGGAGAATTTTAGCAATGAGGAAAGATTGGATAGGCTGGGGTTGTTTCCTTTGGAACAGAGGAGGCTGAGGGGTGATTTGATTGAGTTGTACAAAATTATGAGGGGCCGAGATGGAGTGGATAGGAAGGACCCATTTCCCTTCATGGAGGGGTCAATAACTGGGGAGCATGGATTTAAAGTGATTGGTAGAAGGATTAGAGTGGAAATGAGGAAAAATGTTTTCACCCAGAGGGTGGTGGAGGTCTGGAATTCATTGTCTGAGAGGGTGGTAGAGGCAGAAACCCTCAACTTATTTAAAAAGTGCCTGGATGTGCACCTGAAGAGCCGTGACCTGCAGGGCTACGGACCAAATGCGGGAAAGTGGGATTAGGCTAGGTGGCTCGTTTCTCAGCCGGCGTGGACACGATGGGCCAAATGGCCTCCTTCTGTGACATAAATTTTCTATGATTCCATGGTTCAGGAGGGAGGGCTTTAGATTCCTGGGGCATTGGGACAAATTCTGGGGAAGGTGGAACCTGTACAGGCTGGACGGGTTACACCTCAACAGAGCTGGGACCAATGTCCTCGTGGGGAGGTTCGTTAGTGAAGTGGGGGGGGGTTTAAACTAATTTGGCAGGGAGATGGGCACCAGGATGTAGCATTGGAAAGGAGAAACCAGATGCACAAAGGATCAGGTGAGAAAGAAAGCACCAGAGCAAGTAATAATACAGTATTAGGTGGGATCATACTAAGAGAGAGTACAAGAATGTCTAAGACTGGTTTGCAGTGCATGTGTGTAAATGCACGAAGCATAGTAAACAAGGTTGGTGAGCTGCAGGCGTAAATAGCCACATGGGAATACGATGTCATGGCGATAAGGGATATCTGGCTCAAAGAAGGGCAGGATTGGGTTCTAGATATTCCTGGATACAAGGTGTTCAGGAAAGATAAGGAAGGAAAGAAAGGAGTGGGGGTTGGTGGCAGTATTGATTAAGGAGAATATTGCAGTGCTGGAGAGAGAGGATGTCCTGGAGGGATCAAGGACAGATTTTATTTGGTTAGAGTTAAGAAATAAAAGAGGTGCAAAAGCTATAGAATAGTGATAAATGGGGACTTCAACTATCCTAATATAGACTGGGATAACAATAATAATATAAGGTGCACAGAGGGGGAGGAATTTTTGAAGTGTGTTCAGGATAACTTTCTTGACCAGTACGTTTCTGGCCCAATGAGGAAGGAGGCATTGCTGGACTTGGTTCCAGGGAATGAGGTGGGTCAAGTGGAGCAAGTGTCAGGGGAGGAGCATTTAGGGAGCAGCGATCATCGTATCATAAGGTTTAGAATAGCTAAGGAAAAGGACATGGACCACTCTAAAGTAAAAATACTCAATTGGAGGAGGGTCAATTTCAATGGGATGAGAACATATCTGGCCGAGGTAAATTGGAATCAAAGATTGACAGGCAAAACTGTAATTGAACAGTGGGTGGGTTTTAAAGAGGAGATAGTTCAGATACAGCATAGGCATATTCCCATGAGGCAGAAAGGTAGGGCAATAAAAGCCAGAGCTCCCTGGATGACAAAAGAGATAGTGAGTAAGATGAAATGGAGAAAAGGGGCGTATGACAGATGTCAGGTTGATAACACAAGTGAGAACCAGGCAGAATATAGAAAGTTCAGAGGGGAAGTGAAAAAGGAAATAAGAGAGGCAAAGGGAGAGTATGAGAAAACACCGGCAGCCAACATAAAAGGGAATCCAAAAGACTTCTACAGGCACGTAAACAGTAAAGGGGTGGTAAGGAGAGGGGTGGGGCCGATCAGGGACCATAAAGGAGATCTACTCATGGAGGCAGAGGGGATGGCCGAGGTACTAAATGAGTACTTTGCATCGGTCTTTACCAAGGAAGAAGATGCTGCCAGAGTCTCAGTAAAGGAAGATATAGTTGAGATACTGGATGGGCTAAAAATTGATAAAGAGGAGGTACTAGAAAGGCTAACTGTACTTAAAGTAGATAAGTCACCCAGTCCAGATGGGATGCATCCTAGGTTGCTGAGGGAAGTAAGGATGGAAATTGCAGAGGTACTGGCCATAATCTTCCAAACGTCCGTAGATACGGGGTGGTGCCAGAGGACTGGAGAATTGCAAATCTTACACACTTGCTCAAAAAAGGGTGTAAGGATAAACCCAGCAACTATCCAGCAACTCAGTTGAATCTCAGTGGTGGGGAAACTTTTAGAAACGATAGTTAACAGAATTAACAGTCAGTTGAATGAGGGTGGATTGATTAGGGAAAGCCAGCATGGGTTTGTGAAAGGCAAATCGTGTTTAATTAACCTGATAGAACTTTTTGATGAGGTAACAGTGAGGCTAGATGAGGGCAATGCAGTTGATGTGGTGTATATGGACTTTCAAAAGGCATTTGATAAAGTGTCGCATGGTAGGCTTATCATCAAGATTGCGGCCCATGGAATAGAGGGGGCCGTAGCAACATGGATACAGAATTGGCTAAGGGATAGGAAACCGAGAGTAGTGGTGAGCGGTTGTTTTTCAGACTGGAGGGAGGTGTACAGTGGTGTTCCCCAGGGGTTAGATCTAGACCACTGCTTTTCTTGATGTATATTAATGACTTGGACTTGGATGTACAGGGTATAATTTCTAAATTAGCAGATGACACAAAACTTGTAAGGGTAGTAAACAGTGAGGAGGATAGTGATAGACTTCAAGAGGATATAGACAGGTTGGTGGCATGGGCAGACACGTGGCAGATGAAATTTAACGCAGAAAAATGTGAAGTGGTACATTTCGGTAGGAAGAACGAGGAGAAGCAATTTAAACTAAAGGGCGCAATTCTAAAAGGGATACAGGAACAGAGAGATCTGGGGGTATATGTGCACAAATCGTTGAAGGTGGCAGGGCAGGTTGAGCAAGTGGTTAAAAAAGCATACAGGATCCTGGGCTTCATAATAGAGGCATAGAGTACAACAGTATGGAAGTCGGAATGAACCTTTATAAAACACTATTTCGGCCACAAGTGGAGTATTGTGTCCAGTTCTGGGCACCGCACTTCAGGAAAGATGTGAAGGCCTTAGAGATGGTTCAGAAGAGATTTACTGGAATGATTCCAGGGATGGGGGACTTTTGTTACTTGGATAGACTGGAGAAGCTGGGGTTGTTCTCCTTGGAACAGAGACAGTTGCGAGGAGATTTGATAGAGGTATTCAAAATCATGAAGGGTCTAGACAGAGTAGATAGAGAGAAACTGTTCCCATTGGCGGAAGGATCAAGAACCAGAGGACAAAGATTTAAGGTGATTGGCAAAAAAACCAAAGGTGACATGAGGAAAAACTTTTTTACAGAGCGAGTGGTTATGATCTGGAATGCACTGCCCGAGGGGGTGGTGGAGGCAGATTCAATCATGGCCTTCAAAAGGGAACTGGATAAGTACTTGAAAGGAAAAAAATGTGCAGGGCTACGGGGAACGGGCGGGGGAGTGGAAATGGCTGGATTTCTCTTGCATAGAGCTGGCCTGGACGCGATGGACTGAATGGCCTCCTTTCATGCTGTAACCTTTCTATGATTCCATGATTCTATTCTAACTCTTGTGTGCGGTCACTGTCACTACTAGGTGCTCCAATGATGTCACTGTTGGGAAGTATCCCCAAGTGACAGAAAGGCTTCATAGGAAATATCAGGAGCCATGACTTCAGAGGACCAGAGAGCTGCTCCGCACTGCCAGACTCCTGGAAAACTAGCTACTGGCTTGGAAATAGTTTTGTGTAAATCACAGATTTTAATTGGCGATAGAGCACAACAGAAAATATTTGGAACACTTGGCATCAGTGCAAACATTTTCATACCTCTACTGCAATGTAAAACAAAGCAATTGACCCTGTTCCATCGTTCTCCCTTATCTCCTCTTCCCTTCACTTCTTGTTGTTTACCGATATTTCACTTCCTCCAACAATTCGGATAGTCTGGAATCCAGACTTATTCCTGTTAATGATAGAAGGTTTGCATCTACAGGATGACACTATCCTCATAGTTTCTCCTCCTCCCTTTGCAGTGCTCCTTCTAGCAGCACGAAAAGAGAACGAGCAAAACTCACCCAGTGAGAGCAGGTGAGCTTCAATGTCAGCCCGCGCAAGAATTCAAAAGGCATGGCCTCTCTTGTTATGAACCACAGAGCCACCACATTCACGTTCAATTACTTGATAGCTTATATAAAAGACAGCTCATTCCATCACGTCATTGCAAAAGGTCCTTGCAAATCCATCTCCTTCACTCAAGTCTGTTCTCCCTTTGAGAAGCTGGGCCAGAGAAATCATACTGGTTCACAGCACGGGCAGAGTATATCCTGCTGAATTAAGTAACAACAGCCTAGACATTATTGTGTGGGGTATTGACAGTAAAGAACCAATTTTAACCCTGCCTGCTCAGCAGGAATAGGGTGGGCGGGTGGTTAAAATGGCGGTCGGGTGCTTCCAGCTATGTCCCCGGCGCATTCATGCCTGCCGCCATTTTAACTGTCACGTTTTCGGCTGTGCTTGCTGCAGGCGGAGGGGGGGGGGGGTGCCTCATTAATATTTAAAAGTCTCTTCCTAGACTTTTCTACTTTATCAATATATCTATCTACTGCATATATGAAAAGTCTTGTGCCCAGTGCATCTGTCACACCTCAAAGTATTACACCTGAAATTGTCACACAAGCAAAGTGTAAGTCCGATAATGTGATTTGGATCTCGATGCAATTTTTACTGAGAATCATGCCAGCTGAGCACAGTGCTAGACCCATCAATGAAACCTGGCATCGGGCACAATCAGGCCATGAGAAAACCAGGTAAGTTAAAAAAATTTGTTTCCTTTGCATGGCCAAAGAGGTGCAGGAGTGCTCTTCCAGGCCCAACAAGGAAACCTTGGGAATAGCCCCTGCCTCATTTACATTGTTATTGTTATGCTGGACTTACACCTAGCCTAGGCCCAGCCTCAGGCCTGGGCCCAATTATGTTGAATAGGGGAAGCTCACAGAAATTCTGAGGCAGCATTGTTGGCTGGAGCCCTGAAGCAATAAGTTTCTCCCCTCCCCATTTCCCCTCCACTGCACCTGGGAAAAGAGCATTCTCCAGGAGTAACAAAGAGGTAAATCTACCCATAATTTGTTGCAGCTTGAAATGGGTTAGTCATTTCACAACTGGTGCTATCTTTGTCTTCCAAATTCCTCCAAGATACAATCAACTAACATTTGCTGAACGACCTTATAACGACCTGATGTGAGGTTAAGAATCCAGTGCAATAAATGTTTGAAACGTAATGATTGCATTAAATTGAAATAAAGAGACAAAGCAGCATGATTTGGTGCTTACTTCTGCATTGCAACTGATATTCCAGTATAACAAACTTGAAAATGTTCATCAGCACGCAGCAAATACTTTAGGCAGGATGTTCCTCTGGTTTAATGCCATTTTCCAGCAATACTCAAGTGGATGGGATTGACATCCATCTGTAAGGTCATAATGATCTTTCAGTGTCACTTCCACTGGACACCGAAATCACCTGCCCAAATACATGTGAGTGTATTTGAAAAGGCGGTGTGATGTCAAGAACAAAAGGAACAGGTGGACTAGTCAGGTGGGCAGAAAAGTGGCAAATGGAATTCAATCCAGAGAAGTGTGAGGTAATGCATTTTGGAGATGAAACAAGGCAAGGGATTACACAATTAATGGGAGGATACTTCGAGGTGCAGAGGAAGAGAAGAACCTTGGAGTGCATGTTCACAGATCCCTGAAGGTTGCAGGACAGGCAGATTAGATGGTTAAGAAGGTATACAGGATACATTCCTTTACTAGCCGAGGCATAGAATATAAGAGCAAGGAGGTTATGCTGGAACTGTATAAAACACTAATTAGCCCACAGCTTGAGTACTGCGTACAGTTCTGGTCACCACATTACAGGAAAGATGTGATTGCACTAGAGAGGGTACAGAGGAGATTTACGAGGGTGCTGCCAGGACTGGAGAATTTTAGCTATGAGGAAAAGGAGAGGCTGGGGTTGTTTTGTTTGGAACACAGGAGGCTGAGGGGAGATTTAATTGAGGTGTATAAAATTATGAGGGGCCTAGATAGAGTGGATAGGAAAGACCTATTTCCCTTAGCAGTGAAGTCAATAACCAGGGGGCATAGATTTAAAGTGATTGGTAGAAGGATTAGAGGGGAGCTGAGGAAAAGTTTTTTCACCCAGAGGGTAGTGGAGGCTTGGAACTCACTAAGGGTGGTAGAGGCAGAAACCCTCATCACATTGAAAAAGTACTTGGATATAAACTTGAAGTGCCGTAAACTACAAGGCGACTGACCAAGTGCTGGATAGTGGGATTAGGCTGGGTAACTCTTTCTCGACCGGCACAGACATGATGGGCCGAACGGCCTCCTTCTGTGCCGTAACTTTTTCTATGTTTCTAACAACCTTGCTCACATGGAGATTAAACATTGACATGGGCTGATTGGTCCTGCCCCATCAGACCTTCACTGGCAAACACACCGAAGCAGAAAATCTAGCATTCTGACTGTACAGCTATGGACGGTGGTAGCATCATTTTAGGGGAAACAATGTTCGATATTTAGTGCACATGGTATTACCATTTGATGGCTGTATTTGTGAAGGATTAATTGTGCTAGCTGATAAAAGGTAAGCTATGACACTACCAATTGTCAGCATTATATATATTTTACTGGAGAACAGTGATTAGATGTATGCCATTCATTTAATTGTGAACTAGAACATTGGGCATAATAAATACCTTATTGAATTTTAAGAATCAGATTAAGAAGTACATAGTTCTGGAGACAGGATTTGCAGTAACAGTTTATTTAAATCTTGGGGCCTTATCTACAGTAAAACAGTCTTTCAGTTAATAAAATTTACACAAAGACAAGGTCTAGAGATTATGAGGCAGAAATTCAAATCACGTCCTTCTGTTTTGCATCCAAAAATAGGCAGTTGGGAGTTGAAAATTGGGGGTGGAACATCTCGTCCCCGCCCCCACTGACAGCCAAAGCCCACCTGATGCCATATTCCGGTGGGCCTACAAATGGGCGAGCAGCTCACTCACCTAAAACAGGTGTAAAACTGCTTTACTATGCAAATATACTCCAATAACAGGGACAAAGGGGTGGAGCTTGTGCCATGCAAGCTCTGCCTGGTTGTACCAGATCTTGAGTGGCCTAATCAGCAGTTCTTAAAGGGACTGCTCAAAAAATGGCCACAAAACCTTTTCTGAGTTGGTCAGACCCTGATCGACAAGCTGCACTGGGACGGCCGCTTGGTGCCTGAAATCGCGGCTTCCATTCAAATGACGAATGATGGCGAATTTGACATGGGCCTCAGGCCAGCATGGACTGGCATGTGGATCAATCACTCAGTTGATTCACCACCTATTTTTGGAGCAGGTCAACTTTCTCTCCCAATGTACAATTTCAAAAATGACACTATTTATATGATATAAATCCATATGTCCATCTATAGCGATTGATGATAGACGGACAGATAGACAGGTACACAATTAATAGATATCCCGTGGCATTGCTCACTACTAATCTGGTACCTAGAATGTGATTTCTGGTGTTTGCCATGGTCCAACTAGAGTCTAAATGACAGCGGTTCAAACACCTCTATAGTACAGCAAATTTATTGGAGCAATATATCACGTGACTGAGACAGGGTAAAAATATTACACATCTTAACAAATAAATTAATTGATCATTCATTTCACTGCTGTTTCTAAGACAACTCAAATGGCTGTTATGGTCACATACATAACAACAGTGACCGCACACCACTATATGTGAAGGGTTTTGGCATGTTTCTGAGGAATTTGATAAGGCATTACTATAAATGTTAGTTATTTGCTTATTTCTATTCTGTTTCTTTCATCTTAGTGAGACTGAAAGATTCAAGCCTCTCAGACATTTTAGCAATACTATTTACCTATCACTTTACAAAACTTGCTAAAGATGCAAGCAACTTTGTTCTTCACTCCCCAAAACCTCTTATTTTCAATTCGTTACATTATAATGTATTTTTTGCTCCACCTCTAGTCTTATCTTTGTAGCAACTCCCTTAACTCAGTCACAAGACGTAAGGGGGTTAATGTTCATCTTTGGGCTTAAGTCAGTTCTAAATGGTTTAGAACTGGTGCTAATCCTGCTCATAATAACATAAGAAATAGGAGCAGGAGTAGGTCCCTCGAGCCTGCTCCGCGATTCAAGAAGATCATGGCTGATCTTCAACCTCAAGTCCACTTTCCTGCCTGATCCCCATATTCCTTGATTCCCCTAGAGTCCAAAAATCTATCTATCTCAGCCTTGAACATATTCAACGACTCAGCAACCACGGCACTCTGGGGTAGAGAATTCCAACCGTCTGTGTGAAAAAAATCCTCCTCATCTCAGTCTTAAATGGCCGACCCCTTATCCTGAGACTATGTCCTCTAGTTCTAGACTCTCCAGCCATGGGAATCAACCTCTCAGCATCTACCCTGTCAAGCCCCCTCAGAATCTTATATGTTTCAATGAGATCACCTCATATTTTTCTAAACTGCACAGAGTATAGGACCATTCTACTCAATCTCTCTTCATAGGTCAACTCTCTCATCCCAGGAATCAATCTAGTGAAACTTTGTTGCACCGCCTCTAAGGCAAGTATATCCTTCCTTAGATAAGGAGACCAAAACTGTACACAATACTCCAGGTGTGATCTCACAAAAGCCCTGAACAATTGTAGTAAGACTTCCTTAATGTTGTACTCCAACCCCCTTGAAATAAAAGCCAAGATGCCACTTGTCTTCCTTATTGCTTGCTGTACCTGCATGTTAAAAAAGCAGCCCGCTTGATTGGCGTCCCATCCACCACCCTAAACATTCATTCCCTTCACCACCAGCGCACCATGGCTGCAGTGTGTACCATCCACAGGATGCACTGCAGCAGCTCGCCAAAGCTTCTTTGACAGCACCTTCCAAACCCACAACCTTCCAAACCCACAACCTCTACCACCTAGAAGGACAAGGGCAGCAGGCACATGGGAACAACACCATCCTGACTTGGAAATATATCACCATTCCTTCATCGTCGCTTGGTCAAAATCCTAGAACTCCCCAACAGCACTGTGGGAGAACCTTCACCACATGGACTGCAGCGGTTCAAGAAGACGGCTCACCACCACCTTCTCAAGGGCAATTTGGGATGGGCAATAAATGTTGGCCTTGCCAGCGACACCCACATCCCATGAACGAACAAAAAAACCTTTTTGTGTTTCTTGTACGAGGACACCCAAATCTCCCTAAACACCGACACTTAATAGTTTCTCACCATTTAAAAAATATCCTGTTTTTCTATTCTTCCTACCAAAGTGAATAACTTCACATTTCCCCACATTATACTCCATCTGCCACCTAACCTGTCTATATCCCTTTGCAGACTCTTTGGGCTTGATTTTCAAATGAAAGTCCAGGTGCATTGGGGGTCGGGTGGGGCGGGGGGCAGTGAAAAATCAGTAAAATCCGGAGAGGCTAAGGAACCCAGCTCCAACCCGCCGATGTCCGCGTCTTACACAGACGCATTTGTCTGTGCGCGTGGTTCTGGAATCCGGAAGTCCCGCCAGCAATTTAAGCCGGCAGGACGACATTTGAAGAAGCAAATGTACCTCATTGAGGTACCCAAGGTACTTCATTTGTTACATAGTATGTAGTTAAAACAATTTTCAACTTACCTGGGCTGCTTTCCCACGGCTTCCGATTCATGCCTGTGAAACCAGGTGTGAAGGGCCGGATCAGACAAAAATAAACTAAATAAAATAACCTTTCACAAAGTTGAAAAAATAAATAAACCTACCTTTCAAACTGTCACCTGCACCCCTCTGCTCCGATGTCTGATGTCTCCCCCCCATGTCTCTTCTCCGATGTCTCCCCCACACCGACGATGTCCAATGTACCCCACATCTTTGTATACCCCCATCTTTGCAGCCCCCTCCGATCTTTGTCCCTCCCCTGATCTTTGTCCACCTCCCCCCACTCTCTCTTCCTGTGCCCGATGACGTCTCTCTCTCTCTCTTTCTCCTCACCCCACCTTGGCGTTGCAGCCCCTGTCGGTACCCAGCCTGTCTATCAGGCTGGCTGCCGGGCACGAAACCCGGAAACAAGATTAATGAGCATCAATTACTTCGCGATCACGTGGGGAAAGAATAGTTTATTTTATTCGGGTTTGCCACGCGCCCATTGACACCCCCCCACCCCCCCTCCCCCGCTGCCATCCCGCCACCTTTTTAAAATTGAGCCCTTTGTATCCTCCTCACAGCTTACTTTCCCACCTAGCTTTGTATCATCAGCAAACTTGAATATATTACACTCAGTCCCTTCATTTAAATTATTAATATAGGTTGTGAATAGCTGAGGCCCAAGCACCGATCTTTGCGGCACCCCACTAGTTACAGCTCAATAAGTCAGTACAAATAGGACTTAATTTTCCAATCGAAGCTCAGTTGCATAAACAGCATGTGTATCAGGTGCACTCTCAG
The DNA here is from genome assembly GCF_035084215.1 of Heptranchias perlo. NCBI lineage: Eukaryota > Metazoa > Chordata > Chondrichthyes > Hexanchiformes > Hexanchidae > Heptranchias > Heptranchias perlo. The sequence goes on along the minus strand of NC_090329.1, from coordinate 32,268,284 downwards.
ATAGGTCTAGGGAGGACACTAGTAGAGTGGGAGAAGAATATGGCACGTTAGTTAAATTTAAAGGGATGGGGATAATTAAACGGGGTATCACAATAGAGGGACAACATTTTCAGAAATCCTTTCTGGTCAGACCTGAGGTATGCACAATTTGACACCTGCTTCTCTGCTGACCCAGACACAGAGAGGACAGGTCTCTCCGGAGATTGGTAGGTAGTTCCAGGGTCTGCAGAAACAGTCTGTGGCACCTTGGAAAATATTCCCAATCAGACAATGCTGGTGCTTGATAACTCTGGCATGTCCTCTTCCATACAATATCATGTTATGCAATGACATGTCCACTGGTGAATTTACCACTAACCCCATTGTAATTGGTGAGGTCAACTCATTAGCATATTGAATCGTAGGCCAGGAGCGCAACTCCCATATAACAGGGGAATAAATAGCCGACGGGGGAATTAAAAGCAATTTAAGGTGCCAGCAGATTCCTGGAGGTGCAGCAGGTAAGTGGTGTGTTTTGTCCTCCTGGTTTTGACAAGAATGTTCAACTGCAGTGATTTCTTACCAACGGATTCCTTTGAGATTTCTCAAGGCTTCGTCATGGCTGCCACATCATGCACACGTAGATCGTAAGGAAGGCCTCAGGCAAGTGCTGGCTCAAGGAGGTGGACACAGAATTTCTCAGCCATTGACCTACTGATCCTCCTCGACAAGATCCGCCAGAGGAAAAACTGTCTGCTGGGCTCGCAGGGAAGGAAGCCACTGAAGGCAGTAACCAGAGCCGTGTGAATGGAGGTGGCAGTGGCACTGAGCACCATCTCTCTCACCACCCACCCTCCCCAAAGACAGTGGAACACTAACCGAAAAGTACAATGGCCTGATGAGGATAGGCAAGGTAAGAGAACAGCAATGTTTCCCTTTTCACTTTAGCAGCATGGGATCCTCTCTACTAATCGCACTCACTTCCTAAATGGAAAGACATGGTCTTCATTTACAGTGACCTGTGGTACAATGCCTCTCTAACTCTTCCACCTGGATCCTGTGTTTCAAACTCTCCTCACAAGCCCTTCTTGCATGCAGCCCCTTTCAACTTACAACCCTTTAAGTTACAAGAGCACTGGTCCTCCCTGTTACATCAGCTGCCTGCTGCTACTTGGGAGATATCCTTCAGATGCTTACCTTCACCTACTGCCAGTTAATATTGTTTCAGAAGACACTGGCATAAAATGCATGGGAGATGCAAGGCACTAGTGCGAGGATCCTAGATACAAGGGAGATGACTGATAACCAACGACAAGGTTGGTGGTTCAGTGCCAAGGTTCAGCTGAGTGTGTACACTCTCTACTGTCTTAGGGTTTTCAGGATCTGGTGGGAATCATTAGGTCTGCTTCCTTCTAGTCTCTGATTCAAATGAATTTAAAAAGCTGGGAGTTCATTCGTTAGAGACAGATTCCACAATGTATCTATATTTTCAGTCTCTAAAAATATTCTTGTAGTCTCACCCACCTCTAGTTAAGGATATTGTAATGGTAAGTCTACAACAAATGTCTCTCTCTCTTCCTCTTCTACTTCTCTCTTGTCCTCCTAGTCTACCTTCACTTCTGCTTCTTTCTTTTACTTATCTCCCTCTCTCTGCATTCATTTAATCTTTCCTTTTAGCTTTTTTCACTTTCCCTCTTTCTCATCCTCTTTTAGTTTAGCTCTCACTCTCCCCTGTCTGCCTTTTCTTTTCACTCCTTTTACTACTTTTTTCTCTTTCTTCTGAATTGTTTTCACTTTCCCTTTTTGCCAGCCAGCGGACTGCTAAACAATGATCCTAGACATTTGTATGTGGTGATTCCTGGGAACTGTAGTCTTCCACATTGGAGACAGATTCCTTTACATACACATCTTGTTTGTTTATACTAGAACCTTTGCACTAGCCCTCTGAATGCCGGGAATCAGGTGGACAGGATAACATCACAAACTATGTGTGGGAAGGTGTAATCTGGAGTCCAGGATCTTTAGAAGCCCAGTGTAATGTTTGTGCTGTTTGTAGAAGGAGGTGAAAAGTAGCTGGAGCTAAGTCTTTGGGTAAGTTTATGATGTTTTTGTGAATTTTTGCTGCTATTGTTGTGGGATTATTTTATTTTTAGTGGGCGAGATGAGGATTTATTATAGTACCTGTATCTTGGATTTGTTTTTGTACTGAACTGTAACTGAGGAGAAAATTGAAGTTATGGAGAAAGGTTTTGCTTCACAGATTTTGCATTATACGATCAGTGAATAATGAAAGGATAAAAGAAGTATAAAATAACCAATTAGAACAGAGAAAAACACAGGGATTTAACTTGTGAGGAAGGAGAAAATTGACTGGTCTCAATAGTTGCAATAGTGATGACAAGCACAGGAAATGTTATTGTAAAGATATATAGAAGATTACAAAGAAAATTGAAAACTGCAAGACATAGCTTGAAATATTCTTTTAATGAGAATGCAAATATTCATGGAGAGTATATTTTAATTTCATATTTAGGTAAATGTATTGCATATCATGTTTGAAGTGTATTAGTTTTATTGCATTGCAGTACAGTGTTAAATCAATATTTTGAAAGTAATAAAACCTTTCCCATTGCTTCCAACACATCTCACCCTGATTTTGCGTCATATGGTCGCTGAATAATGAAAGGATAAAAAAAGTACAAAATAACCATTTACTGCCTGCTGCTCCATTTTAAACACTGCTAAAAATAGAAACATTTTGGCTCTATAAGTAAAGAAACTGGAGTTTAATTTTTAATTATCTGATGCTCTTACATATCCATCTTGGCACTGGGATTTTTCAACCTATAAAGTTATGCACGCATTTAAACAAGTGGTAGTTGTAGGGTCCACCCAAACTCTGAAGCGAAGTGGAGTGAAACTCCGATTTATTCTGGAAAGAGGTCAGGCCCTAATTCCAGATTGACACCATTAAACTTTAGCATTGATGCAAAGTGAAAATGCTTTGCAGTATTTCCATCAAAAAAAATAAATGCACTCTAAGACTGACAGGTATAGTTCATATTTTTTTTTATTTGTTCATGAGATCTGGGGGTCGCTGGCAAGGCCAGCATTTATTGCCCATCTCTAATTGCCCTTGAGGAGGTGGTGATAAGCCACCTTCTTCAACCACTGCAGTCCGTGTGGTGAAAGTTCTCCCACAGTGCTGTTAGGAAAGGAGTTCCAGGATTTTGACCCAGCAACGATGAAGGAACGGCGATATATTTCCAAGTTGGGATGGTGCGTGACTTGGAGGGGAACGTTCAGGTGGTGTTGTTCCATGTGCCTGCTGCCCTTGTCCTTCTAGGTGGTAGAAGTCGCGGGTTTGGGAGGAGCTGTCGAAGAAGCCTTGGCGAGTTGCTGCAGTGCATCCTGTGAATGGTACACACTGCAGCCTCTGTGCGCCGGTGGTGAAGGGTGTGAATGTTTAGGGTGGTGGATGGGGTGCCAATCAAGCGGGATGCTTTGTCCTGAATGGTGTTGAGCTTCTTGAGTGTTGTTGGAGCTGCACTCATCCAGGCAAGTGGAGAGTATTCCATCACACTCCTGACTTGTGCCTTGTAGATGGTGGAAAGTCTTTGGGGAGTCAGGAGGTGAGTCACTCACCGCGGAATACCCAGCCTCTGACCTGCTCTCGTAGCCACAGTATTTAGTATTGCAGTGGTAATGAGATAAATTCTACTCTAAAGTAAAAATACTCAATTGGAGGAGGGCCAATTTCAATGGGTTGTGAACAGAGCTGGCCCGGGCTAATTGGAATCAAAGATTGACAGGCAAAAGTGTAATTGAACAGTGGGCAGCCTTTAAAGGGAAGATAGATTATGAAAATAAATTAGTAAAAAATATAAAAACAGATAGCAAGAGTTTCTACAGTTATATAAAAAGAAAAAGGGTGGCTAAGGCAAACGTAGGTCCCTTAGAGGATGAGACCGGGAAATTAATGGTGGGAAACATGGAGATGGCAAAATTGCTGAACAAATATTTTGTTTCAGTCTTTACGGTAGAGGACACTAAGAATATCCCAACACTGGACAAACAGGGGGCTCTGGGGGGGGGGGGGGGGAGGAGCTAAATACGATTAAAATCACTAAGGAATTGGTACTCAGTAAATTAATGGGACTCAAGGCGGATAAATCCCCTGGACCTGATGGCTTACATCCTAGGGTCTTGAGGGAAGTGGCAGTAGGGATTGTGGATGCTTTGGTAGTAATTTTCCAAAATTCTCTGGACTCGGCAAAGGTCCCGGCAGATTGGAAAACTGCTAATGTAACACCCTTATTTAAAAAGGGTAGTAGGCAGAAGGCTGGAAATTATAGACCAGTTAGCCTAACATCTGTGGTGGGTAAAATTTTGGAGTCTATTACTAAAGAGACAGTAGCAGAACATTTGGATAAATATAATTTAATAGGACAAAGTCAGCATGGCTTTACGAAGGGGAAGTCATGTCTGACAAATTTGCTTGAGTTCTTTGAGGACATAACGTACATGGTGGATAAAGGGGAACCAGTGGACGTAATGTATTTAGACTTCCAGAAGGCATTCGACAAGGTGCCACATAGAAGATTATTGCTCAAGATAAAGAATCACTGCATTGGGGGTAATATTCTGGCATGGGTGGAGGATTGGTTAGCTATCAGGAAGCAGAGAGTTGGGATAAATGGTTCATTCTCGGGCTGGCAACCAGTAGCCAGTGGTGTTCCGCAGGTCCCCAAATCTTTGCAATCTATATTAACGATTTGGAGGAGGGGACCGAGTGTAACGTATCAAAGTTTGCAGATGATATAAAGATGGGAGGGAAAGTAGAGAGTGAGGAGGACATAAAAAACCTACAAGGGGATATAGACAGGCTGGGTGAGTGGGCGGAGATTTGGCAGATGCAATACAATATTGGAAAATGTGAGGTTATGCACTTTGGCAGGAAAAATCAGAGAACAAGTTATTATCTTAATGGCGAGAAACTGGAAAGTACTGCAGTACAAAGGGATCTGGGGGTCCTAGTGCAAGAAAATCTAAAGGTTAGTATGCAGGTGCAGCAGGTGATCAAGAAGGTCAACGGAATGTTGGCTTTTATTGCTAGGGGGATAGAATATAAAAACAGGGAGGTATTGCTGCAGTTATATAAGGTATTGGTGAGACCGCACCTGGAATACTGCATACAGTTTTGGTGTCCATACTTAAGAAAAGACATACTTGCTCTCGAGGCAGTACAAAGAAGGTTCACTCGGTTAATCCCGGGGATGAGGGGGCGAACATATGAGGAGAGGTTGAGTAGATTGGGACTCTACTCATTGGAGTTCAGAAGAATGAGAGGCGATCTTATTGAAACATATAAGATTGTGAAGGGGCTTGATCGGGTGGATGCGGTAAGGATGTTCCCAAGGATGGGTGAAACTGGAACTAGGGGGCATAATCTTAGAATAAGGGGCTGCTCTTTCAAAAGAGATGAGGAGAAACTTCTTCACTCAGAGGGTAGTAGGTCTGTGGAATTTGCTGCCCCAGGAAGCTGTGGAAGCTACATCATTAAATAAATTTAAAACAGAAATAGACAGTTTCCTAGAAGTAAAGGGAATTAGGGGTTACGGGGAGCGGGCAGGAAATTGGACATGAATTTAGATTTGCGGTTAGGATCAGATCAGCCATGATCTTAATGAATGGCGGAGCAGGCTCGAGGGGCCGATTGGCCTACTCCTGCTCCTAGTTCTTATGTTCTTATGGTTCAGATACAGTCTAGGCACATTCCCATGAGGAAGAAAGGTAGGGCATCTAACGCCAGAGCTCCCTGGATGACAAAAGAGATAGTGAGCAAAATGAAACGGAAAAACGGGGCATTTGACAGATGTCAGGTTGACAAGTGAGAACCAGGCAGAATATAGAAAGTTCAGAGGGGAAGCAAAAAAGGAAATAAGAGGGGCAAAGAGAGAGTATGAGAATACACTGACGGTCAACATAAAAGGGAATCCAAAAGTCTTTGACAGGCATGTAAACAGTAAATGGGTAGTAAGAGAAGAGGTGGGGCCAATTAGGGACCATAAAGGATATCTACTCATGGAAGCAGAGGGGATGGCCAAGGTACTAAATGAGTACTTTGCGTCTGTCTTTACCAAGGAAGAAGATGCTGTCAGAGTCTCTGTAAAGGAAGATATAGTGGAGATACTGGATCGGCTAAAAATTGATTAAGAAGAGGTACTAGAAAGGCTAACTGTACTTAAAGCAGATAAGTCACCCGTTCCAGATGAGATGCATCCTAGGTTGCAGAGGGAAATAAGGGTGGAAATTGTAGAAGTACTGGCCATAATCTTCCAAACATCCATAGATAAGGGAGTGGTGCCAGAGGACTGGAGAACTGCAAATGTTACATCCTTGTTCAAAAAAAGGGTGTAAGGATAAACCCAGAAACTATCAGCCAGTCAGTTTTACCTCAGTGGTGGGGAAACTTTTAGAAACGATAATCCGGGACAGAATTAACAGTCACTTGGACGAGTGTGGATTGATTAGGGAAAGCCAGTATGGATTTGTTAAAGGCAAATCGTGTTTAACTAACCTGATAGAGTTTTTTGATGAGGTAACAGAGAGGGTAGATGAGGGCAATGCAGTTGATGTGATGAATATGGACTTTCAAAAGGTGTTCGATAAAGTGCCGCACGGTAGGCTTATCATCAAGATTCCGGCCCATGGAATAAAGGGGGCAGTAGCATCATGGGTACAGAATTGGCTAAGGGACAGGAAACAGAGAGTAGTGGTGAACGGTTGTTTTTCGGACTGGACGGAGGTGTACAGTGGTGTTCCCCAGAGGTCAGTGTTGGGACCACTGCTTTTCTTGATATATATTAATGACTTTGACTTGAAAGGAAAAAAATTTGCAGGGCTACAGGTATAGGGTGGGAGAGTGGGACTAGCTTTTGCTCTTGGATTGCTCTTGCATAGGGCCGGCACGGACTTGATGGGCCAAACGGCCTCCTTCCATGCTGTAACCTTTCTATGATTCTGCAGCAGTGACTGCAGCTAGAAAGCTGCCAATTGTTCAAGATTAAGTTACTTTCCAGCTCTATCAAGATGGAAAACAATAATATCAGCATGTTCATTGGTCAGACTCGTTCTTCATTGTTTCTTTGCCTTATTTTTTGCTGCGTCTAATCCATTGTAGGCTGGTGCAGTTGTTTCCCGATTGACTAGCTTCTTGTGTATGCAAAAACTGCATCCCAGTTTGGATTCATTTCTTCCAGTTAAAAGTCCAAGTAACAGATTTTTGGTGCATGAAAAGGTAATTTAGAAGAGTTAAAACAAAATCCTATTCACCAAAGGATGAGTAAATTTAAATCATTTTTCCCACATCGAATGTGACTCAATGATTTACAAGGCACCACTGATAAGATCGAGCACACTGTCACTTCACATGATGGAGTATATTCAGCAGTAATAGATTCAGATGCATAAGATATCTTAAACTGTGAATAGGATAGATAATTGAAGAACATGACTATAGGCTGCACTCAAATTTTAAATCTATCATTAGTTTTGCAAGACATTGTCCAATGTTACAATTCAAGAGACTTCTCCAGTGTTTACCCTTCTTTAAAGTCACATTAACTCAATCCCAGATTCGCCCCCTGCCTGTTATTCTCCAATATGTCTGTGCCACTGTTTTATACTAAGGTGCCACAAATTGATCTCTGTAAGGAATCTTACAACACCAGGTTATAGTCCAACAATTTTATTTTAAATTCACAAGCTTTAGAAGAGTATCTCCTTCGTCAGGTGAGTGAGTGAATGAGAGGTTCTCAAATCGCATATCTTATATTAGGCTGGGACACCATCACACCAATCAAAGGTGTCGTTGGTGTTCAGACAGGTTAGCCACGGAAATCAGTAGGTCCCAGTATAGTGAATACACAATGTGTCAAATTACACAGACAGAGAGAAAGAGACCCGAAAGGCAGAGAGAGAGAGAGAGAATTTCCAGTTGTATTAAAAAGATAACTTTTTTTTCCTGCTGGTGGGGTTACGTGTAGCGTGACATGAACCCAAGATCCCGGTTGAGGCCGTCCTCATGGGTGCGGAACTTGGCTATCAATTTCTGCTCGACGATTTTGCGTTGTCGTGTGTCTCGAAGGCCACCTTGGAGAACGCTTACCCAAAGATCGGTGGCTGAATGTCCTTGACTGCTGAAGTGTTCCCCGACTGGGAGGGAACCTTCCTGTCTGGCGATTGTTGCGCAGTGTCCGTTCATCCGTTGTCGCAGTGTCTGCATGGTCTCGCCAATGTACCATGCTCCGGGGCATCCTTTCCTGCAACGTATGAGGTAGACAACGTTGGCCGAGTCACAGGAGTATGAACCATGTACCTGGTGGGTGGTGTCCTCTCGTGTGATGGTGGTATCTGTGTCGATGATCTGGCATGTCTTGCAGAGGTTGCCGTGGCAGGGTTGTGTGGTGTCGTGGACACTGTTCTCCTGAAAGCTGGGTAATTTGCTGCGAATGATGGTCTGTTTGAGGTTGTAAGAACCCTCATAATATCCCTCATAAGAATGGGAAATGACGCTCGACTTGTCGATCGACAGTTCCGACGGGCCACAGCGAAGAATCGCATAGACCTCCTCAGAAGACAAACACGGGACACAACCAACAGAGTACCCTTCATCGTCCAGTACTTCCCCGGAGCAGAGAAACTATGCCATGTTCTCCGCAGCCTTCAACATGTCATCGATGACGACGAACACCTCGCTAAGGCCATCCCCACAACTCCACTTCTCGCCTTCAAACAGCCACCCAACCTCAAACAGACCATCGTTAGCAGCAAATTACCTAGCTTTCAGGAGAACAGCGTCCACGACACCACACAACCCTGCCACGGCAACCTCTGCAAGACATGCCAGATCATCGACACAGATACCACCATCACACGAGAGGACACCACCCACCAGGTACATGGTTCATACTCCTGTGACTCGGCCAACGTTGTCTACCTCATATGTTGCAGGAAAGGATGCCCCGGAGCATGGTACATTGGCGAGACCATGCAGACACTGCGACAACGGATGAACGGACACCGCGCAACAATCGCCAGACAGGAGGGTTCCCTCCCAGTCGGGGAACACTTCAGCAGTCAGGGACATTCAGCCACCGATCTTTGGGTAAGCGTTCTCCAAGGCGGCCTTCGAGACACACGACAACGCAAAATCGTCGAGCAGAAATTGATAGCCAAGTTCCGCACCCATGAGGACGGCCTCAACCGGGATCTTGGGTTCATGTCACACTACACGTAACCCCACCAGCAGGAAAAAAAAGTTATCTGCTTTTAATACAACTGGAAATTCTCTCTCTCTCTCTCTGCCTTTCGGGTCTCTTTCTCTCTGTCTGTGTAATTTGACACATTGTGTATTCAGTATACTGGGACCTACTGTTTTCCGTGGCTAACCTGTCTGAACACCAACGACACCTTTGATTGGTGTGATGGTGTCCCAGCCTAATATAAGATATGCGATTTGAGAACCTCTCATTCACTCACTCACCTGACGAAGGAGATAATCTCCGAAAGCTTGTGATTTTAAAATAAAATTGTTGGACTATAACCTGGTGTTGTAAGATTCCTTACATTTGTCCACCCCAGTCCATCACCAGCATCTCCACATCATAAATTGATCTCAGTTGCCTTTAAGTACCAGAAAACACCTTTTAGTCAAATCGTTTTCAACATTCAAATGAGGTACAACTGGATAATTGATATTTGGAGTTGTGTAATTTTAATCACTTATTTAAAATAAGACAGAAAATGCTAGAAATGCTAAGAGGATCAGGTCAGCATTAGAAAGAGAGAAGATAGGTTCCATGTTTCTGGCATGACCCTTTATCTGTAGTTCTGATACACATGAAGGTTAATCTATTTTTCCCTTCAAATTGCCGATGGACCAGCTGTACCTTTCCAGCCATTTATGTTTTTACTGCCGACTTCCAACATTGGCAGATTCTCTTTTTTCATCTTTGATAAATTATTTCACTTCCATTTAAATATAAAGCATGCGATTCTGTCATTATGGGGTAAATTTTAAGCCCCAAGAATGGGGGGTTGAGGGCGGGTGGGAAGTGAAAGTTCCAAGTTTTCAGAGCGTGAACACAACCCGGCTCCAACACACCCACTTCTGGGTTTAACCCAGGCAGGTTTGTCTGCGTGTGGAGCGCAGGACACCAGGAAGTCCCGTCCCCACTTAAAGCCAGCGGGCCGATACTTAAAATGGCAATGTACCTCATTGAGATACTTGAGGTACCTAATATTTTGTGTATTGGACAATTAAAACAAATTTAACCTTACCTGTTCAGGTTTCCCATCGCTTCTGATTCACATCAGGTGAAAGCAGGCAGGAAGGGCCAGATGCTTGAAATGAGTGCCTTTATTGCATTGCTTGTGGGCCCAGAGGAGTGGGAGTGCTTCATCCAGGACCAACAAGCTCACCTGGCCGACAGGACCCCTGCGATTGGCCGACCCCCTTCCATCCACGCCCACCCCCCCGCCCAGTGGTGGACCCCCATCTATCTCCAACTCTGCACTGGACCTCCAACCTCCTCCGATCTTCTTGCTGGCCCCTCCGATCTTCCTGCTGGCCCCTCCGATCTTCCTGCTGGCCCCTCCGATCTTCCTGCTGGCCCCTCCGATCTTCCTGCTGGCTTGCTAGCCTCCTCCGATCTCTTGCTAGCTCCCTCCGATCTTCTTGCTGGCCCCTCCGATCTTCTTGCTGGCCCCGTCTGATCTCTTGCTGGCCCCCTTCGATCTTCTTGCTGGCCCCCTTCGATCTTCTTTGGCCCTCTCCGTTCACTTGTTGGCCCCCCGATCTTCTTGCTGGCCCCTTCCTACCTCTTGCTGGCCCCCTCCGATCACTTGCTGGCCCCCCCGATCTTCTTACTGGCCCCTTCCTATCTCTTGCTGGCCCCCCGCCCCGCCTGCCAATCTCCTCCCGGGCCCATGATCCCTTCCTCCCTCCCTCCGATCCCTGGCTGCAGCTTGCTGTCAATCAGGCTGGCTGCCGGGCGCGAAACCTGGAAGTGAAATTGATGGGCCTCATTAAGGTCGTGCCGCCCACTTACCTTCCGGGTTTCACACCCGGAAATCCTCCACTCCGCTCCCTTCCTGGGTCTCAGTTAAAATTTACCCCTATGGGTCCAACATGAAATAAGACTGTCCAGTCTCAACTCAATCCCTAATGGGTGCTGGGCACAAAATTGAACAGCTTGTAATTCTGCACAAAGTAGTTGATGTGGGAAATGGAGCTGAAGCTGGAGTTGTCACAGTGGTGTCGTAGGGCCACTCGACTGGAGTTGTGTAATTAAGGAGAGTTTAGGTAAGAATTCCAGAAGACTTCCTTGGTTTGGTATTTCTCAGGAAATCACAAACCTGTTCTACGTCTATGATTTCAATGGAGGAAATTTTCATAAACATAATTACAATGTCATCGCACATGATAGCCAGGGGAATTCTTGCTGTAATGATGGGCCAAAGAAATGGCGACTTTTCTCTGAATTTTATCTGATTAACACTGATACTTGGTGCAAAAAGTGGAGAAGTGTTCCAAAATCCAGCAATGGCATCTCTCATCTGACAATGCAAAAATTCCACCCTCCCAAAAAAACCTTCAGAACTGAAACATTATGGCAAACTTCAGCTTTGCAACAACCCTTTGAAAAGCCGAGATGGTGCCAATAGTCTAGGGCTAATATCATAAAAGTATTTTCCTTGAAGTATTCATGAGGACTGCATCTGTAAAATGTCAAAAGTCAAGGTATGTGAAACAATTTGATCCTCACTTTTCAAAATTTAAATGTCAAATAACTATTCAGTTAGACAGGTCAAAACTGAAAGCATCCTGTGTTGCACTTCAGATGTTTATCTATGCTTCAAAAATGTCAGTTAGATTTGTTTGTTAAGTGCTCTGCCACAAAGCATAAATAACCAATGAGACAAAATAAAGTAGAAGTCTCCATTTCAATACAGCTTCTATATTTATTAATTATCATAAATGACATTTGCATAACTTATTTTTCACAATTTTGCCTTCGAAAAGGCAAAAAGACTTCTAAAGTGAGAAGCAGAGGAAATCAAGTTTTGTATATGGAACAACTGTCACTGAACTTCAGAAATAACTGATTATACTAAGTGTTTTAAAGTATTTTGATGTGATAAGGAACTATATGCATGCAAGTATTATCATAATTGCCGTTATAGGAGAACAAATTTAAAGGCTGTCAGTACATCAGAGAGTAACTTCTGTAAGTATTGATGAAACTTTGAAAGATTTCAAAGATAGGGAAGGAAAGAAAGGAGGGGGGTGGCAGTATTAATTAAGGAGAATATTGCAGTGCTGGAGAGAGAGGATGTCCTGGAGGGGTCAAGGACATAATCTATTTGGTTAGAGTTAAGAAATAAAAGAGGTGACATTACACTACTGGGCGTATTCTGTAGGCCACCAACTAGTGAGAAGGATATAGAGGATCAAATTTGCAGGGAAATTACAGAGAGGTGCAAAAGCTATAGAGAAGTGATAACTGGGGACATCAACTATCCTAATATAGACTGGGATAACAATAATAATATAAGGGGCAAAGAGGGGGAGGAATTTTTGAAATGTGTTCAGGATAACTTTCTTGACCAGTACATTTCCGGCCCAACGAGGAAGGATGCATTGCTGGACTTGGTTCTAGGGAACGAGGCAGACCAAGTGGAGCAAGTGTCAGTGGGAGAGCATTTCGGGAGCAGCAATCATAGTATCATAAGGTTTAGATTGGCTATGGAAAAGGACACGGACCACTCTAAAGTAAAAATACTCTACTGAAGAGGGCCAATTTCAATGGGATGAGAACAGATCTGGCCCGGGTAAATAGGATAAATTTAAGTAAAGCTTGACAGACAAAACTGTAACTGAACAGTGGGTGGCCTTTAAAGAGGAGATGATTTGGGTACAGTCTAGGCACATTCCCACGAGGCAGAAAGGTAGGGCATCTAAAGCCAGAGCTCCCTGGATGACAAAAGAGATAGTGAATAAGATGAAACAGAAAAAAGGGGGGTAGGACAGATGTCAGGTTGATACCACAAGTGAGAACCAGGCAGAATATAAAAAGTTCGGAGGGGAAATGAGAAAGGAAATAAGAGGGGCAAAGCGAGAGTATGAGAATAGACTGGCGGCCAACATAAAAGGGAATCCAAAAGTCTTCTACAGGCATGTAAACAATAAACGGGTAGTAAGAGGAGGGGTGGGGCCAATTAGGGACCATAAAGGAGATCTACTCATGGAGGCAGAGGAGATGGCCGAGGTACTAAATGACTACATTGCATCCGTCTTTACCAACGAAGAAGATGCTGCCAGAGTCTCAGTAAATGAAGGTATAGTTGAGATACTGGATGGGCTAAAAATTGATAATGAAGAGGTACTAGAAAGGCTAGCCGTACTTAAAGAAGATAAGTTACCCGGGCCGGATGTGATGTATCCTAGCTTGCTGAGGGAAGTAAGGGTGGAAATTACAGAGGTACTGACCATAATCTTCCAAACATCCGTAGATCTGGGGGTGGTGCCAGAGGACTGGAGAAATGCAAATGTTACACCCTTGTTCATAAACCCAGCAACTATAGGCCAGTCAGTTTAACCTCAGTGGTGGAGAAACTTTTAGAAATGATAATCCGGTCAGAATTAACAGTCACTTGGATGAGTGTGGATTGATTAAAGAAAGCCAGCACGGATTTGTTAAAGGCAAATCATGTTTAACTAACCTGATAGAGTTTTTAGATGAGGTAACAGAGAGGGTAGATGAGGGCAATGCAGTTGATGTGGTGTATATAGACTTTCAAAAGGCTTTTGATAAAGTGCTGCGTAGTAGGCTTATCATCAAGATTGCGGCCCATGGAATGAAGGGGGCAGTAGCAACATGGATACAGAATTGGCTAAATGACAGGAAACAGAGAGTAGTGGTGAACAGTTGTTTTTCGGACTGGTGGGAGGTGTACAGTGGTGTTCCCCAGGGGTCGGTGCTGGGACCACTGCTTTTCTTGATAAATATTAATGACTTGGAATTGAGTGTTCGGCACAATTTCAAAATTAGCAGATGACACAAAACTTGAAGGGGTAGTAAACAGTAAGGAGGATAGTGATAGACTTCAAGAGGATATAAACAGGCTGGTGGCAAGGGCGGACACGTGGCAGATGAAATTTAAGGCAGAAAAATGCGAAGTGATACATTTTGGTAGGAAGAACGAGGAGAGGCAATGTAAACTAGAGGACACAATTCTAAAAGGAACAGAGAGATCTGAGGGCATATGTGCACAAATTGTTAAAGGTGGCAGGGCAGGTTGAAAAAGTGTTTAAAAAAGCATACGGGATCGTGGGCTTTATAAATGGAAGCATGGAGTACAAAAGTATGGAAGTCATGATGAACCTTTATAAAATACTGGTTCAGCCACAACTGGAGTATTGTGTCCAGTTCTGGGCACCGCACTTTAGGAAAGATGTGAAAGCCTTAGAGAGGGTGCAGAAGAGATTTACTAGAATGATTCCAGGGATGAAGGACTTTAGTTAGTTGGATAGAATGGAGAAGCTGGGATTGTTCTCCTTGAAACAGAGAACATTGCGAGATTTGATAGAGGTATTCAAAATCATGAAGAGAAATCAAGAAGAGAAACTGTTCCAATCGGCGGAAGGGTCAAGAACCAGAGGACATAGATTTAAGGTGATTGGCAAAAGAACCAAAGGTGACATGAGGAAAAACTTTTTTACACAGCGAGTGGTTAGGATCTGGAATGCACTGCCCGAGGGGGTGGTGGAGGCAGATTCAATCATGGCCTTTAAAGTTTGCAATAACTTCTATCTTAGGGAAAAAATAACAACATAGTTCAGCACTCATTTTTACCACATTATGTTCATACATACATTCAATATATCAAGGAAAATGTTCAATGTGATGGAACTAATTGGTGAGTAGCTGGTGAGTATTTTGTTTAACCCTTTAGTTTATTTCTGTTAACTTAAGTTAGTAGTCTAATAAATAGAGGCATGGCAGGGCAGCTCGGTCTCATCGAATGCACATCCTGTGCCATGTGGAAAGTCCAGGATACTTTCCATGTCCTGGACGGCCACAGGTGCTGGAGTGTCATCAGCTGGAGGCGCTCAAGCACCGGATTTTGGTGCTTGAGCAACAGCTGGCGTCACTGCAGTGTGTCCGCGAGGCTGAGAGCTACGTGGATAACACGTTTCAGGAGGTGGTCATCCTGCAGCTTAAGAGAGTGCAGGCAGAGAGGGAATGGGTGCCCACCAGACAGACAAGGAGGACCAGGCAGGTAGTTCAGGAGTCCCCTGAGGGCATCGCGCTCTCTAACCTTACTGGTAAGGGAGAAGGTTCCTCTGAGGAGTACAGCCAGAGCACCATGGGTGGCTCAGCTTTACAGGGGGAGAGGAAGGTCAGGAAAGCAATAGTGATAGGGGATTCAATAGTTAGGGGTACAGCTAGGTGTTTCCGCGGCCGCAGACGTGATTCCAGGATGGTTTGTTGCCTCCCTGGTGCCAGGGTCATGGATGTCACTGAGCGGCTGCAGAACATTCTGAAGGGGGAGGGTGAACAGCCAGAGATTGTGGTCCATATCGGTACCAATGACATAGGTAGAAAGAGGGATGAGGTCCTGCAGGCACATTTTAAGGAGCTAGGAAAGAAATTAATAAGTAGGACCTCAAAGTTAGAAATCTCCGGATTACTCTAAGTGCCAGATAGGACGATAGAGCAGATGAATGCGTGGCTGGAGAGATGGTTATAGGAGGGAGGTTCCTGGAGCATTGGGACCAGTTCTGGGTGAGATGGGACCTGTACAAGCCGGACGGATTGCACCTCAACAGGGCCGGGACCAATATCCTCACGGGGAGTTTTGCTAGTGCTATTGGAGAGGGTTTAAACTAGCTTGGAAGTTGAGCGTAGATTCAGAAGGGAGAGAAGCACAGCTGGAAATGCAAGATAAAAAATTAGCAAGATAATTTGGAAGGCAGTGAAACAAAGGTTAGAAAATAGACAACAAAAGAGTTTGGCAGTGCTTAAAGGTATATACCTCAATGCAAGGAGTCAAGTGAATAAGGCAGATGAGCTGAGGGCACAGATAGACACGCGGAAGTACGATATTTTAGCTATTAATGAAACATGGCTTAAAGAGGGGCAGGAATGGCAGCTCAACGTTCCCGGTTACAGGGTTTTCAGATGAGATAGAGAAGGGGATAAAAAAGGATGGGGGGTGGCAATATTGGTTAAAGAAACAATTACGGCTGTGAGGAGGAATGATATATTAGAAGGATCATCAAATGAGGCCATATTGGTTGAGCTAAAGATCAAAAAAGGGGCAGTCACACTGCTGGGAGTGTACTATGGACCCCTAAACAGTCAGAGGGAGATAGAAGAGCAAATATGTAGGCAAATTTCTGAGAAGTACAAAATCAATAGGGCAGTAATAGTAGGGGATTTCAACTACCCTAATATTAACTGTGATACAAACAGTGTGAAATGTATAGAGGGCACAAAATTCTTAAATTGCATTCAAGGGAACTTTTTTAGCCAATGCTTAGCAAGCCCAACAAGAGGGTGGCAGTTCTGGATTTAGTTTGAAGGAATGAAGCTGGGCAGGTGGAAGGAGTATCAGTGGGAGAGCATTTTGCTGGTAGTGAACATTATTTAGTCAGATTTAGCATAATTATGGAAAAGGACAAAGATACAACAGGAGTAAAAGTCCTCAATTGGGGAAAGGCCCAATTTACTAATCTGAGAAGTGATTGAGCAAAAGTGGACTGGAAACAGCTACTTGAAGGTAAATCAGTGTCAGAGCAGTGGGAGGCATTCAAGGGGGAGATAGTGAGAGTTCAGAACAAAGATGTTCCCACAAGGAAAAAGGGTGGGGCTGCCAAATCAAGAGCCCCCTGGATGACAAGGAGCATACAAGGTAAGATACGGCAAAAAAGGGAAGCTTATGTCAGATACCGAGAGTTCAATACTGCAGAAAGCCTAGAGGAGTATAGAAAGTGCAGGGGTGAAATTAAAAAGGAAATTAGGAAAGCAAGAGAGGGCATGAAAAAATATTGGCAAGTAAAATCAAGGAAAACCTAAAAATGTTTTATAAATACATAAAGAACAAAAGAATAACGAAGGAAAGAGTCGGGCCTTAGAAACCAAAAAGGTAACCTACGTGTGGAGGCGGAAGATGTGGGTATGGTTCTTAATGAATACTTTGTGCCTGTCTTCACAAAAGAGGGGAACGATGCGGAGATTATAGTTAAGGAGGAGGAGTGTGAAATATTGGATGGGATAAACATACTGAGAGAGGAAGTATTAAAGTTAATATATCGACAGGCTGTAAGAATTCTGGGAATTCCACCTTTTCACTGAGGATGTAAAATTTTGGCCATTGACCAAAATCCTAAGATGGAAGGGTAGGTGAGAGGTCACCAGATGAATCAACAACACACACAGTGGAATGTGGGAGAATTACTGCTTCAGATATGTCTCTGTTTCAATGCAAAACATACAGCAGGTGGTCAACGATCAGCACTAATTCAAGAGGCAGTAGGCCATTGAGAGAGGCAACTGCTCCAGACATGGCGGAGCCTCGGTTCTGATGCAAAACCAATCGACACCTAGGACGTGGGATGAAAAGGGAGCCTTGTGTGGCAAGTGCTCAACAATCGGAAAGAATTCGAAGAACAATGGCCCATTGAGAGAAACAATTGCAACATGATGAGAGACCATCAAAAGCCATCAAAGACTCTTAAGGACTTTGTAAGAACTGTTTAAACAGACATGGAAATGCCTCATTTAACAACGAAAACTATTGTAAGAGAGGGGTATCTAAGTGGAAGCTCGATACCTCTCTTTCTCTTGTTTGCTCTCTTGCTTTTGCTCTCTTGTTTTTTGCTCTTGTTTGCTCTCTCTGGTTCTTGCTGTCTTGCTTCTTAACTCTTATCTCTTTTCCATCTCTCTCTCTCTCTCTCTTAGTTCCTGCTCGCTCTTTTTTTTCAGCCGAGCTCTCCAGGGAGGAGAGCGGCTTCCAGCGAAACCAACGAAAGGATTGGTGAGTCTCGACCATACGTGTGTGTGTGTGTGTGATAGGTATCTCCAGGGTCCCCACCAACCTCTTAGTTTAGTGGGATAAAGTACTGTCGTGGGTGTGTGTAACTCAATGTAATGTGTAGGACCGTTTTTATCATTATTTTCTTCGTGTTGACGGTATAATAAAACCAACATTCCAATTCAATTCAAACACCGAGTTTGTGTGTTCTCCGTGCTATTCGGCTACATGATCCATCACCGGGTGTGTTAGCATAAGACCCGTTTTCCTGAACCCCCGATCCGTGAGGTATAAGTGTTCCTTGGCAAGACAAGGGACCAGATATCTGCACCGATCAATAGGGTGAGAACAACCCCAAAACACCCTACAAGGCCCAGATGAAATGTATCCCATGCTGTTAAAAGAAGCAAGGGAGGGAATAGCGGAGACTCTGACCATCATTTTCCAATCTTCCCTGGCTACAGGTGTGGCATCGGAGGATTGGAGGGCTGCTAACATTGTACCATTGTTTAAAAAGGCAGAAAAGGATAGACCGAGTATTTATAGGCCAGTCAGTCTAACCTTGGTGGTGGGCAAATTATTGGAATCAAATCTGAAGAACAGCATAAATCGTCATGGGTTAATCAAGGATAGTAAGCATGGATTTGTTAAGGGAAGGTCATGTCTGACTAACTTGATTGAATTTTTTGAGGAGGTAACAAGGAGGGTTGATGATGTAGTCTACATGGATTTTAGCAAGGCTTTTGACAAGTTCCCTCATGGCAGACTGGTCAAGAAAGTAAATGCCCATGGGATCCAAGGGAAAGTGACAAGTTGGATTGGTTCAGTGGCAGGAAGCAAAGGGTAATGGTCGATGGGTGTTTTTGTGACTGGAAGACTGTTTCCAGTGGGGTTCCGCAGGGCTCAGTACTAGGTCCCTTGCTTTTTGTGATATATATTAATGATTTGGACTTGAACGCAGGGGGCATGATCAAGAAGTTTGCAGATGATACAAAAATTGGCTGCACGGTTGATAGTGAGGAGGAAAGCTGTCGACTGCATGAAGATATCAACGGACTGGTCAGGTGGGCAGAAAAGTGGCAAATGAAAATCAATCTGGAGAAGTGTGAGGTGATGCATTTGAGGAGGGCAAACAAGGCAAGGGAGTACACAATAAATGAGAGGGTACTGAGAGGTGTAGAGGGACAAAGGGACCTTGGAGTCCCTGTCCACAGATCCCAGAAGGGAGCAGGACAGGTAGATAAGGTGGTTAAGAAGGCTTACAGGATAGTCTCCTTTATTAGCTGAGGCACAGATGTAAGAGCTGGGAGATTATGTTAGAAATGTATAAAACACTAGTTAGGTCACAGCTTGAGTACTGCGTAGAGTTCTGGTCACCACATTAGAGGAAAGATGTGATTGCACTAGAGAGGGTACAGAGGAGATTTACGAGTTTGATGCCAGGGCTGGAGAATTTTAGCTATGAGAAAAGATTGGAATCGCTGGGGTTGTTATCTTTGGAACAAAGGAGGCTGAGGGGAGATTTAATTGATATATGCAAAATTATGAGGGGCCTAGATAGAGTGGATTGGGAGGACCTATTTCCCTTAGCAGAGGGGTCAGTGACCAGGGGTCATAGATTTAAAGTAATTGGTAGAAGGATTAGAGGGGAGCTGAGGAGATTTTTTTTCACCCAGAGGGTGTTGGGGGCCAGGAACTCAAAGGGTGGTTGAGGCAGAAACCCTCAACTCATTTAAAAAGTACATGAATGTGCACTTGAAGTGCCGTAACCTACAGGGCTACGGACCAAGTGCTGGAAAGTGGGATTAAGCTGGAAAGCTCTTTTCGACCGGCACGGACACAATGGGCCAAATGGCCTCCCTTGTGCTGTAACTTTCTATGATTCTGTGATTCTATGAAATATAATTAAAGCAGATTCATACAAAGTTGATGGTCCATACAATGTTGGTGGTCCATACAAAGTTGGACTCAGAGTGATTATACGTTTTATTAATTCTAACAATTCAGTAATATCACTGTTAGTATAATTTCTGTGCTATGTATATAATTATAAATTTTGTTATTGATATCATGTGTTCCTAGGGCAAATCATTCATTTAAACTCCTTCGCTATCCTCCCCATCCCCATCCTAATCTGAGTCACTATATTGACAAATATCCTAGACACGTTCTACAGCTGTAAAACAATTCCCAGCAGTGCAGTCTGAATCCTAAACAGAGAACAGAGATAAGCAGTTTTGACAGGCAACTGTACAAAAATATTCCCGGATATATACAGTTCAAAGTATTGCTACAAATCCCTTGGGCCTGTCTTTAGTGTACCAAACTTTCTTCTCCTTGTCATTCAACCGTAGAAACTCTTTCTCCTGGAGTTTAGAATAAATTCTTTACTCCTGTTATTAAACCATTTGTTTCCTTTGTTTATATTGCATTGAATTCACACCTCCTGATGGGACATTAAATATATCTTGAGTGTTTGCATCTATTTTCAAGTTCTGATTCAACCCAAAACTTCATGGCTTTTTTAATTCATGATCAGTGCCTCTGATGAAAAATGCCCCCTAATCATTCCCATCTCACGTTAAGATATAAAGAAAACACCAACCTTGAATGCTCAACGGGAATTGACAGTCGAAACGCATTCAAATAAAGGCTCAGTAGGTTTATATTTATTTGAACTAATAGAATAGATTTTGTATTTTTTTCTACATAATTAACATGCAAAGATTTAAGCCAAGCTTAGTGGGATAGATAATCAATAAAGTTGTATAGATTTTGAATGATGTGACCTGAATGTAATAATGAGCACTGCAGTCTTTTACTGGGTTAACTGCATAGAAAAGTTTCAAAGCATAGAACAACCAAGAAATTACCATCCAAAGTTGCATTTAACTAACTTCACAAGATAATTAACTTTTCCCATAACAATTCTTTAATACATTTATTGAACAGAAAGTTACTAAAATACTTTTGACTGACCTCCCTTAACTGGTTCTGACCTCCTTCATCTCAATGCTCTAATAACGGATCACTCTTCCCTATGTTCCTAATTTACAGTTCCTGCCATCTATCAGCTGTCTCTCTCCTACTGGTATAACCAACCTTAAAATATTTCCTGCCAGAAGTAGCGCTGAATTGCCTTTGAAAATTCCCAACAAAAGTTGATATCCAGTGGAGTCTTCATAACACTCTTGAACCTTAATCTTCAAAATCATAGTATCAAACCATAGTAGGTACAGCGCAGGAGGCCATTCGGCCCATCGTGCCTGTGCTGGTTCTTTAAAAGAGCCATCCAATTAGTCCCATTCCTCTGCTCTTTCCCCATAGCCCTGCAATTTTTTTTCCCTTCAATGTAATTACCTCTAGAGGAGATGGATGATGTATAAATTACTCTTTGTCATCATTCACAGGTTGGAGGTTCCTTTACATGTATTCTTAATATACCTCACAGCACTTTCATTTGCTCAAAAGGGCCTTCTGAGGGCTTATTTAAGGGGAAATTCAAGCCTGGAATGGTGGCAGGAGAATCGGAAGGCAGAGGAGTAGCGATGGGTTGGGGTAGGGATTAGGGGAGTTAAAGTACCCAAGAAGGGAGAAATGGAAGGTGCCATGACTGGATGACAGGAAGCGGAGGAGACAGGAGAGAAGATTCCAAGAAGGGCCAAGAACAAAAAAGGGAGATAGAAACAATTAGCTCTGGTCTGGAGTGGCAGCCACCATGTGCATGCGAATGGACACAGAGAGAATTCAGGTTACGGGGCATGGATCAAAAATGATTACACTCAGTACCTTAATGTTACAATAAAATCTAAACCTGACGAACCAAATGCCAGCCCACAGGTGCAAAACTTCATTGGATCAACAACTTGACCAGGCACTAAAGCAATCCACAAAGCAAGGCTCACAAAGTCAACAGAAGTTGTCCTTTTTATGTGAGTCTCCCTCCGCAGGTTAACTTGTAAAAGCACCGATCACTCCTCTGTTCTGATTTCCTGATGGTTTGCTGGATAAAGGCATCAATCTCTTATCTGTGCTGAGTCCCTGATAGTTTACTTTGTAAAGACACCAATCCCTGGTCTGATATTCAATGCTTTTCATCTCATCTTCAGCTTTTAGAAAGTGGCAACTGTCAAGATGGATCTGCTTTTGATTTCATCACTGCACCTTCTGCCTTCTGAGGTCATTCGCATGTGCAGTGATGAAATCAAAAGAAGATCTGTCTTGGTTGCTGCCACTTGCTGTAAGTTTAAACCTTTCTTACGGAAATATCTTTTATCATTGAAATCAAAACTGAACATAAATAGGCTTACCATTGTTTTAGAGTTCTGAAAGTAACTACTATGGAAACTTTTTTAAAATGAGATAGCACCATTGTGAACAAAATGTCCATTTGCTCAGTTAAGTGAACACAACATTTAGGGCGTTTGATGCTTAAGGAAATGCTCCTTAAGTGACCAACTGGATCATCATCAAAACAGATACCCAGGATGGATGACTAATGATGAAATAGGTAGCAGACACACTGGCCTCGATATTAACCCCCCACAATGGGTGGGAGAGGGGTTAAAAAATGTTAAAATGGGGAACGTGTTCCCAACCTACCGTGTATGCGCCCGTTGCCATTATTACGGTGGCAGGTTTCGAGGCGTGCGACTGTCCCGCCATAGAGAGGCAGGACACTTCATTAACATATTTAAATCAGACTCCCACAACGCAATTGGGAGCATGATTTAAATTTAACAGTTGCCACGTGGGTTTCCCAGGGCTCGGGAAACCCGGCAGTAAATGGAAAGTGGGAGGTGCCGGCTCAAGAAGGTAAGTGCCTTTTACAGCACTCCATGTGGGCCGGAAGGGGCAAGAGTGCTCCCCCGGCACCTCAAGGATGCCTGTGGCCCCCTCTCTACTGATCGGGGCCTGTCCCTTCCCCCTGCTATGATCGCAGACCTCCCCTCCTACCCCGCTCCCAAGCGTTGCTGCGTGCTCCATGCCGCGATTGCAGCTGACCTCCTCCCTCCAAAGCCCAGACCTCTGGCTGTTCCCCCTCCAACAATGGCCTCTCACTTCTGCCCTGCCAAGCCCCGATCTCCAACATTTCCTCCTCCCGATTGCAGGGGACCGTCCCCAAGGTTCCCCGGTTGCGGCCCCCTGCCGCTGGTTTTCCCGCCTGGCCAGCCTGTCAATTTGGTCGGCTGCCGAGCGGGAAACAGAAAAAAAAAATCATAATGATGTCCTACCGTTAAATTCGGCAGGAACTCCACTGTTCCTCCCTGCCGGGTTTTCCCTGGGCTACAGCGCTCCATCGCACCCACCTCCCCATAAATATTGGGGCCACTGTGACTGTACCATTACAATTCATAAACAGATAGCAAAAGAAGATAGAAACAGTAAGTACATTTTTAAAAAAACTGTCAGCTATCACCAATAGAAGTCTGTAAAACAAGGGGGCAATCAGAGTTTAAACACAGTACTTTGAAAATGGCAACACATACCCAAAAATGAAGCAAAATGTCACATGGTATGTGTTCAGTGCTATTTGGGTAAAACAGAAGGCAGATAGACTGTGCCAAAATTTAACCCAAACCATTAAACCTATCTTAATCTTTCAGATGCTGCATGTACTTGCACCATTTTCTATTTTTCTTTGAATTTCCAGATTTTACTACTTTTTTTAACCTCCCGGAGCCAAAACCTCATATTTTTATGAATGAATTTGAAATGGTCCATATCAGAATTGTTTGGAAATTCAATCAATGTTATCTACTGTCTGCAAATTGCCTTTGAATGGCATATAGAGAAAGTTACAGGTAATGGACATGTGGATGAAATAACAAAATAATTACAATCGGCAGGAATTGACAACATGATTTTGTTTGCCTTTTATCATTGCCAAAATGTCACCTGCCTCCACCTCTACCTCTCAGCACTGCTACCAAAACCCTAATCCATATCTTTAGCACCTTGTGGCTTGACTTGTCCAATGTTCTCCTGGCTGGCCAGCCCACTTCCACTCTCCAGAAATTACAACTCATTCTGAAATGCTGCCGCCTTCATTTCACCCACTCAAAGCCCTATCCTTGCCAATCTCCACATGCCCCAGCAAATCAAGATTCTCTTCTTTGCCTATCCTGCCTCAGTGAACTCCTACAGTCATATGTCCCCATACACACTCTCTACTACTTTGACACTGTGTTACTCCTTGTTCTCCGCTCCATCAGCAGCCCCTGTTCTCTGAAGCTTCCTTCTCGAGGCTTGCCCCTGCCTGCACCCCCCCACCCCAACCTTGCCACCACCTCTACGCACGCAAAGGAAAAAATGGATTTAAAGAAACCAATTGCAGACAATTGTCCCTACCTGAGATGTAGCGGCTACTAAATACAAGGACAGCCCCTTTTATATCTGTGCCAGTGCCACTGGTTCCCAATGCACGGTACTCATGCAGCTAATGGCAACAACTGAGATAGATTTGCCAGATTTGGTAAGTCCAACAGCAGTTTTTAGCAAATCCGGCAAGTTTATCTTCGGTGTTGCACCAGTGGCACTTTAACAATGTTAAAGCAGCTGATCTTCGACTGGGAGGCAAACATGAGGCAAAGGGTGGAAATGTGTTTGTGGATATCCGGGGGAGAGGAGGTGTAGTTCTGGAAGGATTTTGGCCAATGTCACAGCTTATGGAATGTGGCTATCTAACTCACATAGTCGAGCCACATGGATGCAGTCCAGTCCTTTCATTATTTTAAATAC
Source organism: Heptranchias perlo (assembly GCF_035084215.1). Taxonomy (NCBI): domain Eukaryota; kingdom Metazoa; phylum Chordata; class Chondrichthyes; order Hexanchiformes; family Hexanchidae; genus Heptranchias; species Heptranchias perlo. The sequence goes on along the minus strand of NC_090329.1, from coordinate 32,243,459 downwards.
CTCAGTCAAATCCTCCTAAAGTTTACTCTTTTCTAGAGTAGAAAGATCCAGCTTTAATGCTATCATTTTCAGACTATTATTCAGAAAGGAGTTTCACAAGGAACAGCTGCATCAGACCTGTTTACACATGATCAGGCAGGTATGACATAAAGCAGCTTTTATGTTTGCCGAGGATTCATGTTTTTCAACGGTTCATCTGCAGTGTTGTACACAGAAATAAAAATGTATAGAAATTACAACACGGAAACAGGCCATTCGGTCGAACCAGTCCGTATCAGTGTTTGCCTTCCACTGGAGCAAATAGTCCTTATCAGATTTGCCTGTCCGTTTCCATATCCCTTCATACCCTTTTCCTTCAGCCACCTATCCAATCTAATCTTGAACATTGATTGAGTTTCTACTTTAACCACTAATCCTGGAAGTGAGTTACACAGCATCACAGCTCTCTTTGTAAGGAAGTTTATAGAATCATAGAAAGGTAGAATCATAGAAATGTTACAGCACGGAAGGAGGCCATTCGGCCCATCAAGTCCACGCCACCTCTATGCAACAGCAATCCAGCTAGTCCCACTCCCCCGTCCTATCCCTGTAGCCCTGCAATTTCTTTCCTTCCAAGTACTTATCCAGTTCCCTTTTGAAGGCCGTGATTGAATCTGCCTCCACCACCCCCTCGGGCAGTGCATTCCAGATCCTAACCACTCGCTGTGTAATAAAGTTTTTCCTCATGTCATCTTTGGTTCTTTTGCCAATCACCTTAAATCTATGTCCTCTGGTTCTTGACTCTTCTGCCAATGGGAACAGTTTCTCTCTATCTACTCTGTCTAGACCCTTCATGATTTTGAATACCTCTATCAAATCTCCTCGCAACTGTCTCTGTTCCACGGAGAACAACCCCAGCTTCTCCAGTCTAGCCATGTAACTAAAGTCCCTCATCCCTGGAAACATTCTAGTAAATCTCTTCTGCACTCTCTCCAAGGCCTTCACATCTTTCCTGAAGTGCAGTGCCCAGAACTGGACACAATACTCCAGTTGTGGCCGAACCAGTGTTTGAAAAAAAGTTCATCATGACTTCCATACTTTTGAACTCTATGCCTCTCTTTATAAAGCCCAGGATCCCGTAAGCTTTTTTAACTGTTTTCTCAACCTGTCCTGCCACCTTCAACGATTTGTGCACATATATCCCCAGATCTCTCTGTTCCTGTACCCCTTTTAGAATTGTGCCCTCTAGTTTATATTGCCTCGCCCTGTTCTTCCTGCCGAAATGTATCACTTTGCATTTTTCTGCGTTAAATTTCATCTGCCACGTGTCCGCCCATTTCACCAGCCTGTCTATATCCTCTTGAAGTCTATCATTATCCTCCTCACTGTTTACTACCCGTCCTTATCTTACTCTCTGTTCTAAATCTCTATCATTTAATCTTGTATCTATGTACCCTTGTTCTCAACTCCATAACTATTGGAAACTGTCTGCCTCTATCTATCCTGTCCCATAATTTTAAACAATCAAGCAAGCTCTGGGAGGTCCCAGTTGCTCAATGTTGATCACAATCACAACTAACTAGCAATTTATCTCTTAGAACTGGAAAGGTCTTTGGGGGCAGAAATTACGCTGCAGCTATACAAAACCTTGGTTAGATCGCACCTGGAGTACTCTGAGCAGTTCTGGGCACCGCACCTTCAGATGGACATATTGGCTTTGGAGGGAGTGCAGCGTAGGTTTACTAGAATGATACCCGGACTTCAAGGGTTAAGTTATGAGGAGAGATTACACAAATTGTGGTTGTATTCTCTCGAGTTTCAAAGGTTAAGGGGTTATCTGATCGAAGTTTATAAGATATTAAGGGGAACAGATAGGGTGGATAGGGAGAAACTATTTCCGCTGGTTGGGGATTTTAGGAGTAGGGGGCAGAGTCTAAAAATTACAGCCGAACCTTTCAGGAGTGAGATTAGAAAACATTTCTACACACAAAGGGTGGTAGAAGTTTGGAACTCTCTTCCGCAAACAGCAATTGATACTAGCTCAATTGCTAAATTTAAATCTGAGATAGATAGGTTTTTGGCAACCAAAGGTATTAAGGGATATGGGCCAAAGGCGACTATATGGAGTTAGATCACAGATCAGCCATGATCTTATCAAATGGCGGAGCAGGCACGAGGGGCTGAATGGCCTACTCCTGTTCCTATGTTCCTATGTCTTTTCCCTCAGGAATTCTTCACGTTCCCCTTTAATGGACCTCACTGACTCCATCGGTTTGTCCAGAGGGCGCTGTGAAAAGTAATAATTTCCGGCATCTAACTTACCTCTTTACTTATGGATTTTATATGCATGACCACTTTTCCTAACATCCCTACTCTTCTCAAATAACCTATCCAACCTGATTGATCCAACCTTGATCATTTTAAAAACCCCACATTCCTCTTCTCCCCAAGCCTTCTACACTTAAAAAAAAATACTTAATTGACGCTGCAGCACTTTGGGACATCCTGAGGTTGTGAAAGGCGCTACACAAAGGCAATTCTTTCCTTTTTTTCTTTCTTTCATTTCACATTAACAGCTTCAAGATTGTCATAATATAATCATTGTAAATCCAAGCTTACTGGTGGCACCAATGTAAAATTTGCAATTGCAGCTTCTGTACTGGCTGGCAAAATCTTGATCTTACCAGTTCATAAGTCATGGCTTCAGATTTGCAGCTGATATGAATGTGCAACTATAAACCAGATGTTGTAGTAATTCAGGATGTTTCAGTACTTTCACTGATTGTAACATGGCGGTAGATTTTCGTCTGGGCCTCTTTCCAGGAATTGGCCCTTGGGCCTAATCTAAATATTCAGGGCGAGACTGCTGATGCCTGTTGTGTCTCCACAGGCAGCTCTCCTGATGGGGAAAATCAATTTTGGGTCTCGCCGGCAGTGGCCCTCAGATAATTACCGGGAGAGGGGTTGGAGTGGGCTCCGGGGGGTGGGGGTGGGGGTGCGTCCATGTCAACTGTAGAGTTGAAGCAGCAGTCCTGCTCCCCTGCTCCCGGCAGGCCACCTCAGTGCTAAATTGTTATGTGTTGCGCCCATTTTACGCCTGAAAAATTTCTACATGGTTTTTAGGGGAGCTGCAACAGCTTGAATTGCTGCTTTAACTTATTTAAAAGATGAAAATGGCACAGTGTCTTGATTTTATTCAAAACATGGTTCATTAACTGCGAAAGAACTTGTTTGTACATTTGAATAGCTTTGGATGACTGACACAGATGTGCAAAAGACTCATCTGTCAGGATTTGTACATTGTATTTGTGACATAAATTTTTCTATTATCAATTGCTGGTACTTATGAGAAGTAGTTAAGTTTGTTGGAGAATTTCTACATCAAAGAAGTTAATCTCAGTGCCTCTGTGTCATAATATCTGTGACATCCAAGAAAGCTTTGTAGTGTGGTGGAAGACTACATTAAATCCAGTAAGCAGATTACTGTGCGTGAGGTCATTGTTAATGCTTCATGTTGCTCAGCATACAGTAACGAAAAGATACGGTTTACAATCACAGGGGCCAAAGTCCACTTACAATAAGGGATTGAGGGAAAAGACACTTCTTAAAACCTGTAATTCCAACACCCAAGACAGAGTTAAGGCTTCCTAGTACTGTCCTGGTACTAAGGTTGTGAACAGTCTGGTTCCGCCTCAGACAGTGGCCAGGAAGGGGGTTGGAATCGGTGGCTGGGGAACAAGTGCAAGGAGCTCATGAACATTTTTGTCACTAGGATTGTGACCATCTATTTAGCAGCCTCTGCCACATTTCCCCTTCCTCTTGCCCACCAAGCCCAAACCGCGCCACCCCCACCCCCCAGGTTCCCCTGCCTTATCCCTGAACCTGCGTCATTCTCTCCTATCTCTCCTCATGTCTTCTCCAAGCTCATCTTGTTCATGAGATCCACCTCTACCTCCTGCTCCCTTAATCCCATTCAAAAGAAACTGCTGACCATGCAACTTCCCTTCCTGAACCCCATGACAGCTGACATTGCAAATGGTTCTCTCTCCTCAGGTACTGTCCCCATCAATTTCAAAACTGCCGTCATCATGCCCCCGTCAAAAAACTCATCTTCAACCCTTCGGTCCATGCAAACTACTGCTCCATCTACAACCTCCCTTTCTGCTCCAAAGTTATTGAATGCATTATTGCATCCTAAATCGGTGCAGATAGTTCCTGTAATTTCATGTTTGAATCTCTTCAATCAGGTTTCTGCTCATGCCACGCCACCGAAACAGCTCTAATTGTCCTTCTCCTCCAGCTAAACATGGGGAAAACCAAAACCATTGTCCTCAGTCCCCAACACAAACTCTGTACACTTGCCACTGATTCCATCCCCTTCCTGGTCATTGTCTCAGTTTGAACCAGACTGTTTGCAACCACAATATCCTATTTAATCCTGAGCTGAGCTTCCAACTCCATGTCTTCTTCATCACAAGGATTGGCTACTTCCATCTTCGTAGCATCACCTGCCTCCACCCCTGCCTCACTCCATCAACTGATGAAACCCTTATTCATGGCTTTGTCACTATTCCATTGCTCTCATGGCCGTTCTCCTATCCTCCACCTTCCATAAATATTACATCATCCAAAACTCTGCTGCCCGTATTCTAACCTGCATCAAGTCTCGCTCACCCATCACCTTTACGCTTGCCGATCTACGTTGGCTCCCAGTCCTCCAATGCCTCAAATTACAAATTCTCATTCTTGTGTTTAATTCCCTTCATGACCACGTCCCTCCATCTCTCTGTAAACTCCTCCAGCTCTACAACCCTCCAAGAAGTCTGTTTTCCCCCTTTCCTTTGCCCCACCGTAGGCGGCCGTGCCTTTAGCCGTATAGGCTCTACACATCGGATTTTCCTCCATCTAGGCCCTACACTGTGGAATTTCCTCCCTAATCCTCTACACCTCTCCACCTTCTTCTCCTTTAAGACCCTCCTTAACACCCACCACTTTGACCAAGCTTTTAGTCACCCCCCCCCAAACATCTCCTTCTTTGGCTCAGCATCGATTTTTGTCTTATAACCTTTCTGTGAAGCACCTTGGGACGTCTCTCTACATTAAAGGCGCAATATTAATATAATTGTTGTTGTTGAGGCTCTTCAGTTAATTGCTATTCCATGACTAGAATAAAGCACCTTTGGAACAAACCCTCTTTACTTTTCTTTTCAGGTACTTCCAAACTTCAGTCCTCTGAGTCCAAAATTGCAGGTACCCGTTTCACAAGCAGTAGGTGCTCATGCAGTGTGCCAACCATTTAGCTGAATGAATGGTAGGTAGGTGATAGCCAGGCTGTTATGGTATTTAACACACATAACTATATAACTCTTTGTTTGAAAGTACAACAGATTTTTTTGTAACAATTGCAAATCTGTTTTCTGTATAAAATCTTGCAGTCGCAGCAGTATTTCCTTGAGTTTATGGTGCTAGATGTTCATAGTACAAGCCAGCATCTAAGTATTCTGTAGGCTGGTAACTAATGCCAGTACCTTGCTAATTATTGGCCCGGAATTTGAGCTGAGCAGCAAACGAACGGCGCTCGCAGCTCATTAGATTTAAACTTACCCACAAACTATCCATGGGCTTCTGGGTGCCAACTTGTTGCAATGTGGAGTCGAAACAAGTGCAGCGTCCTCTCCCGAGCATCAGTGAGCTGTGTGAGCAGGGAAAGAAACTGTCTGTCCCCTCAACTAATCAGATTGAAGCATCCTCGACAAGCCGTGCAGACAAAAACCAGGAAGTGAAAGCTACACCAGTGAATTCAATGTAAAGTCAGTTAGAGAAAGTGAAATAAAGAGGTGGTAAGAAATATTTAATTAAAAGACAGAGATAAAAGGGACAGAAAGAAAAAGTAAAAAAATAAAAATCTAAATTTTTTTTAAATGTCCAACAACAATTAAAATCGGAAGGAATGAGACTCCGCATTTTTAAAAGTTAATTTTCAGTGCCACATAGGTTGTTTGGCAATCATTAAGACTAAGTCGTTAAAAGTAAGCTTAGACCTAAAAAACTGAGTGTACCTTTTTCTGTGTAGATTAGTTTGTTTCCAGCTGGGCAGTGCAGCAACTTCATGCTGGTCCATTCATTCCAACAGGGATCCAGCCAACGAGCTGTCCTTTCAGCACAGCTTTCAGAGGAACAGGGCATCTGGCAAAGCAACTTCCAGATTTCTGCGTTTGACTGCGCATGTGCGCTCGACGGATGTTGCTGTTCCATTTGCCCTGAAATAACGGTGTGCGCTGTTAACCTCACCATTATCTTAGGAGCAAATTCCAGGCCATAATGTTTTGTATATGCTGTTATCCCTGTTTTGTTGGCTGGTCCAAGCCATTTTCACACTCAGAGAAAGAAAATATAATGTACTAAATCAGTCATGAGTATAATTCTCCTTACAATTTCCTGACATCTATTTTAGTATTTCTCACTGTGGCAATGTTAGCAGCACCTAGAAATCAATAATTTCTCCATACACTATGTATAAATCAATGATTTTTTTTGTTGAAGTTCGTATGTTGTCCATGCCTAAAATCGTATCTGTGGAAAGTTAATCAAAGTTTCGACTGAAGAGTTTGAAATTTGCTTGAGTATGATCTCTGCACATGGAAGATTTGCTGATGGTTTGAGAAGAAAAAATAATTGTCCCTACCTTAATTTGTCCATTTTTGTATCCTATTGATCGCCATGCATTGGATATTACAAAACTGACTGCAAATATTTTCCTCAATCTACATTGACCAACATTCAGTCACCGATTTGTGAAAAGCCAAATAAAGTTATGAATTTTGGAAGCTCTAGATATGTGCATTTAAATATATAACGTAGGGGATTAAAGAGGGAAAAGTGTAAATACAAGCTACATGACCCAATCATTTTCTAATGGTAAAATGGAGAATAATGTGTTCATGAGATCGAAGACAAGACTCTAATCTAATTGAAAAAGTCATCACAAAGCAACAAAAGAAGCTTGAGCATTTTATAATTGCCTGTCTAATGTCAACATTATATTGGTGCCTATGAAGCAATCTACTTTTAATAATATAACAGCAATTTAATGCTGTTTTAGGACCTTTTTTTGGACTGAGTTGGGCAGTTGCTGGTACAGCTGACAGCCCTTGTACACTGTCTCACTGATTGGTGACAACATTTGTACTGAAGGATTAATAATTGTAATGTCATTACTACAAGTTTTTATTCACTATGTTCACCAGGAAATTCTATGACCAGTACATAAATAGCCAATATAATAAATAGCCAATCCTCCATGGCATTGTTCACAGTAGGTTGGAGCATAGATTGTTTTCTGACAACAGGAATATTATACCATGCAACACGCAAAGTATACTAGCATTCTCCTGTGGTTGGCATCAAAGATAATCTGGGGTCTGGAGCATGATTGGGAGTTTAGCGGATAAAGGTACAGGCCAGGTTAAAGGTCTCTGCTCAAGGACACCTTGTGGGTATCCAAGTAATGGTAGCTGTTTGTAACTTCCAGGGGTGAATTGGAGGTTAGTAAATTGCTTGTAAATTTCAGGCTCCCGTTCTTTTGAAATAAAAGGTTATTTTGCATCTAACATTCAGCATGATGTTCACTGACTCTTACAATTAGATTAGAGCCTCTACTTCGCTCTCATGGCTGGGTCATGTAGCTTTCATTTACATTTTTCCCTCTTTACTCCCCTACGTTATAAACCCATTGCAGCAGAGTAGTGGCTGGACAGAACTTTCACCTGCCCTATGAGTGAGCCTAACTCATTTTCCTGGTTTGGGGTTTATTAGGCATGCAGGGAAAGGTTCCCGGCAGGACTCCTGCTACCAAGAGGGAGCCCATTGCTGCAGCAGGAGTAAATTGGGCAGTGCTGTAGAGGCGATGCTGCTGCAACACCTGTAAACCACAGCCACAGCAGTTAAATCAGGTGAAAGAGCCCTGAAGATGAAAATTGCCAAGTCTGAGGCCTACAACAGTTAATCAAGGAGTTCTGTCCAACCTCAGAGTTTGGAGCCTTCCTGCTTCTACACCAGGGACTACCACTTCTCTTGGTAATCCTGGTGTAAGATTCTCAAAATTCACAGATCCCCCAAAACTCGGAGGAAAACCCTAAGGAAAAGGACTTTGGACTCTGTTCTAACCATTTCAGGGTGATGAAATATTGGGCCGACTCGCACACCGTCGCACCAGGAAGCATCAACCAGGGAAAAGTACTTTTCAAGGAATCCACGTCCTTTAAGGGACTCGCTTCCTAGTAGGGGCGACTGTAAGAATTCTGGGAATTCACCTTTTCCCTGAGTACAGAAAACTTTGGCCATTGACTAAAATCCTAAGATGGAAGGATAGGTGAGAGGTCACCAGACGAATCAACAACACACACAGTGGGATGTGGGAGAATTACTGCTTCAGACATGTCTCTGTTTTAATGCAAAACCTACAGCAGGTGGTCAACACTCAGCACTAATTCGAAAGGCAGTAGACCATTGAAAGAGGCAACTGCTCCAGACATGGTGGGGCCATGTCTTTGTTTTAAAGCAAAACCGAACAATACCTAGGACGTTGGATACAAAAGGAAGCCTGTATACCAGGTGATCAGCAAATCGGAATTAAAACAATGACCCATCGGGAGAAGTAATTGCAACATGATGAGGGACCATCAAAAGCCATCAAAGATTCTTAAGGACTTTATAAGAACTGTTTAAACAGACATGAAGTGCTTTTTTTTAAGTGACGAAGACCATTGTAAGAGAGGGATATAGAAGTGGAAACTCGAAACCTCTCTCTGGCTTGCTGGCTCTTGTGTTCTGCTTCTCTTGTTCTGCCTGTCTCTAGAAGGAGAGCAGCTTCCAGCGAAACCCACGAACCCTACATGAGAGAACCGGTCAGCCAGACTGCAAGTGCAAAGGATTGTTCAGTTCAGTTCAGCCAGGAGTTCGACAGCTCGGGAGGCCACAGTTCAACAAGGTGAGGGGGCAACAGAGAGAAGGTCAGCAGCTCTAGAAGCAGGCCGACACACAAGAAGAAACCAGAGCAACAGCCCCAGTGACCGTCAGACACCTCGCGGTAACAAGGGCCTTACGAAACAACCAACCGAATATTGCCACCAACCAACCAGGTAATATTGGGCCACCGCGACCAAAGAAAACCAACTCGGGAGAAAACCGAAGATCCGCAAAGTTTCCACTCTACAATCTATTCCTGACTTACCTCTAGGTGAATTACTGTCAAGGATTCGTTTGGTGAGCATTATCTCTGGTCCTTTAGAGTCCAACTTAGCTAGTACAGTGGGATTGGTAGGGGTGAGGTATTTTTCTACTGTAATTTCCCTCGTGTGTACCGAAGTATTCCCCATTTTAATGGAGTATTAATATTGTTGTGTTGTATTTTCTCTCTTGAATAAAGGTCAAAGTTTCTTGCACCAAACCTGTTGTCTGCTGCACTTTGTCACAACCCCCAAATAAGTCCAAGGCCTAGAACCCCAGGGAGTGGGAGCAATTCGAACCGCTCAGAAGTCAGAGGTGCAGCTGACACACACCACCACCCCCTACACTGGGGAGTGGTGGGAACAGGGTGGATGGTAGGAAAATCCACCAGTAACCCAGGCCTCACCTCCCTGTTGGCATTTGCATTTGCTGGTCAGGGAAGGAGGGAAATCGAAGTTGGTGCCGGAAGAGTGACAGACCTCACCGCCCAGTTTTGGCCTTTTATCCACCGCTATCTCACCCTATTCCAAAGGGGATCAGAGAGGGGGAGGGGAGGAATCCAGCCCAATATTTTACACACATATAAGTACCTGCAGATTTCTTGAGGAGCATTCACAGATGATATGCTGTTTTTATAAGGGCAAAAGTATTATGCCATGTAATGCACAGGGTATTATTCTACTGCTGAGATGGAAGTGTGAACTATTAAATATACAACATCTAATCTAACAAAGCCTGAGGTCAAATAGAGTTTAATCCCTATTCGAACCCAAGCTGAGATCCCAAAACCATATCCTCTCTAATTGGGGTGGGACAGCAGTGGATAAAAGGCCAAAACTGGGCGGTGAAGTCCATCACACTTCCAGCACCAGCCTTGATTTCCCTCCTGCAGGCGCTCCTTCCCTGACCACCAAATGCAAATTGATAAAAAGAGAGAAAATAGAATATGAAAGTAAACTAACAAGAAATATAAAAACAGATGGTAAGAGCTTCTACAAGTATGTAAAAAGGAAGAGAGTAGCAAAAGTAAACATTGGTCCCTTAGAGGCTAAGACAGAAGAAATTATAATGGAGAATCAGGAAATGGCAGATGCGTTGAAAAATATTTTGTATCTGTCTTCATAGTAAAAGACACAAAAAACAACCAAGGGCTTAATGAGAGTGAGGAACTTAAAGTAATTAATATCAGTGGAGAAAAAGTACTTGAAAAACTAATGGAACTAAAAGCTGATAAATCCTCCAGACCTGATGGCCTAAAGCCGAGGGTTCTAAAAGAGATGGCTGCAGAGATAGTGGATGCATTGGTTATGATCTTCCAAAATTCCCTAGACTCTAGAACGGTCCCACCGGATTGGAAGGTAGCAAATGTGACCCCACTATTCAAGAAAGGAGGGAGAAAGAAAACAGGGAACTACAGGCCAGTTAGCCTGACATCAGTTGTTGGGAAAATGCTGGAATCCATTATTAAGGAAGTGGTAGCAGGGCACTTAGAAAATCATAATATGATTAGGCAAAGTCAACATGGTTTTATGAAAGGGAAATCGTGTTTGACAAACCTATTAGAGTTTTTAAGGATTTAACTAGCAGTAGCAGGGTAGATAAAGGGGAACCAGTCGATGTCGGATATTTGAATTTTCAAAACGCATTTGATAAGGTGCCACATAAAAGGCTGTTACACAAGATAAGGGCTCATGGAGTTGGGGTAATATATTAGCATGGATAGAGGATTGGCTAACGGACAGAAAGCAGAGAGTAGGGGTAAACGAGTCATTTTCAGGTTGGCAGGCTGTAACTAGTGGAGTACCGCAAGGATTTATGCTTGGGCCTTAGCTATTTACAATCTACATTAATGACTTAGATGAAGGGACCGAGTGTAATGTGTCCAAGTTTGCCGACGATACAAAGCTAGGTGGGAAAGTAAGCTGTGAGGAGGACATAAAGAGTCTGCAAAGGGATTTGGACAGGTTAAGTGAGTGGGCAAGATGGTGGCAGATGTCAGGAAATGTGAAGTTATTCACTTTGATAGGAAGAATAGAAAAACAAAATATTTTTTAAATGGTGAGAAACTAATAAATGTTGGTGTTCAGAGGGACTTAGGTGTCCTCGGACAAGAAACACAATAAGTTAGCATGCAAGTACAGCCAGCAATTAGGAAAGCAAATGGAATGTTGGCCTTTATTGCAAGGGGGTTAGAGTACAAAAGTACGGAAGTCTTACTACAATTGTACAGGGCTTTGGTGAGACCACACCTGGAGTACTGTGTACAGTTTTGGCCTCCTTATCTAAGGAAGGATATACTTGCCTTGCAGGCGGTGTGGCGAAGGTTCACTAGGTTAATTCCTGGGATGAGAGAGTTATCCTATGAGGCGAGGTTGAGCAGAATGGGCCTATACTCTCTGGAGTTTAGAAGAATGAGAGGTGATCTAATTGAAACATATAAGATTATGAGGGGGCTTGACAGGGTAGATGCTAAGAGGTTGCTTCCCATGGCTGGAGAGCCTAGAACTAGGGGCCATAGTCGCAGGATAAGGAGTCGGCCATTTAAGACTGAGATAAGGAGGAATTTCTTCACTCAGAGGGTTGTGAATCTTTGAAATTCTCAACCCCAGAGGGCTGTGGATGCTGAGTCATTGATTATATTCAAGGCTGAGATAGACAGACTTCTGGACTATAGGGGATATGGGGATCGGGTGGGAAAGTGGAGTTGAGGTTGAAGATCAGCCATAATCTGATTGAATGGTGGAGCAGGGTTGAGGGGCCATGTGGCCTGCTCCTGCTCCTATTTCTTACGTTCTAAGACTGTCTATATCCACTTCCAGAACATCACCCTCCTCTGCGCCTGCCTGAAACTCTCATCTGTGCCTTTATCACCTCCAGACTCACTATTCCAATGCTGACCAGCTTCCCGTCCTACATCCTCTGTAAGCTTCAGCTCATCCAAAACTTTGCTACTGCCCGTACCCTATCCTGCACCAAGTCCCACTCACCCAACTCTCTGTTCCTCTGCCTCTAGCCTCTTCTTTATCCTCCATGTGTTCCACCCCCTCCTCCCCTTCGTCCTGTGTTGGGTGCATGAACTCATCACTGAAATTCATTTATTGCAGCAGTGAAGAATGAGCTTTTGCCTTCTAATTGTCACAGGCTGCAAACTGAAGTCCAAATGCTCTGAACCTGGGATCAGCAGGAACACAAGTAATCATTACAAACTCCGGAAATGCAATAGAACTTAAGCCATAGTCCCAGAGAAATAGACAGGCCTGTGGGAAAAAAGTTGTTGCAGGTATTATTAAGGTGAAATGGGTAAGTGCATTGCTAAGTTTGGTGATCTTATTGAGAAGTTTTAACTTCTGCTGTTTGCTGGTTGTTCATTGATAGTTTTCCTACTAGTTCATTCACATTTGCTGCAAACAATACCTTATGCACTATGAAGAATAAGACTGCACTGTAAATTTAATCTGGGAGAGTCAAGATTCTACCCCTTTATTTCTAAATCAACTTGTTAATTAAGTGCAAATGTTGTTTTATTAACTTGACTGGTTTGACCAAATTTGTTCACTTTTTATGAATATTATATTTAAGTCAAACAGTATTTTGAGTGTTGCACTTTGAAATGTGACACTTTCCCATGCCATATGATCACATTCTATATGCAAGACTTTTAATTATGTGATAGTAAGACAGATAATAGGTAGATGGATAGTAGAAAATGTCAGTTCCACTTAAAGAAAAAATCAGTTTTGTTAATTCTTGTAACTTTTGAACGACAATTAGTGAATCCTGTAATACCAAAGCCTTATGATTTTTCTCTTTTCCACTTGTCACTAGGGAGAATTCTGGATATCAGCACTTGAAATTCAAAGATCTGCAAGTTGGGCATTCAATAATGTTCAAGGATACATGAGGTCTATTCATAATAGCACGTTACTATTATAAAATAATGCACAAAAGATGTTTTGAAAATTAAGTTATGCTAATGGAGCTCACAGCTGCCCAAATACCACTTAAAGCAGCAAAGAGCCAATGGGACAGCTGGTTCTTCACCAACATTAGTCAATTAAAATGAAGTTAAGAAAATTTCTAGGCAGTCCAACCAAGCAATCGGGCACTTTTTTTAAAGTTAGTTTTGCATCAGTTGTAGCAGTATACCAGCCATGCAATGCCATCATCTACCACCTTAAACATCCACTCCCTTGACACCAGCGCACTGTGGCTACAATGTGTACCATCCGCAGAATACACTGCAGCAACTCACCAAGGCTTCTTCGACAGCATCTCCCTAACACACGACCTCCACCAACTAGAAGGACAAAAGCAGCAGGTGCATGGCAACACCATCACCTCCAAGTTCCCCTCCAAGTGACACACCATCCTGACTTGGAGATATATCATCTTTCCTTCATCCTCGCTGGGTCAAAATCCTGGAACTCCCTACCTAACAGCATTGTGGGAGAACCTTCACTACATGGACTGCAGTTCAAGAAGAAGGCCCACTACCACCTTCTCAAGGGCAACTAGGGATGGGCAATCAATGCCGGCCTTGCCAGCGATACCAACCTATGAAAAATGAATTTTTAAAAAACTTACTTGAGGTGATTTTGCACTACTTGCCAGAATTCAATCTGGCTGATTTCACTCCCAAGTTGTACTACCCTGTTGGTGATGTGGAGATGCCGGTGATGGACTGGGGTGGACAAATGTAGGGAGTCGTACAACACCAGGTTATAGTCCAACAGCTTTATTTGAAATCACAAGCTTTCGGAGCTTTGCTCCTTCATCAGGTGAGTGAAGGGTTCCATAAAGGCACCGCATATATAGTCAGAGAACAATGCCTGGTGATTACAGGTAACCGCACAACAATCGCCAGACAGGAGGGTTCCCTCCCAGTCGGGGAACACCCCAGCAGTCAAGGACATCCAGCCTCCGATCCTCAGGCAAGCGTTCTCCAAGGCGGCCTTCGAGACTCACGACAACGCAAAATCGTCGAGCAGAAATTGATAGCCAAGTTTTTCGCTGGTGGGGTTACATGTAGCGTGACATGAACCCAAGATCCCGGTTGAGGCCGTCCTCATGGGTGCAGAACTTGGCTGTCGATTTCTGCTCGACGATTTTGCGTTGTCGTGTGTCTCGAGGGCCGCCTTGGAGAACGCTTGCCCGAGGATCGGAGGCTGGATGTCCTTGACTGCTGAAGTGTTCCCCGACTGGGAGGGAACCCTCCTGTCTGGCGATTGTTGTGCGGTTGTCTGTAATCACCAGGCATTGTTCTCTGACTATATATGCGGTGCCTTTATGGAACCCTTCACTCACCTGACGAAGGAGCAAAGCTCCGAAAGCTTGTGATTTCAAATAAAGCTGTTGGACTATGACCTGGTGTTGTACGACTCCGTACATTTACCCTGTTTGTGTCAGTATAAGGCTGAAACCACTTCATCTCAATGCAGACTGTATACTATAACTATGCTGTAAAAAAAACAGCTGTTTAAAATTCAACTCAGTACACTCTCCATTTAATAGTTCAAAAACAACATGAATTTGCTGGCAGTATTAGAATTTTGAGTATGCTGAAAAACATTTTATCATTTAATGAGTTGAGGCTCCTTGCACTTTTTGCTTTTCAAGTCGTTTGCATCATTTCCCCTCTGGGTTTTGTAAAACCAACTGTTCATCAAGAATGAAAGGAGACAAGTAACTCACAACAAAAAGTGGGATCTATTGCAATCTTCCATCTTATTTCTAATTGCAGCTTCAAAGTGTACTTTTGATTGATATATGTGTTCCATCCTTTAAAAAGTGTCCAAGTATTCCACAAGGAATTTTTTGCATGAAAGAACTATGAATAATCTTTTAATCTGCAACACTTGAAGAATAAATGTCATTTTAAATTAATGAGGAATTGTAGCGGTCGTCTAAATCTGTTGTATCTTTTCCTAACATAAGTCCGTGATCTCAGGCAGGGGAGTGCTACAGGTCTCAGTGCCCCTTGGCTGGGGAAGGGTAAAGTTACATTTTGCATCACTGTCCAGTGACTCATGCTGGAAAGTACATGGCCTAGAATTTCGATGGTGCGTTGACTGTTTTTCAGGCGCAAAAACGGGCACCCAAGCATCCAATTTCCATTCGGCTCCAACCAATTTCTAGGCCCGTTTGTGCGAGCATCACTAGGACAGCATCAAACTTGGCTGTGATGCTGGCCACCAATCCCAGGGTGGAACAGCCTGCCAACCTTTATTGCCTGGGCTATCACGCATGAAGAATGGCAAGTTAGGTGAGGTATTAGTGGAATCGTACCACAGCTTGAATCAGCGTTTTCGGGCAATGACAGGAGAAGATTGAAAACTATTGTTTTAAATATCCCCATTCACCCATGAATTATTACAGTTGTGACCCATTATAATCAGTTGTGTTAATGAATGTTCACTCCCGCAAATAACAAATGAAATATTTGCAATTTTGCAAATCGTTTTGGAAAGTTTCTTCTTAAAATTATTGAATTTTACTGCACAAAGGGATGCCATTCTGCCCATTACACCGATCCCAGCTTTCTGAAAGAACTATCCACTTAATCCCATTCTGCTGCTCATTTCCTGGAATCATAAAAGCATTGGATTTTATGATACAGAAGAATGCCATTCTGCCCATCACTGTGTGCTAATCCTTTGATAGAGCTATCTGCTTAATCCCATTGTCCTGTCCTTTAAATTATTTGTCAAATATTTATGCACTTCCCTTTTAAGTGGATTCCACTTCTGCCGTTGTTTCTGGTGAGCAAAAAAATCTTGCAATAATCTCCCATCATTCTTTTGGTGATGATTTTTAATTCATGCCCTCCAGTAGCCAACTCACCAACAAGTGGAATTCATTTTTCCATATTTATCTTCACAAAACTCTGTACAACTTTGAACATCTCTATCAGATCCTCTCCTAATCTTCTCTTTGATGAAAAGAATCCCAGTTTCTCTAATCTTTCCTCATGACTAAAGCATTCGATCTCTGGTATCATCTTAGTAAATCTCTTCTGTACTCTCATGGTCATAACATTCTTCCTAAAGTTAGGTACGCAGAACTGGACACAGTATTAATTGTGGCCTAACCACTGTTTCCTATAGGTTTAGCAGTACCGTTTTTTGTTCTCTATCCTACTATTTATAATACCAAAGATCCCATGTACTTTTTTAATAGCTTAATCAAGTTGTCCTCCCAATTTTAAAAATTTGTGCATCTGAACCCCTAAGTCTCTCTATTCTTCTATTCATTTTAAAGTTTTACCATTTAGTGTATATTTCCTTTCCTTATTCTTCCTCCCAAAATGTATCATTTCACATTTCTCTGCATTAATCTAAACATCTATCAGCCCATATCAGTCTATTAATCTATGTCCTCCTGAACTTGTTTACAACCCTTTTCCCGGTTAATTAGCCTCCCTATTTTATGTTACCTGAAACGTTTCATATTGTGTTCACCATACCCGAATCCAGATCATCTATATGTATTGAGAAAAGCAGTGGTCCAAACACTGACGACTTGGGGACATCAGTGTTTACATCTCTACAGTCCAAAGAAACATCTATTAACCACAACTCTTTGTTTCTTGCCATTTAGTGATCTTCCTTTCTATGGTGCCACATTTCCTTTAATACCATGCATCAGACTTTTATTAACAAGACTCCTGTGCAGCACCTTGTCAAAAGCCTTTTTGAAAATCCATACACACATCAACTGCATTTCCGTATCAACACAAATTTCTTCAAATTTGCCAGGTATGATTTTGGTTTTACAAATCCATGCTGGCTGTTTCTTAATTAGGCCACTGGGTTTCCAGGTGAATATTAATTTTGTCCTGTATATTGGCATCTAGAAGCTTACCCACTACTGATGTTAAGCTGACTGGCCTATTGTTACTTAATTCATCCCTTTATCCCTCTTTGAACCGAGATGTTACATTGGCAACCTTCGATCCTTTAGTGCAACTTCCCTATCCAAGAATGTTAGTAAGATTGTGGTCAGGCCCTCTGCTATTTCCTCTCGGACTTCCCTCAGTATTCTAAGATGCAGACCAGGCTTTTTCCATTTTGAGTTCCACAAATTTTTCAGCACTACTTTCTTATCTATAGCTCTCCCATCTAATTGCTCTTAATGTTGTAATGTGAGCGTGCTACAATATATTCTGGAAAGGGTTTAGCAAACATAGTTCAGGTTTTATTATTCAATTTTGATAATTTGAACTGACGTTTTTGTTTTGAGTACCTCACAAAGCTGTGGGGCACCCTAACCACTGGTGAAATATTGTTGTTGAGCATGTTCTGAAGACTGGAGTTTACTATGTGCAGATGTAAACTTCCCTACATGCTGTGAGTTGTAGCTTTTGAGAAGGTGAGTCCTTGCTGCTGAAACTGTTGGCACCTGTGAGACTGGCCAGAAGTCTCCGCACACCTGCTCATCCAAACAGATGTCACAGGTCTTCATAAGAGTGGGATGGGATATAGCAAACAACAAAACAGCTTTATAGTATTTAGAGGAATGACATTCTGTTTCTAATTAGTAAACTGGCCTTTGAGGAAAACTGTCTTGTCTGAACTACGAGCAACATACAGAAGGAGCCACATGCTGTCCTGTCCAGACTGTAGGCAAATTCTGCATTCGAGCTTAAACTGACTTTAATATCACCCAAAATGTTATTAAAACTTGGTCTGCTATTTTACGCTTGATAATAAATAAAATCTAAAATAACTACCACACAGTTATGGTAGTGTTGTGGATATGTTTCTGGACTAGTATTTCAAAGGTATAAAAACAGAAAATGCTGGAGAAGCTCAGCAGATCAGGCAGCATCTGTGGAGAAAGAAACAGAGTTGAAATGTTTCAGGTCGAAGATCTTTCGTCAGAACTGGAAGATGTTAAAGAGTTAAAGTTTTTAAACAAGTACAGAGTCAGGGAAAGGGAGGGGGAGGGCGGGGGAGGGGAGGAAAGAACAAAAGGGAAGGCCTGTGATAGGATAGAGGGCAGGAGTGATTAAATGACAAAAGGAATGATGGTGCAAGGTAAGGAGGGTGGTAATGGGACAAGTAAAGAAACAAAAGATGGGTCTAGATTAGCTGTAAATGGCAACAATAGAACCATTACCAGCACACAACCCCTCCCTTCACCCCCCCCCCCTTTTCCTGACTCTGTACTTGCTTAAAAACTCTTTAACATCTTCCAGTTCTGACGAAAGATCTTCGACCTGAAACGTTAACTCTGTTTCTTTCTCCATAGATGCTGTCTAACTTGCTGAGCGTCTCCAGCATTTTCTGTTTTTATTTCAGATTTCCAGCATCTGCAGTATTTTGCTTTTGATTTAGTAATTCAAAGGCCTAGCCCAATAATTCAGAGAACGTGAGGTCAAACCCTATTGCGTCAGTTTGAGAATTAAAAAATCAGAAATAGAAAAGAAATCTGGATATGGAAAATAGCTGGTAGCAGTAAACAAGTGATCATGAAGCTATTGGATTATTGGAAAAACCCAACTAGTTCACTAACATCTTTTATAGATGGGTACCTGCTGTCCTTACTCAGTCTGGCCTAAATACGACTCCAGTCTTACACCAACGTGGTTGAGTCTTGACTGCAAGCCATTCAGTTCTATCAAACTGTGGGCTCCCTACCCTCCCTTCACACCAGGAGCCCCTCTTGTGCAGGACAGGAATTCCACCTGCACCCCTGACCTTTGCCCATTTCTTGCGGCTGGGGCATTTAAAGAAAGAAAATAAGAGAAAGCTTGCATTTTTATAGCACTTCCATGCACTCGGGACTTCCTAAAATGCTATACAGCCAATTAAGTACTTTTGAAGTATAATCAGTGTTGTAGTGTAGGGAAACACAGCAACCAATTTGTACACAGCAAGGTTCCCCAAACAGATAGATGACCGAATGAACTGTTTTAGTGACGTTGGTTGAGAGATAAATGTTAGTCATGGCATCATAATTAGTAATACTTCAGCAAAGCTGTGAGTACTAAACTAAAAACAGTTCCAGTGAAATATTATCAATAATCTGTTGACTCCAGGCTTTTGCTAACCTTATCCAGCATGTTTTGAAATTGCAGTAAATGCATGTGAGGAAATCTTTAAATAAAAGTGCATTGCTCTCACATTTAAAGGCATTAGCTTGTTTCCTCAGCCTGACTCATATTTAATCTCAACCAGGTAATTATTTAAAAAATTGAACAGTGATTAAATGTAATGGTTCATTTCCACTGATGGTCTGTTAATCAACCATCTCTTTGAGCACAGCTACACTCATAGTTTGTCAAGGAAACACTACAGTTTGTATAAAATAAACACAATACCAGACTAAGCTCCTTATTCGCTAACCTTCTCTTGCTTTTAGCACGCATAAAAATAATAATTATTAGGTAATCAGTTATGTATCATCTCTCTCCGATATCGATGTATTATTAAAATGATATGTCCTGACACATTCTCATTCAAAAGTCTATTTTTCTCTTTTCATGTTTATTGTGTCCACACCTAGTGATGCTGCCGTGTTACATTTTTAATAAGATTTTCCCATTAATATGATCGGGCAAGTCCTATCTAGATGCATTTAAGGGGAAGCTAGATAAGTACTAGAGAGAGAAAGGAATAGAAGGATATGTTGATAGGGTGAGATGAAGAAGGGTGGGAGGAGGCTCATGTGGAGCATAAAGGCCAGCATAGACCTTATGGGCTGAATGGCCTGTTTCTGTGCTGCAAGTTCTATGTAATACATAAAAAGTATTCAATAACTTGTCAACCTGTTGGCCACTGCCAGTGATGCAGCGGCCCGAATAGTTTAGCAAGAGAAAGATATTTACAAACAGAGCAAATATTCACTTTAATATTTGCAGTCCAAAGCAAAATAGAGTTATTTTTTCCTATTACCTTTTATCATCAAAAATATAGTAGCAGAGATACATCTTGTCAGCAAAGAGGTTTATTTTGCCTAATCTCTCTATCATTTCTTGTGGAAACTGAATTTAAAGACAATAGAGATACATTTTATACGATAATGGATTTTTCCTCAGTTTACTGTCATCTTTTACTTTACATTTCTGATTTTCTCCCCATACTTGGATTCTTTGAGGGAAAATTTAATTAGTTTGGAAGCCACTTCAGATCAGCTTATGAACAGAAGTTAAACTCTTCAATAAAGCAATTACCTTGAGGGAGGTTTTTCATTTCATTTCAAAACCTAAAATGCTTTATCTCTATAAATTGGTAGCAATGAGAAATATTGCTAGAATGCAAACGTGTTCAGTCAGGCCATAAAATGGACAATGCTGCTAAAATATTGATATTCTCGTGTATTGTTCAGTCCTGACCTGGCTGATCCAGTTATATTTTACTTGCCAAATTTAATTGGATGTCCTTAGGCACAAATGGATCACAAACCAAACAATGGTTGTGATGGTTCGGTCAAATATTCAAGAAGATTGACTAAATATTTAAAGTATCATTCACATACAGATCCATCGGCCTAGAAATTGGGTCACGTAGTGCCTAGTTTTGAGGCACTACGCAACCTCCTAAGGCCCCAAAACGGTGGGCAGAAATGTGTGCACACTTCCGACTGGAAATGTGCCGGTTGCCATATTGGGTAAGGACAAATAAGAGGTGTCCTTTGCCCAACCCTGAAGCAGGAGTTCGGGCATCACACACGCAAATAAGGGGCCTAACGCCTGTTTCAGGTCCCCGCTGCAACTTTGGTTTTTCCTGATGCAATCAGCACTAATGCTGGCTGTACTCAGGGTAACTAACTCTGATGATCGCCTGCAAAAAAAAGCTAAATTACCTAACTGTAAAGCACCATCCCGACCTCCGATCTAATGACCCACTGAGATCCCTGATCTCCTGGCCCTGGCCCCGACCTCCGATCTCCCTCTTCCACCAGCCCCGACCTCAAGGCTCCCTGACCCCCAATCTCCCTTAGCCCCCAGCCGCAACCTCAAGGCTCCCCAACCCCCAATCGCACCCCCAACAACCTGACCTCCAGACTCCCTGACCCCCAATCTCACTCCTCCCCCGACTCTGACCTTCATGCCCCCCAACCCCCGATCTCCCTCCCCACCCCCGTTCTGAATTCCAGGCTCCCAGACCCCCGATCACTCCCCCTCCGAGGCCACCGATTCCTCCCCCCCACCCCGCCGAGGCTCACGATCCTTCACTCTCCTGAGACTCACTGCGGCGTTGCAGAGGCCCGGTCTTCGTACCTTCTTCTGGGAAGACTCCTCCCACAACACAGGCCTCGTGGGAATGAGATCCAAGGCCCAATTTTGTGCGTGGGGTAATTCACTGTGCTGGGGGGGGTGGGGGGAGGCGCCCAAAAATGGACACTCTCAAATTTCCAGGCCACTATCTTTAAGGGACATTTAAAAATATACATTTTCAATTTAAAAGAGCAATCAATCTTAAAAGCTATTTTAAATATGTATTTTTAAACAAAGGTTTTATTTACTGTAATCACCTTAAGGATTTTTCTGTTCCTATTCCCATTTTAAAATCTCTATTTACTGCACTGCAATATCAATTCATTCAGTCTATCCCAGTGCCAGATACAGAAATAGCCACAATGACCGAATGGTATTAGTCCATGTACAGTCATGTGACCAGGGTCAGCCTGGTCAGAAAAGGTGTGCAAGTGAAAGCAAAACTCCTAAACGACAGGCTGAACAACAGATGCATAATCTCGTTGAGATCTACTAGCGGTTACATCAATATTTAGGGACATGGGAACTGCGAGACAAAAAAAGACCAAAGTCAATCTAGTCTGCCTTCGACCACTCTGGTAGTTGCACCATGCAATGATAAAGGAGTTGTTAACTAATCATGACAATCAATCTCTATCAATTACTCTACAACAGACTCAGACATGAGGTGAGTGGTGGAAAGCTGTGGGACCCGTTAACACTAGTTAACAGTGAGTTCCCACTTTCTGCATTTCCCGTTTACACTGACTCTCTGATCTCAATCTGTCTGTCTCCACATTGGGATCAATTCAAATTAGTCTTGTCTTAAAACATGTGGGGGGAAAAATTCAATAAGGATCTGTTCTGGGTGGTGTTAGCACGATGCGCTAACACCCCAGCTCGACGGAGCCTGGGCAGGCAGGATGCAAGTTTGGACCCAAGGGAGCACTTAACTGTAATCTGCGTTCCTTTCCAGGTCTTACATGTGGAATCAATGCAATTTGCACTTTCCACCACCAGAGGGAGCTCCACCTCTTAAAGGGAGGATGTTGCTTAGAAATCTCTTAAAGGTAGCTGGTACCTGTTATTTGCTGAAAATAACACTCTACTGTCTGCACGGAGTCTGAACCAAGATCAGACATCGCACACATAAAACACAGTTGCAGATCCCATCCCTATGTTTACACACTGATGAGTTATGTTAAAACATTGAATAAAGGTTGCGCACTACTAAATCCCACATCCTTCAATCGACACACCAGACCTCACCAATCTGCCGATCTGAGTTGGTACCAGGCCGGCGAGAGTGCATGCACCAAGCTTCTTTGCTGATGCACTAGAGACCTTGGGTGTGAGAGGTGGACAGAAGAAGGGACATCCTATATCCGGGGGAGGGGTGGGGGGGGGGTGCAAGGGGCCCTCCAGACATACATCCAAAAGGCAGTGGGAGGCAGCGGGGGACGAAGTCAATGCCAGGCGTACAGCATCATGAACATGGATACAGTGCAGGAAGAAGTTCAATGCTTTGACATGAGTGGGCAAGGTGAGTGAGGTCAACTGTCAAGTGGCGTCTCCTACCAACTGCACCATGCACTACATCCCCCACACCAATAAACTCCATCAGTATTCAACTCTTCCAATCAGATGCTTCCTCTCACCCTTACACATTACGACTGTTTCAAGCAGCCCACCCACAACTCACAGACCACACACACTGGCAGCTATTCAACCATGACAGGCACATCATCCCGCTTTCTTGCAGGAGAAGGTGGCACATATCCAGAGGCAGCATGTGGTCATGGCATTTAGCCCCTCGAGCCTATTCCACCATTCAGTGAAATGGTGGACCTGTGACCTAACTCCATATACCCGTCTTAGCCCCATATCCCTTAATACCTTTGGTTCACAGAAATCTATCAATCTCAGATTTAACATTCACAAGTGAGCTAGCATCAACTGCCGTCTGCAGAAGAGTGTTCCAAATGTCTCCCATCCTTTGCGTGTAGAAGCATTTCCCAACTTCACTCCTGCACGTCCTGGCTCTAAATGTTTGGCTATGTCCCCACGTCCTAGTATTCAAATCTAGGAGACCTCCAAAAACAGTTACAAATGTCTCGGCAGCCAGAGGCAATAATCCAGCCACTAACCTGTAAATCCTGCATGGTCCCTTTAAATAGCGCGGTGGGGGGGTCCTCCAGGCACTCTAAGACACGTTCAGATGGTCAGGGTTAAGACTGTGCGTTGAGTTGAGCATTAAGTCCCAAAATGGAGTCTATCACTTTAAATCAGTGTTGCACACTGATTGTATCCATTTTCTTCCTACTTTACATGATTCCAGCATTCGTAATCTGCGCCTGGGCTAACTCCTATACCAAGATGGTGCATGTCACGCAGGAAACATGCGTGCGCATCCAAGATGCCATCTTGGATGTCGAAGAGGCCGTTTAGCGCCAAAACGAGTGCTACACAGCCCAATTTAGCGCCCGTGCATTACTTTTCTTGGCAGCTTAGTCTTACTCAAGCTCATAGAATCATAGAAATCTACAGCACAGAAGGAGGCCATTCAGTGCACCATTTCTGTGCTAGCTGAAAAAGAGCTATCCAGCCTAATACTTTCCAGCTCTTGGTCCTTAGCCTTGTAGGTTACAGCACTTCAAATGCATATCCAAGTACTTTTTAAATGCAATGAGGGTTTCTGCCTCTACCACCCTTTCAGGTAGAAAGTTCCAGACTCCCATCACCCTCTATGTGAAAATAATTCTCCTCAACTCCCCTCTAATCCTTCTACCAATTACTTTTAATCTATGTTCCTGGTTATTGACCTCTCTGCAAGGGAAACAGGTCCGTCCTATCCACTCTATCTAGGCCCCTCATAATTTGATACACCTCAATTAAATCTCGCCTCAGCCTCCCCTGTTCCAAAGAAAACAACCCCAACCTATCCAATCTATCCTCATAGCTAAAATTCTCCAGTCCTGGCAACATCCTCGTAAATCTCCTCTGTACCCTCTCTAGTGCAATCACATCTTTCCTGTAATGTGGTGACCAGAGCTGTACGCAGTACTCAAGCTGTGGCCTAACTAGTTTTTTATACATTTCTGGCATAACCTCCCTGCTCTTATATTCTGTCCCTCGGCTAATAAGGGAAAGTATCCTATTTGCCTTCTTAACCAACTTTTCTACCTGTCCTGCTCCCTTCAGGGATCTGTGGACATGCACTCCAAGGTCCCTCTGTTCCTCTACACCGCTCAGTATCCTCCCATTTATTGTGTATTCCCTTGCCTTGCTTGCCCTCCCCAAATACATTACCTCACACTTCTCTGGATTGAATTCCATTTGCCACTTTTCTGCCCACCTGACCAGTCCATTGATATCTTCCTGCAGTCTACAGCATTCTTCCTCACTATCAACCACCCAATTTTTGTATCATCTGCAAACTTCTTAATCATGCCCCCCCACAGTTAAGTCTAAATCATTGATATGTACCACAAAAAGCAATGGACCTAGTACCGAGCCCTGTGGAACCCCACCGGAAACAGCCTTCCAGTCACAAAAACACCCGTCGACCCTTACCCTTTATTTCCTGCCACTGAGTCAATTTTGGATCCAACTTGCCACTTTCCCTTGGATCCCATGGGCTTTTACTTTTCTGACCAGTCTTCCATGTGGGTCCTTGTCAAAAGCCTTGCTAAAATCCATGTACACTACATCAAATGCACTACCCTCATCAAAAAATTCAATCAAGTTAGTCAGACCCGACCTTCCCTTAACGAATCCATGTTGACTGTCCTTGATTAATTTGTGCCTTTCGAAATGACAATTAATACACTGTCCCTCAGAATTTTTTCCAATAATTTGCTCACCACCGAGATTAGGCTGACTAGCATCCCTTTCTCCCTTTTTAAACAACTGTACAACATTGGAATCCACCAGGCCTCTAACACCACGCCTGTAGCCAGAGAGGATTGGAAAATGATGGTCAGAGCCTCCATTATTTCCTCCCTAGCTGCTTTTAACAGTCTGGGATACATTTCATCTGGGCCTGGCGATTTATCTACTTTCAAAGATGCTCAACCCCTTAATATTTCCTCTCTCACTATGTTTATCCCATCCAATATTTCACATTCCTCCTCCTTAATTACAATGTCTGAATCGTCCCCCTCTTTTGTGAAGACAGACGTGAAGTATTCATTAAGAACCATACCCACATCATCCGCCTCCACACCAAGATTACCTTTGGTCTCTAAAAGGCCCTACTTTTGCCTTACTTATCCTTTTACTCTTTATGTATTTATAAAATATCTTTGGGTTTTCCTTGATTTTACTTGCCAATATATTTACATGCCCTCTGTTTGCTTTCCTAATTTCCTTTTTAATTTCACTCGTGCACTTTCTATACTCCTCTAGGCTTTCTGCAGTATTGAGTTCTCGGTACCTGACATAAACTTTCCTTTTTTGCCTTATCCTTCCCTGTACGCTCCTTGACATTCAAGGAGCTCTAGATTTGGGAGTCCCACCCTTTTTCTTTGTGGGAACACATTTGCTCTGAACCCTCACTATCTCCCCCTTGAATGCCTCCCACTGCTCTGACACTGATTTACTTTCAAGTAGTTGTTTCCAGTCCACTTTTGCTAAATCACATCTCAACTAAGTAAAATTGACCTTTCCCCAATTGAGAACTTTTACTCCTGGTCTATTTTTGTCCTTTTCCATAACTACACTAAATCTAACTGAATTATGTCTCTACCACCAGCAAAATGCTCTCCCACTGATACTCCTTCCACCAGCCCAGCTTCATTCCCGGAAACTAAGTCCAAAACTGCCCCCTCTCTTGTTGGGCTTCCTGTGTACTGGCTAAAAAAGTTCTCCTGAATGTATTTTAAGAAATCTGCACCCTCTACACCTTTTATACTGATTCTGTCCCAGTTAATATTAGGGTAGTTGAAATCCCCTACTATTACTGCCCTATTGTTTTTGCACTTCTCAGAAATTTGCCGACATATTTGCTCCTCTATCTCCCTCTGATTGTTTGGGGGTCTATAGTATACTCCCAGCAGTGTGACTGCCCCCTTTTGTTCTTTAGCTCAACCCATATGGCCTCATTTGATGATCCTTCTAACATATCATCCCTTCCCACAGCTGTGATTGTTTCTTTAACCAATATTGCGACATCCCCTCCTTTTTATCCCCCTTGAGAATCCCTACGTGGTCAGTTTTCGGTAAAATATTAAAATGCCAATGTGGCAAAGAAGCAGAATGCAAAATGGTTGGAAAGGGTTAATTAGTTAGTAACTGAGATTGGTACAGGTGGCCTGGCCTCCTGCTGGGCCATATGTTTGCGTAGTCAGCAGGTTTGCATGGTCTTATCAATGTAGAGTCTTTGATGTGATTCAAGGACTGGTCTGAATGTCTCCATGTTTATGGCAGATCAATATAGGTAACAAACTTAGCCAAAGTTGAAAGATATTCCAGGTTGGGAGATAAGGAACAGAAGGGACAGGGAAGAACATTCCAAGTTGGAAGGTGAGGAAGTATCCCCTTTGATGTCTAACAGCAGCATGATCAGCACATGGACGATTTATGATTGGCCGGAAATAATGTAACCTCGCATGGCAACCTATGCCCGGCTTATGATTGGTGTTGACCCTCGTTAAGTATGTTCCAACCCTATTGATTTGTATAAAAACGTGTGGATTTCTGTATGTTTTTGTTCTTGCTCTGCCAGCATAGAGGGACTCTATCAGGAGTCCAAATCAATGCTGCAGACTAAGAACCCTGCTATTAAAGTTGTGTTGAACTTTAAAATGTACTCGACTTCAGTTTTTACTGAACGAGACTGAGGGGAAAGAATCCGGATTGTCACCCTCACTCTAGCTATAAAAAATGATTACAATTAATTTTACAAACAGAGCAAATTTTTTTTTGCTGCTACATGAACAAAGAAGCATTCATCATACATTTCATTTCAGAATAGTTTCATTTTTAAAAAGGTAGCAATAGGTTATCCTGCTGGATCAGCAAGTTTCTCCAGTGAGGAATTGAGCCACATTGACCAGGAAGGTCCTAGCTTTGCTATCCAGTCTTAGCTGAGGTGGTGGCAGAAGTTCTCCAATTGGTCTCTGTACTCCTGGGTTATGGAGGGGAAAATTGGTCTGCCATTGAATTGTGACACAACTTGGCAAGTTTTGTTACATAAAAGGCACTATATCAATGTAAATATAATTATTCCTGCTTGCTATCCCATTACCCTAGTCAAGCAACACAATCAAATCAGATCAGCTGGTTATTTCTCTCACTGCTCTTTGATGTGTCCAAATCGGCTCACAAAACAACAGTGTCTACACCTCAAACAGTAATTAATTGGCTGTCAAGTGCTTTGGGACATCATACGGACATGAAAGATGCTACATAAAGGCTACATAAATTCAATTCTTTCTTTTCTTTATCGTAGAACTGTGCAAATGAGGACTGGATTGGGATTAGCTGTGATTATCCCATGAGCAACTCCCCGAGACATCTGCTCGTGTATATGTTGCTGGGTTTTTGGGCGGTTTTATGGCATTAAAGCTAGGAAAATAGGTGGTGTGTCTTAGACCTTAATCCCACCCCCAACAACTGGCCACTGAAATCTTACTCTAGGAAACTACCATTCACCATTACTGTCCACCTTATCACATGTAAATAGGCCCCTCAATTTCTCCCAACCATAATTCGATGTCGGGAATCAACAGCACTATAAAAGTGACGATAGAAACAGCACAGTGGCATCCCTGAGGCAGATTCTGCATAGAGAAGGCCATTGCTGGAGAACTTTATGGTGTATTTCTGAAGATTTATTTATGATTCTTTGGGCGCAGGAGATTCACTGAAGAGTTCTCCTGCCACTTAGAAAATGTGTTCTAGGGAAATTTAAATTTTGGAGTGGAGAGATGAATTTCACTATGGGAATCCCTCTCTTCCTGTGTTACGTAGAGATGAAGGATGAGGAAATGGAAGAGGTTCCACTGGAGGAACATCGAGTGAGGTAATGCAGATTACACTTATTTCGAACACATTGATATCCACTCCACCAGTTTAAAAACCTTAGAAGTCCAGTTAGAAATAAGTCTGTTATACATCACATTTTAGTAATGATGCTCTGGCCATCATGCCAGGCGGACTTGCCCGTCAATTTTGTATGTTCGTATTTTCTAATTATAGGAAAGGATGCTGTTCCAACTCCTGTACTACTTCATGGGTGAAGGCACTAGACAGGCTGGGATTTCCAAATACGCACTCCAGACGGGTGAACTCCCTGCCGACATGACAATATCGGAAGATTACCCCTTAAATCTTATCCTGCGCTGGTAAATCTGAGCAGCTTGGCTTTAGAAAGTGATGCGTTTCACAGGGAAAAGCATCTGTTGCCAAAATAGTCGCAGTGATAAAGTGATTGTCTGTTAACAATTTGACAAAATAAATGTACTGACTGATTTAGACTTACTTTGCAGAAAAGCGCTGCAGCTCTGCACTAATCTATTAATAATCCTGAACGGAAACTCAATCCTTATAAAGTAACTGTG
Organism: Heptranchias perlo; assembly: GCF_035084215.1. Taxonomy (NCBI): domain Eukaryota; kingdom Metazoa; phylum Chordata; class Chondrichthyes; order Hexanchiformes; family Hexanchidae; genus Heptranchias; species Heptranchias perlo. The sequence continues at coordinate 32,214,491 of NC_090329.1, read as the reverse complement.
CGACGCATCACTCATTTTCAGTGTAAAAGGTAAACTTGAGTAAAATGTCAGGAGAAAGCAGCAACGGATAATTCATCCACGTTTAAGTCTGCTGTGAGGATTTGTAGTCCTCCAAGATTGGGAAATAAATAAAATATTTGCTCCTTAAGGCCTTATTAAAGGCCATTACTGCCAAACATCTGCAGCATTCCACACCTGCAGAGTCATTTAAAAAAACGACCAGGCGTTAGTGAGCTTAATGAAGGGGAAGATTTTGAAGTATCACCACAGTGACAAATGCAATGACAAATAGCTTTCTGTCTAGGAGCATTGGTAAAGTGGCTGCTGGCAGATATATTGCAATAGGCTACAGTTAAGGTTCCTACTTCTGTTCATTGTCCAGTGACCCCCCCCTACTGCTTATGGATTTTTGGGTGATGACAGGATCAAGCTTAGCTGTGGTGTTCTCCCACAATAAAAGGCTGCCAACGTTCGCCGTCTAAGGTCCCCCCTGAAGAATCGACATTCGGGCAAGGTACTGGAGGGCAGTTGGGACCCGTGGAGTGATTGCCGAATATGACTAGGCACCTTCAGAAATAGGGGAGCAAGATGGGGGAGGGAAAGGGGAAGAGAATATATGATTTAAAGTAGAGGTAGTGATTCTGGTCATTGCTTTCATATCCTGTAAGTGCCGCAGTAGAACAGTGGAACCATTTTAGTGCAATGAACAACAATAGAGATAAAAAGAAAAACAAATGCAGATAAAATAGAATATCTTGGAAATATACAACAGGTCCATCAGTGCCTGAAAAGATAGGGAAACATTTATTTTCAGATGCTGATGAACCTACTATATTTCTTCAATAGGCTTCTAGTAAGTCATTAAAAAGTTACACATTTACTCCCATTCAGGTTCTTAGCACTGGGACCATTGTATGAAAAAGCAGATTTTGCAAAAATCTACTCAAATGAATAAACATGATGTGTTCATGAAGAATCTAACAATATTCAACAGAAAGTATTGAATTAGCTGCAGACAAAGCAAACTTTTACCTTTGGTTTTATTCAAACCAGAATCTAAATAATTTCACTTAGCTGGTGCTACTTTTTATCTGATTTGTTTTTTTTCATGGATTGCAAAGGATGGCAACTAAATCTAATTTAAGATGCACAACAATTGTTCTCAATAAATTATCCTTACAATAATATCTGAAGGACAAATTAATATTGTCAACACTACTGCATGCGTTTGACACTCATGAGGTGAATGGGTTGGAATTAGTGACACATTAGGTTGAAATACAAAGGCAAATGTATAATGTAAATACCAATTATGCTTTTTGTTATAAATACTAGCAGAGAACTTTAAATAAACCATCACTCACTTTCTATTCTAATTTAGGGGACTCTTCCACTGGGTATTAGAAAATCATAATATGACTAGATAGAGTCAACATAGTTTTATGAAAGTGAAATCGTATTTGACAAATTTACTAGAGTTTTTTGAGGATGTAACTAGCAGGGTAGATAAAGGGGAACCAGCAGATGTAGTAATTTTTTTCAAAAAGCATTTGATAAGGTGCCACATAAGAGGTTGTTACACAAGGAAAGGGTTCATGGGGTTGGGGGTAATATATTAGCATGGATAGAGGATTGGTTGAAGGACAGAAAGCAGAGAGTAGGGATAAACGGGTCATTCTCAGGTTGGCAGGCTGTAACTAGTGGGGTGCCACAAGGATCGGTGCTTGGGCCTCAGCTATTTACAATCTATATTAATGACTTAGATGAAGGGACCGAGTATAATGTAGCTAAGTTTGTTGATGATACAAAGATAGGTGGGAAAGTAGGTTGTGAGGACAAAAGAGTTTTCAAAGAGATATAGACAGATTAGTGAGTGGGCAAGAAGGTGGCAGATGGATTATAATGTGGGGAAATGTGAGGTTATTCATTTTGATAGGAAGAATAGAAAAACAGAATATTTATTGAATGGTGAGAAACTATTAAATGTTGGTGTTCAGAGAGACTTGGATGTCCTCGTTCAAGAAACACAAAAAGTTAATATGCAGGTACAGCAGGCAATTAGGAAAGCAAATAGTATGTTGGCCTTTATTGCAAGGGGTTTGGAGTACAAGAGTAAGGAAGTCTTACTACAACTGTACAGGGCTTTAGTGAGACCTCACCTGGAGTACTGTGTACAGTTTTGGTCTCCTTATCTAAGGAAGGATATACTTGCTTTACAAGCGATGCATCAAAGGTTCACTAGATTAATTCCTGGGATGAGAGGGTTGTCCTATGATGAGAGGGTTGTCCTATGAAGAGAGGTTGAGTAGAATGGGCCTATACACTCTGGAGTTTAGAAGAATGAGAGGTGATCTCATTGAAACATATAAGATTATGAGGGGTCTTCACAGTGTAGATGCTGAGAGATTGTTTCCCCTGGCTAGAGAGTCTAAAACTAGGGGGCATAGTCACAGGATAAGGAGTCGGCCATTCAAAACTGAGATGAGGAGGAATTTCTTCACTCAGAGGGCTGTGAATCTTTGGAATTCTCTACCCCAGAGGGCTGTGGGTGCTGAGTCATTGAGTATATTCAAGGCTGCGTTGGACTCCAGGGGTATCAGGGATATGGGGATCAGGCAGGAAAGTGGAGTTGAGGTTGAAGATCAGCCATGATCTGATTGAATGGCGGAGCAGGCTCGAGGGGTCGTATGGCCTACTCCTGCTCCTATTTCTTATGTTCTTATGGTCTTATGTCTCATGGAATTTGACCATGCAGTTTATCCTATATAAATGGTTTGGAATACCGCTAGTATGCTCTCTTGTATACGGAATAAAATGAGTAATGTATGGTGTGCACAGTATCTGAGAAATAGACAATTCATACCAGTTGGTGCAGCATTTAATGGATATTTGAATTATGCTCAGCTAACTCCCAACTACTTCCAAGTTGTAAGTCCAGAAATTACTATTGGCAATATTAGGAAATGAATATTAATGGATTGAATTTTGTGGCCTCCCGCTTGGCAGACACGTGGCGGTAGCACCTTGAAAATGGTCTGGAAAAACTTACCACCCCATTCCCACCGTCGCTGTCGCTATCTCCATCTTGCGGGGCTTCCCCGAATAGGCAACCGCGAGGACACACGGCTGATTTAAATTGAGGGCCCATGACATCAAAAGGACTCAATGCTTTTTTGGGGACTGAAGCAGGCGGGCGTGTGCCATGCATCAGCATCAGTTGGCCATAGAGGAGCCATCAGGATCAGAAGTGCACCCCCAGGATCCATAGAACCAGCTTGAGCTGCTGCCACTCTGGCTGCAGCCCCCCCCCACCACACCCCACACGGACTTCGCTTCTTTCAGCTTGAAGGCCAGCCAGGCTGCCTAATATTGCGGTGGTCCAGAGCTGGAAGGCTGCCCCGGGGCACTCGATTTGCGACTGCAGCCCGTCGTGTCAATGCTAACGAGGCCCAGCCCTCAAAATGGACTGGGTTTCTGACCAGGACTATCTGGTGGACGGCCGACGTGCTTCGCCTGTCAGGGGGGAAATCTACCTCAACATGTGCACATGACATTCGCCTGTCTACCATTTGAATGCAGGCATTAACCAATTTATATAAAATGAGTTAATACCTTCGCTAAAATAGTGGGCAGAACAATGTCATACAAATGGCTATAACCATCAAGAGTAATTTCTAGGCCAAAACAACTTTCTTTTTCAATCATGTTCTCTCCTCCAGAGTTCTGTTGAAAGCAAACAAAGTACAAGGGTCAAAGTAGGTTACAGATGAACAGTTCACCAGATGGTTTGTTGGTTAAATCCAGCACCAAATGTGGAGCTGAGCCATTCAGACCCCTGGGTCGTAGGTTCATTCCACAGTGTGTGCTGTGTTAGCTATTCTCACTGTTCCTGCTGAAAGTACACCTGCGGTGGATGTCAGGTGATGATGGGGTGTATATACTTGACACTCGCTGTCTAGTCTTGCATAAGGGCACGTTAGCATAGTGGTTATGTTACTGAACTAGTAATCTAAAGTAATGAACTAATAATCCAGAGACATGAGTTTGAATCCCACCAAGGCAGCTGGGGAATTTAAATTCAGTTAATTAAATAAAATCTGGCATGAAAAACTATTATCAGTAATGGTGACTATGAAACCTTCGGATTGTCACAAAAAACGATCTGGTCTATACATATATGTGACTCCAGACCCACAGCAATGTGATGATTCTGAAATGACCTAGCAAGCCACTCAGTTGTACAATCCTGCTCCAAAAAATCATAATAAGAATATGACCACCCGGCACCAGACATGGAAAAGGCAAACCAAACCCAGTTGACCCTGCAAAGTCCTCCTCACTAACATCTGGGGACTTGTGTCAAAAATGGGAGAGCTGTCCCACAGACTAGTCAAGCGACAGTCTGACATAGCCATACTCACAGAATCATACCTTTCAGCCAACAGCCCAGACTCTTCCATCGCCATCCCTGGGTATGTCCTGTCCCACGGCAGGACAAAGATGCAGTGGTCTCTGCATCAACTGCTTCCAGTGGAAAAGCAATCATGCTCCAACAATCCTTTATGCAAAAAAAAATTCCCCAAACCTCTCCCCTCACTTGGTGTCAGTCTTAAATTGATGACACCTCCCTGTGTCCTGGCCAAAATTTACCCCTCAAGCAACGTCACTAAAACAGATTATCTTGCTGTTTGTGGGACCTTGCTGTGTACAAATTGGCTGCCGCGTTTCCTACATTGCAACAGTGACTACACTTCAAAAATTATTTCATTGGCTATAAAGCCATTTGGGACAGACTGAGGTCGTAAGAGGCGCGACACAAATGCAAGTCTTGCTTTATTACTGACTCCACAGACGGAGGAAATAGTCTTTCCCTATTCACTCTTATCAAAGCCTTTTGTAAATTTAAAAAAAACTCAATTAAGTCTCCTCTGAGTCTTTTCTAACCATAGTTTCCCATCCCTGATATCATATTGATAAGTTAGTGCTGCATGCTCTCTTTGACTTTAATGTACTTTCTATCATACGGTGCCCAAAACTACACACAGTACTCTTAACTGTGGCCTAACCATGCAAATGTATTTTGTGACCAGTGATACATTCCATGGTGCAGAGATCGTTGGTTCCTGGACAGTAGTGACTAGAAATTGGTCCAGACTATAAAGTAGTCCAAAGTACAGTATCATTTTCTGAAGCTCATTCCATCCACCTAGCACTCAGGCAGTCTCTGCACTATTCTAATCTTATAACAGTGCCCAAGAGCTGCCTGTTGACTTACTGTGTATCATTTATCTAGATGACTATAGCAGCTAAAGGGACAATTTGTACCATTGCTGCAAATACCTGAGCAACTGAACGTGAAAAACCTCTGTTTTATCATCTCTGACAGATACTTCTGACTTATTGGGTATAATTGTGACCCCAAGCAGGGAAGGGGTGGGAGGGTCAAATTGCAAACGGAAAATCCGGAAGTACGGATTTCCCGGACGACCGTACGATTTTGATGTAAGGACATCTTTTATTTTTTTTGTCGCTTTGCCGTCCGACAGGCTGGCCTGATTGACAGGCTGGTCTCAGTCAGACGGGTGAGCAGCCAGGGAGAGGATGTGTTCAGGTAAGTCTTTGATTGTATAGACGGAGGGGGGGGTTGGGCGGGGGGCGCATGGGTGAGCACGGTGGGTATGGGTGGCAGGGGAACTAACAGGAAAGAACTCCCGTGGAAAGATACTTGTATCTGTACTGACCCGATAGGTCTGCTTTTCAAGTACAAGACAGTTTCTTTTGCTAATTTAGTTTGCTTGTGTTTTTACAACATTTTGATTGGAGTTTTGATTAAAATGAAAGGTCAGTAAAGATGTGAGAACAGGGCTTGTTTAGGCGGTCAGTCACAGGACGGAAAGGATGAAACTTGAAACAGTAACTTCCTGTGGGACCGGTGGGAGAGGACAGAGCGTATGTGTGCGTGTTTGTACTATAGGCCCGGTTGGCAGGAGAGACTTGTTCAGGAAAGCTACATACTTTGGTCAGATGTCTGATCCAAATTTTGAACTTGGCAAAAAAACAATATAGTGACCATGTAAATTGCAGAAGATGGGACAAAATGTTGTCTGTTTGTTTGGTAGTGACCGGGAAAGGGCAACAAATGACATTGACAACACCTCAGTAGTAACTTCATAATCCCTCGGAGTGAAGCCACTGGAATCCAATTTGTGTGGATAACTTTGTCACATTTTGTGAAGAAACACATCCCTGGGGCAAAATGATACCTGTACAGCATGTCACATTAACAAAACTAATGAAAGCAATGAAGACAGAATTTGGAAGTGTATGTCTGAATTGCACCTCATTTGAATTCAGATAAAATGCTTTGCTCTGAGACGTAAATTTAAAAAAGGCAACAACAATTTGTACCGATATTGCTGTGTCTCATGTAATAAGAATCAACTAACAGCTCAGGTACAAATGAGTAACCACAGTATGCAGTGCAATACATTGCATTACCTCTCAGTTATAAGGACAGAACAAAGTATCACACACGGGGTAAATCATATTTTTATTTCAGAATAAAATCAGAGCACAGTAATAAGTAACCACAAAGTTTTATAGTGTAATCTATAAAATAACAAGTCTATATAAAAGTATCATCTTTATAATCTTCTCTATTTCAATTGAGTTCTGACAGAGTGCAAGCCACAGAACAAAGTCACAGCTAGCACAGGTCTGTCATTCAATTTTCCTTCTGGAATATTGATTTATTTCTAAATGGGCTCCTGAAGAATTTGTTTGAAATGCAGCCACTGTTGCACCAAATTAATGAGATATGAGTCAGTGTCACAAGCTCGTATGTTGCTGTGGCATTTCTACTCTTTGAATTATTTGGAACTAATTTCCAAAAGAACACTGATGTAATACAGGCCAACACATTAAGGGCACTAAAGATTACTATACTCCTTATACTTCTCCAAGAATGTCCTTTATACGTTTCAGCAGACAATGCCTGATGAAAATGGGTCCTGAAATATAGAACCGTATAGTTATCTGCAGAGGACATCCAACAAAGGTCACTATAGTATAAGCTATCAATTTGCAACATAAATTGTTGTACCTTCTCCGAGTCAAACTTAAACCAGATATTCAGATTTAGATTTAAGTAAATTGATGGCTTGAGAAACACAACATTCTGGTTTTCAGCAACTCCATTTAATATAATGGGATTTAACAGGTTAGAGCAGGATTACAAAAATACTAAACTGCAGCAGATGAAATATGAAGCAAGCTCTCCCAACAGGAAGCAGTACTCCTCTTCCTATTCAATCTCCCCTGACATAATTTATTTCTTAGCTAAATCATATTACATCTTTCTGCAGTGCGATACACAATTAATTAGACTTTCACCTCAATAATGCTGTAGCTGGAGGAGGGAGATCGAAGGTTGGGGATGGCGGGGCCGGGGGTGGGGGGGGGGGTGGGGAGGGAGGTCGGAGGTCGGGGTCAGAGCCTGGAGTTCGGGGATCTCAAGGCCTGGAGGCCGGAGGCGGCAGCGATCGGGATGGTGCTTTACTGGTGAGTAACTTACCCTTTTTTTTGCAGGCCATCTTTAGCACTGGTTTCCCTCAGTGCATGCCTCGTGGCAAACCAGTGTTGCAGCGGGGACCTGAAGGAGGTGTTAGGCCCCTTATTTGCAAATGCAACGGGTGTTATGCCTGCTTCAGGCATCGGTAAAGGGCACCTCTTGTTTGTCCTTATCCAATATGGTGGGCAGCGCACTTCCAGTCGGAAAGGTGTGTGCATAGAAACATAGAAACATAGAAAATAGGAGCAAGAGTAGGCCATTCGGCCCTTCGGGCCTGCTCCGCCATTCAAAATGATCGTGGCTGATCGTCTAACTCAGTACCCTGTTCCCGCTTTTTCCCCATAACTCTTGATCCCTTTAGCATTAAGAAATATATCTATCTCCTTCTTGAATACATCTAATGACTTGGCCTCCACTGCCTTCTGTGGTAGAGAATTCCACAGGTTCACCACCCTCTGAGTGAAGAAATTTCTCCTCATTTCGGTTCTAAATGGCATACACCGTATCCTGAGACTGTGACCCCTGGTTCTGGACTCCCCAGCCATCGGGAACATCCTCCCTGCATCTAGTCTATCTAGTCCTGTTAGAATTTTATATGTTTCGATGAGATCACCTCTCATTCTTCTAAACTCTAGTGAATATAGGCCTAGTCGACCCAATCTCTCCTCTTACGTCAGTCTCTCCATCCCAGGAATCAGTCTGCTAAACCTTTGTTGCACTCCCTCCATGGCAAGGCCATCCTTCCTCAGATAAGGAGACCAAAACTGCACACAATACTCCAGATGTGGTCTCACCAAGGCCCTGTATAACTGCAGTAAGATATCCCTGCTCCTGTACTCAAATCCTCTTGCAATGAAGGCCAACATACCATTCGCCTTCCTAACTGCTTGCTGCACCTGCTTTCAGCGACTGGTGTACAAGGACACCCAGGTCTCGTTGCATCTCCCCTTTTCCCAATCTATCACCATTCAGATAATAATCTGCCTTTCTGTTTTTACAACCAAAGTGGATAACCTCACATTTATCTCATTATACTGCATCTGCCATGTTCTTGCCCACTCACCCAACTTGTCTAAATCACATTGGAGCCTCTTTGCATCCTCCTCACAGCTCACATTCCACCCCAGCTTTGTGTTGTCTGCAAATTTGGAAATGTTACATCTAGTTCCCTCATCCAAATCATTGATATTTATTGTGAATAGCTGGGGCCCAAGCATTGATCCCTGTAGTACCCCACTAGTCACTGCTTGCCACCTGGAAAAAGACCCGTTTATTCCTACTCTCTGTTTCCTGTCTGTCAACCAAATCTCAATCCATGCCAGTATATTCCCCCCAATCCCATGTGCTTTAATTTTGCACACTATCCTCTTGTGTGGGACCTTATCAAAAGCCTTCTGAAAATCCAAATACACCACATCCACTGGTTCTCCCCTATCTATTCTACTAGTTACATCCTCAAAAAACTCCAGTAGATTTGTTAAGCATGATTTCCCTTTCATAAACCGATGCTGACTTTGTCCAATCCCGTTAATGCCCTCCAAGTATCCTGTTATCATATCTTTTATAATAGACTCTAGCATTTTCCCCACTACTGATGTTAGGCTAACTGGCCTGTAATTCCCTGTTTTTTCTCTCCCTCCTTTTTTAAATAGTGGGGTTACATTTGCCACCCTCCAATCTGTAGGAACTGTTCCAGAGTCTATAGAATTTTGGAAGATCATCACCAATGCATCCACTATTTCCAGGGCCACTTCCTTTAGTACTCTGGGATGTAGATTATCAGGCCCTGGGGATTTGTCAGCCTTTAGCCCCATTAATTTCCCTAGCACTATTTTTTTACTAATACTGGTTTCCTTCAGTTCCTCCCTCTCAGTAGACCATCGGTTCCCCAACATTTCTGGGAGGTTATTTGTGTCCTCCTTTGTGAAGACAGAACCAAAGCATGTGTTTAATTGTTCTGCCATTTCTTTGTTCCCCATTATAATTTCTCCCATTTCTGACTGTAAGGGATCTACATTTGTCTTCACTAATCTTTTTCTCTTGACATATTTATAGATGCTTTTACAGTCAGTTTTTATATTCCCTGCTAATTCACTCTCAGACTCCATTTTTCCCCTCTTAATCAATCTCTTTGTCCTCCTGTGCTGAATTCTGAACTGCTCCCAATCCTCAGGCTTGCCGCTTTTTCTGGCAATTTTATATGTCTCGTCTTTGGATCCAATACTATCCCTAATTTCTTTTGTAAGCCACGGTTGAGTCACCTTTCCTGCTCATCATTTTGGGCACTTAGGAGGCTGTTTTATGTGTCCAAATTTCAAGGCCACACTTTCCAGCAGACAATGCATAGTGAGAACCCTGATTAAATTTCCCCCTCTCTTCACCCTAAGGACACTGAGGTGAATTATAGCACTGTTGACTCACCACCCCCGCCCCCGAGCTGAAATCAGCTAACTCAGATCTGCATAGCTCAATACTACATTGAACCACTGAGCCATCACGGAAGTTGGAGATGAAGCTGGACGTATGTATTTAGCTTATGGCTACACAGATACGGAATGTTGCTGTTGTGTGTATAAAGTGATAGGGAACTTTGGCCTTTTCATCTATGACAACAAAACTCCAACGCAGGTTTAAGCTTGTGACAAACAGGATACATGTCCCAGTAGTCTCTCTCATGGTTAGGACCTCCTATACTTGTAATGGAAGGGCTGCCTCCTGCCTCTGTGCAAGATCCAAGACCAAACTATGAGATGGATTTATGGCAAAAAGAGGAAAAAGGTTACAACGAGAAAACAGTTTCCAGTTCCCCTGCCCTAACCGTCTTCCTTTTCACCATGGTTGTCCAGTCCCTGTACACCTCCGTCCCCCACCAGGACGGCCTGTGGGCCCTCCGCTTCTTCCTTGAACGGAGGCCTAACCAGTCCCCATCCACCACTACCCTTCTCCGCCTGGCTGAACTTGTTCTTACGTTGAACAACTTCTCCTTTGACTCCACTCACTTCCTCCAAATAAAAGGTGTCGCTATTACCTCTTTCTCCAGTACATTGATGACTGTGTCGATGCCGTTTCCTGCTTTCGCCCCGAACTGGAAAATTTCATCAACTCTGCTTTCAATTTTCACAACACCAAGTTATAGTCCAACAATTTTATTTGAAATTCACAAGCTTTCGGAGGCTTCCTCCTTCCCCAGGTGAATGTTGTGGAAATGTTTTTCCACATTCACCTGAGGAAGGAGGAAGCCTCCGAAAGCTTGTGAATTTCAAATAAAATTGTTGGACTATAACTTGGTGTTGTAAAATTGTTTACAATTGTCAACCCCAGTCCATCACCGGCATCTCCACATCATTCAATTTTCACAACCTACTTGCCTTCACAGGGTCCATCTCCGACTCTTCCCTTCCCTTCCTCGACTTCTCTATCCCCATTTCTGGGGAGAGGCTGTCAACCAATATCTGCTATAAGCCCACTGACTCCCACAGCTACCTTGGTTACACTTGCTCCCATCCTGCTTCCTGTAAGGACTCTATTCCCTTCTCCCAGTTTCTCCGCCTCAATCGCACGATACCACCTTTCGCACCAATGCTTCCGATATGTCTTCCTTTTTCCTCAACCAAGCATTCCCCTCCACTGTAGTTGACAGGGCCCTTGACCGTGTCCGTCTTATTTCCCGCACTTCTGCCCTCGCCCCTTCCCTTCCCTCCCTGAACCATGATAGGGTTCCCCTTGTCTTCACCTTCCACCCCACCAGCCTCCACATTCAATGTATCATCCTCCGCCATTTCCGCCACCTCCAGCTCGATGCCACCACCAAACACATCTCCCCCTCCCCTCCCCTTCCAGCATTCCAAAGGGACCATTCCCTCTGCGACATCCTGGTCCACTCTTCCATCACCCCCAACACCCGCTCTCCTTCCCACGGCACCTTCCCGTGCAAGTGCAGCAGATGGAACATCTGCCCCTTCACCTCCTCCCTTCCCATTGTGTAGAGCCCCAAACATTCCTTCCAGGTGAAACAACGGTTTACTTGTACTTCTTTCAATTTAGTATATTGTATTCGTTGCTCACGATGCGGTCTTCTCTACATTGGAGAGACCAAACGCAGATTGGGTGATCGCTTTGCTGAACACCTCCGCTCAGTCCACAAGCCTGACCCTGATCTGCCGATCGCTTGCCATTTTAATTCCCTGTCCCACTCCTTGGGCATCATTTTAGCACCCGCTATCGGGTGCATTCCTGGCGGGCGGGCTCCGAAAATCGGAGAATCCCGGAACGGGTCGGGAGCCCGGCTCCAACCTGCGCACTTCCGGGTTCCCCACTGACGCGCCGGCGTGCGCGCGCAGCCCCCACTGGTGGGAATCCCGCAGGCAATTAAAGCCAGCGGGGTTCCACTTGAAGGTATTTATTTTGCTTGTTCAGGTCATTAACTGACCTGATTAAGGGATTATGTGAGGAGGGGTGGAATTTTATAGCAAACTGGGACTGTTTCCCACACTGGGGGAAACGCTCCCAGTTCAAATGGACCTGTTGCAGCTGTCAGCCTGTGGCAGCTGCAAAGGTCCATTTGACAGGTGGTGGGGGGAGACCCTCACTCATTGCAGGAGGCCACTCTGTTACTTGGGACAAAGTTTGGCCTCCACCACCCTCCTCCTGGCAAGGAAAGTCACCAACTTGCACACTTACCCCGGTGTCCAGACACATGTACCTACCTTGCGGACCCCCTCAGATGTACATCTTCCGGATGGGGGCCGCTGTAGCAGCAGTCATGACCTCCTTGGAGGGCGAACAGCATCACCAGCCTCGCCATCCACGGCGTCCACCTCTGACACGTGGAGCTCCACAACAGAGTGCTGTGACACATCCACCTGTACAGCAGGAGGGAGGGCAACCGCAGAGAGAGACGCGTCGCAGAGGGCACTACCCTCGCCATTGGGTCTACAGACCAAGGCTCAGCTTCCTGGACCTCTCTGAGCAGCAGTGCACACGGAGGCTCAGAGTCACTCGACATGTAGTCGTGGACATCTGCAGCCTCCTTCATGCCGAGCTGCTCCTGGCTGGCCCGAGCACCATCTTCTTACCTGTCACTGTCAAAGTCACCACTGCCCTCAACAACTTCTCCTCCGCATCCTTCCAGGGTGCCACCGGGGACATCACCGACGTCTCTCAGCCGTCTGCACAAAAGAGCCCTGCAAATACACCTACACCCACTCTGCAGTGACACAATGGGTGGCATCAGTTGTGGGTCTTCATTGTGATCCTCAGGAAAGGGCATTATTGCACAAACCAGACAAGATTCGCAAAGACATGACAGTAGTGGTGCCAATATAATCTGTAATGTGAGTTGGTCAGAAATTCAATATAACTAACAACCATGACAAACCCTCAAACACCCTTGTGCATCCCCTTCATGCTCAGGACACGTTTGCCTTACGCTGCCTAATGCGCATATGTGATGCATGCCCTGTGGCTGCAGCACAGGTAGTGGCAGGTTGAGTGTGGCTGACCGTGAAAGAGATGCACGAGAGGGTGAGTATGAGATAGAGCCATGGGATTGTATGAGGATTGGGTTGAGTGGTAGTGGCGGGATGAGTACTGGCGAGGTGAATAAGTGCAGGTAAGATGAGGATGTGGTTTGAGTGGGTATGAGGGGTGATGTGACAGAGTAGTGTTGGCAGTGCAGAAGGAGATGTGGGATGGGGGCGGTGATGTGGTAGATGGAGTGTAGGGGAATGAGTAAGTGTACTCACTTTGGCTGACCTACTGAGGTCATTGCAGCGCCTCCTGCACTGTATGCAGGTGGGCGATATGTTGGTGGTGCAGGTGACCTCCTCTGCCACCTCGAGCCAGGTCTTCCTGGTGGCAGAGGCAGGCCTCTTCCTCCCGCCCGCCGGGTGGAAGATCTCTGTCCTCCCCCTCCTCCTCACCCCGTGTATTGATACCTGGAGTGAGGCATCATTAAACTGGGAGCAGCCTTCCCCCTGGGCTGCTCCATGCTGTAATTTTTGCTATTTGTTGCAGCATCTGTCAGTGGAGGACTGCCCCTTTAAATAGAGCTCCTCCAGCTGACAGATCTTACTGTGCATGTGCAGCCCGTCCGACGCGCAGATCAGCAGTGGGGAACCCGGAAGACAAGGTAAGTGGATCCAATTGGGCCGCGATCACGCGGGGGGCAGACTGATTTCACCGGGCGCATTACCCACGCGCCCGATAGCCCCCCCGCCGCGAACCCGCAACCCTGCTAACATCGAGCCCCTAATCTCTCTGTCCTTGACCGCTTATACTGATCCAATGAAGCTCAACGCAAGCTTGAGGAACAGCACCTCATCTTTTGTTCAGGCACTTTACAACCTTCTGGACTCAACATTGATTTCAATAATTTCAGATGATAACCACTGCTCCCATTTTTTCAGTCAGCTAGTGCTGGTAATGGTTCTGCTGCTGCCATTTACAACTACTCCTGATCAATCTTTTGTCTCTTAACCTGTCCCATTACCACCTTCCTCATCTTGCACCATCATCCCTTTTGTCATTTAATCACTCCTGCCCTCCACCCTATCACAGATCTTCTCTTTTGTTCTTTCCTCCCCTCCCTCTCCTCCCTCCCCCCCTTTCCCTGACTCTGTACTTGCTTAAAAACTTTAACTCTTTTAACATCTTCCAGTTCTGACGAAAGGTCTTCGACCTGAAACGTTAACTCTGTTTCTTTCTCCACAGATGCTGTCTGACTTGCTGAGTTTCTCCCGCATTTTCTGTTTTTATTTCAGATTTCCAGCATCTACAGTATTTTGCTTTTGACTATCCTTAACTTCTCTAGTTAACTACGATTGGATCACTTTCCCCGTGGAGTTTTTATTCCTCAAGGGAATTTATGTTCATTGAGAATTAAGAATTATTTCTTTAAATGTTCGCCATTGCTTATCTACCATCATCTTTTAATCTAATTTCCCAATCTACCTTAGCCAAATCGCCCCTCAAACCTATGTAATTGGCTTTGTTTAAATTTAGGACCCTAGTTTCAGACATAACTACATCACTCTCAAACTCAATATCACATTATGATCACTCCTCCCCAGAGGATCCTTTACTATAGGATTATTAATTAACGCTGTCTCATTCCACAATACTAGATCTAAAATAGCATGTTTCCTGTTTGGTTCCTGGACATATTGTTCTAGAAAACTGTCTCGAATGCATTCCATGATCTCGTCCTCCAAACTACTTTTTCCAATTTGATTTGCCCAGTCTATTTGAAGATTGAAGTCCCCCATGATTATTGCATTACCCTTGTTACATGCTCTTCTAATTTCCTGATTTATACTCCGTCTAACACTATAACTGCTGATAAGGGGTCTATAAACTACTCCCACTAACATTTTCTGCCCCTTGTTATTTCTTAGCTCCACCCATACTGATTCTACATCCTGATTTTCTGAGCTAAGAACCTTTCTCACTACTATCCTTATCGCATCCTTTATTATCAAGGCTACCCCAACCCCACCCTCCTTTTTCCATTTTGCCTATCTTTTCTAAGAGTTCAAGTACCCTGATGATGACACAGTGTGGCAAAAAAGGAAAAAAAAAGTTTGCATTCCGCAGCACTAATATTCTCTACTTCGATTAATTAAAACACATTAAAAAGGGGGGAATGGTTTTGTCCCTGTAAGGCAAAATAGTGTTCCACTTTGCTATTTCATCAACTAGAAAATAACAAATGTCAATAAGTACACGTTTTTAGTGTTGCCTTAACCACAGATTTATTGAGCAAGCCGTTAGTCAATTCATCAATACGATTGCAGCAGTAAATATCCCCAAAACAAGCAGCAGTATTTACAGTATCAGAAAGCAACCTTTGGACTGCTGCTTCTTTACATCTCTATTTATGACTGTCTATGGTTGAACCATTTGATGTTAAATTGTATTTTTATGAAATCATGTATAATTTAGTGGTGATGCATCGCAGTGCGATGAGATACCAAAATAAAAGCCTTCAACCAACTTCTGTTTCTAAGTGTGCTTTATTACTGGTTCCCAAACCATTAGCTTGAATCACAAGGATTTCTTTATCCCCATTTTGAGAAATCATGTGCCAGTTTTGACAGAGCTAAAGAGAGGAATTTTAACCTCCGCCCAGAGGAAACTGGACGGGCAGTTAAAATGCCCTGTGCAATTTATCCCTTCCAATCTCACTGCTTGCCCCGTGAGTCCTGATAGTAACCTACTCTTTTTAGCAGGTGAGCAGCCCACCCGCTGGAAAGCAGTGGGATCCCACTTTAAATATGCTTATCGAGCTCCAATAACATCATTGGGGCTTGACTGCAATACAAACTCCAGCCCTACACGGCTTCCCTCACAGGCCAGGCCTGTTGGGTAGAGTAGCCGGGGCCAGATGGGGCCCAGAAAAGTAAGTCTTCCCTTTTTCTTTTGTTTCTCTGTGTGTTATAAATTGGATAGCCAGGTGGTGAAGGATAGAATACTAGAGCCTAGTCTTCAGTTGCTTCCAAGCCTTTATTCGCAGAGCTCAACGTCACACACACCACACCCTAGATAATCTCTCATAAAAAAAGGATACAAGAGAGTCCTCAATTGATACGCACCACCTGAATACAATTAATACTAATTGATATAAATCACATGATACAATTAACACTGAGTGCTCCCCTGGACACCACAAGCAAACCTTGGGCCTCCCTGCCCCAAGTTTCCCTCCCTCTGGACTTCTGACCCCCCTTTCCCAACCAATTCCCTCAGTGCCAGGGACCGTCCCTTTGGGTTTCCAGTGACAGCCTTCTGCCGCCCGAATTGCTGCTCCCGCCCGCTGGCCAGGTAGCACTTCTTGCCGGGTTTGGGTGGGAGACTAATGCTGATCATGCACAGGAGGCCCGGCAGTTAAAATCTCCCAGTGATCACGCTACCGAGGGCTGGGCGGCTCCCCATCCGCATTGGCCCCTGGCCCCACCAATCTTGTTCCTCATTAAGATTGTCCCCAAAGACTGAGACTGAAAATTTGGGATGGATGGAGGTTCCTTTTCTTCTACAGATACTTTTGGAAAGGGGACTTGTTCTGCATTACATCTGCAAAAATATAAAACGATGAAATGACACAAACACATTTTGAAAGTTTAAATGCTCTCTCATGTGCTATAAATGGAGGCATCGCTGAACATTAATTCTTAGAACTTTTAGTTGATTTTTTCCATATCTCCATGTTGTCATGAGGGATTGAGTTGGAATAGCGATGCAATTTTTCATATCAAAGCATGTTAAAAAACACTATGTGGTCTCAAAATTCCTCTTCATTGAAAAATAGAAGAATGCTTGTTTTTTTCCAGGTTCCACAGCATCACAGTCTGACTTTGAGGGCACGGTCAGACCTCCTCCTTGTTACCAGGTGTAATGAAGATCCACAGCCTCAGAGTCTGACTCTCAGGGCATGACCAGATCTCTTCTTCTCCTTGTTACTAGCTATGGATAAGGAAGTAGAGACACTAAAGTCGAAACCAAGCTTTGTTGTCACTGAAAACATGATAGCAGTGCTGGACATGGTTGAGTAAGGCAGAAGAACAAAAAAGTGATTGAGAAAGCAGTAAGTTATACAATGTATTAGCTTCACTCTGCGCACAGTAACAGGAAAGGACTTAAATCAAATGAAACAATTGTAATCTGACATGCCCAGTTTCACATACAGTACCATTTTCACCTGTCGAATCAAAATGAGCTCTGAATTTCACAGAATTGCTGCTTCATGTCAGGCAATGTCAGGATCATAGGCTGAGAACAAGGAACAAAAGCTTTTTACACACAATTCGCAGCAGGAATAGAAAAGTGCGACAGAGAGGCAACGTTGCAGGCCAGCTACAGTTTCCTTGCAGAGGAAGAGTTATGTCAATGATGTCAAAAGCCATGTTGTTTGGGCGAACTCATTGAAGATGCTCCCTCCACCTATATAAAATTGGAGAATTACACCGTCATTACTCTGGCCTGCTGTATTCTTAATGCTGCCTTTCTATTCTGAAAGTACATTGAAATGTGTTTGTTTTGGTGGAAGCCGAGATATTTCTACTCCTATATTGATGTTTCCTGGCGTTCAGATGTCTGTCTGGTAAGCAAGGAGGATGGGGTGGGGGGGCAGCTGATATTCTAGGGGGGAACTGTCCGCTAGCCCTATTTCCTTGTGATGTCAAGGGTCTTCCGTGAGGCCGACAATAGTTTGAAACTCTTGGCTGCTCCTCTTTCGGGTGGAAACGCAAAATTTCCAGGTCCCACCTGTTTTTCCTCCTCCGCTGAACCTCCTGCGCCTACTTTAGGGCCCCCGCATTAAGCTCCCAACATCGAGAATTCGGGGCCTATGCCTAATCTTCTGGTGTGCATGAGGACAATATCTTGAAGCAATTGTAACTGTGGCAGACTGCACACATCCTTAATGGTTAAACACTGTTAGACATTAGATTTAAAGTAATTGGTGGAAGGATTGGAGGGGAGCTGAGGAGAATTTTTTTCACCCAGAGGTAGGGGTCTGGAACTTATTGATTGAAAGAGTGATGGAGGCAGAAATCCTCAATTGATTTAAAAGGTATTTGGATATGCACTTGAAGTGGCGTAACCTACAGGGCTATGGACCAACTGCTGGAAAGTGGGATTAAGCTGGATAGCTCTTTTTTGGCCAGCATGGACACGATGGGCAAATTGGCCTCCTTCTGTGCCGTAACTTTCCATGATTCTATGATTCTACGAGAACAGAAAATAACAGCTCAAAACTCACTCTAGACTCTTTCAAGACTATTCTCCAGAATATACAATTAAACCATCAGCAGGCTATGTTTCAACCTAAATGAGATGAACCTTATAGTTCTTTCATGTGTAGCAGCTGAGGAATCAATATCTATAAAATCTGTGGCAGTAAGTGAATGTGCTGATTTAATATGTGCGTACTGCACTATGGAGAAAATAGTGAAACCTTGATTATCTGCACTTCCGTTATCCCTACTCCCAACCACCTGCAGTGGGAGTCAAGATTTATTTTTGCATAAACCATCTAAAATGCAACTGAGCAATTTAAATTGATTTTTCACAGACTTTGGATTAACTAATGCAGCAGGATAAATAGTTAAAACCTGGATGCTCAGTTCTTGGTAGAATTTTAAAATAAAAAGGAAAAACTTTAATAGTATGCATGGATGCAACATTAAGTAACTGTGCAGCGTGCCCATTTGAGTAATAGCTTTATTTGAGCCTTCAGTCAGTGTGGTAGAAGTTAATGTCAGTCGGACCAGAGAAGCTGTTGGGGTGGAGTGAAAGAGGGGAGGTAGAGGATGAAGAGAGGAGGTGAAGGGGGAAGGGAAAGAGGGAGAAGGGGATGGAAAGGAAAATCAGGAGCGATGTATAATGACCAGCAGATCCAATTTTGCTCGTTTTACACTATCGCCAAAAGTTGAAATTACCCCCCCAAGTGTTTATTTTGTAATTGCATTTAGTGCTGGTTGTATGCTTGTGTTGGGAAGAGTTTCTACAATCTTTTCAAATCTTAATGGGTGTAACAAATATTTTAGGAGAATTAAACAAAGTAACAGCAATTGATAGGGACTTAATATACACTTCAGGTTTTGGAGTCAATTGATTTTAGTTATTAAAATTCAGACTGAAATTAACATTTGAACCAAGTCAGTTCAATCATCATTATTGTCTGCTCTTTAAAAATGATGAGTATGAACTGGTCATGAGCCCCTAGGCACATGCTTCAGACAACAAGCCTCATGCTCTACATTTTAACTAATGTATTTTCATTTCGCAGAATAAACACTTTATGAACTGTTTTCGATTTGGCAAATGGCTAACAGAGGCACATTGGGGATAATTTTGACTTCAATGGAAATGAAAATCGGGATAGATGTACAGCGGCGGCTGAATTGATATCGCCCGTTTTATACTATCACCCAAAGTCAAAATTACCCCCGTTGACTTCTTTGACTAGCTTGAAGGACAATTTATACCTCAATCCAAGACTGAACTTTCAAATCCTTGCAGGCAAATCAGAAGAACTGACCAGTTACAATAAATCTGTAAGGTTTTTATGCTAAGCCATAGATTGCAGCAACAGGTCTCAGTGTAAATTGAGTTTCTAAGGGTTGTAGCAAGCAGAAAATTGCATTACTCTTTATTGTGATAACATAGAGAAATGTCTTGTACCATCATAGCAAAGATTATGCAGTTTTACAGCTGTATGAAGCTTTCCTGTACCATTGCAGTAAAGAATATAGGGTCAGGTTTGTGCAGCACCAGTCCCAGTACAGGGAAGTCAGCGCACCTGATTGTAACACTTCCAACTTTCCAGGAGTTCATTTTAATATTGGAAAATGAGGACTGATATGCAGTATTGGACTTGGATGTTAAGAACTTCCTGGCATATCGCAAGCTGAAGTGCATTTTTTTTTATATTCGTTCATGGGATGTGGGCGTCGCTGGCTAGGCCAGCATTTATTGCCCATCCCTAATTGTCCTTGAGAAGGGGGTGGTGAGCCGCCTTCTTGAACCACTGCAGTCCATGTGGTGAAGGTTCTCCCACAGTGCTGTTAGGTAGGGAGTTCCAGGATTTTGACCCAGCGACGATGAAGGAATGTCAATATATTTCCAAGTCAGGATGGTGTGTGACTTGCAGGGGAACGTGCAGATGGTGTTGTTCCCATGTGCCTGCTGCCCTTGTCCTTCTAGGTGCAGAGGTCGTGGGTTTGGGAGGTGCTGTTGAAGAAGCCTTGGCGAGTTGCTGCAGTGCATCCTGTGGATGGTACACGCTGCAGCCACGGTTCAATGGTGGTGAAGGGAGTGAATTTGGTATCTCCACCAAGCTGAAGCCAGATTTCTGTCACACGAGGAAACTCTGAAGCTTGCTTTTGGAAGGAATTATCTGGAGGCTGGGTCTGGAAACAGACATTCATATATCCAGAATTTGGTGACCTCCTTAATTGTGTTCATGGAATGCTAGCTATTGTGGCTGAAGTCCCACATCACCAACTGATGAGGGCATCACTCAATTGGGTATGATTTGTGTTTGTGCTGTCGTTAGGAGGGTAACGCCTATGCACTCACATTTTATGATAAGAAGCTCCGATCAACATGCTGCTCAGAAGGACATCTAATCAACCAACCTGAATCATCAATGGGACCTGGAATGATAGACCTGTTAATAGTGGCTAGGATTCTTTCCACTCATTTCAGATTACCCTGTACAACTTCTCACCAAAAAATGTGTGAGTGCATTGAAACCAATCTCCTGAGCACAGCAATCCAAGCCAATGCACTAATGGTTAGGGTGGTCCTATCTGGACAAGCACAAACTAGCTTACTTGTACTCTGTGAAGTACTTCTATCTACACTTAGTGGTCCCTCAGTCTTGGCTCTTGGCACTACCAATGCTCTGCATAATAACTGAGATATCTCCCTAGATTGTGCACTCCATGCCAGATAAGCAGAACCACATATGTGGATTTTTCAGTATTTTGATTTGAAGAGTCTTAAACATGGCAATCGGCTGCTATGCATTTCAGAAATTCAGCTGACCAAAAGAAAATGCAATGGGTCAGGATGCTCTGAGGGGAGCCATAAATAAATCTGCAGCACAGTAAGGCGGCAGACATTGTTAGGTTTCGTTCGACAGTGTTACTTCAATGTCCCCAGTTAGAATAAATATTTAAACTTTATTGTGTAACCTATTCTGTGAAGGAATGAAATGTGTCTTCCATATAAATCACTGAGCTCTTATCTAGTGGCCCGATTTCAGGATTGAATCAAAGACAAGGCTTGTTCATTATTAAAATTAAATCTCATGAGTAAGGTATGAGCTGAGAGCACAACATTTCACAAAAACCTTTGAGTCAAATAGTCAATCTCTTTTTGGTCTGATGTTGAGACTGACATTCTCTTTCTAATTATCTATTTATTGAGAAATGTAAGGAATCTTACAACACCAGGTTATAGTCCAACTGTTTTATTTGAAAATCACAAGCTTTCGGAGGCTTTCTCCTTCGTCAGGACACTCACCTGACGAAGGAGAAAGCCTCCGAAAGCTTGTGATTTTCAAATAAAACTGTTGGACTATAACCTGGTGTTGTAAGATTCCTTACATTTGTCAACCCCAGTCCATCACCGGCATCTCCACATCATGCCTATTTATTGAGGTGTTTGGTAACTAATAAAATCACGTTAGACTATGCAAACTGTAGTGTCTCTAATGAAGAGTTAACTTGAGATCAGACCACTGCTACTATTTATCTAACACACTGCTTAGACCCACTTGAAAGTATACCAGGGGAAAGAGAGTTTCATCTTCAAAACCAGAGAGGTGAAGTGCTGTTTTTTATTGTTGTTATTGTAGGGGCACTTTTCCTAAAGGGGTAAATTTAAATATTCAAACAATAGTTGTGCAGCTGGTACAGGAATATTGCTGCAGCAGGTAACTATTTTTGACTAGTACCCCATTCCACTCTCCAAAAAACTAGCAGATAAAACTTTGCCAATTATATAAACCTTAATTTGCCCATATTTGGAAATGGTCCACTATCATTATCATCGCTATGCAAATAGAAAAGAATAATTGAGTTGCAGTCATTAGTAGTAAGTGAGTTATCTAACAATGGCATAGTGATGTGTGAAAGAGTCAACGTTCTCATTTGCAATTCCTTCCTCCGTTGTTGTAACAGTGAAATTTAGCTGTTTAAAATTAACAAATTAGCACTTCTGTTAAAATAACAGAGGAAGAATTTCAAACAAACATGTTAAACATTTTGGGGGTTAAATTTGATAACCCCCGAATCTGGGAGCGGGGGTCGCAGTGCGCGATTAACTCGAGCCTAGTCGTTGAGATGCAGGCAGCACGTGGGATTCGTGCTGTCGGATCATCTCCATGATCTCTGCGTGCAGCCATTGCTACCTGCACCGCTGAGTGGCTGCATGAACCAGCAGGGGGCCCGATATGGGACATGGCCAGCACTTCTTAAAGGCAGCCTGCACCTCTCAAAGGGGAGGTGCACAGTCAATGAAATCGGAGGTGGAAGACAAGTGCAATGGTTGGACCTGCAAGAAAGCGTGCACCGAGATTCTCCGATGACGCTCTGGAGGCCTTAGTGGAGGAGGTGGACGGACAGAGGGTCACCCTGCATCCGTAGGGTGGCAGGAGACCCTCCAGACACCAGCTGCGGAGGCAGTAGGAGGAAGTGGCGCTGGAGGTGAATGTCAGGAGCATTGCACCATGCATGTGGATGCAGTGCAGGAAAAAGTTTAATGATTTGACACGAGTGGTCAAGGTAAGTGAATTCAAGTGTCGAGTGGCGCATCCAACCAACTGCACCACTGCTCCACACACAACACCCCCCTTCACCTACCCACCAACAAATGCTTCCCATCCGTACGCAACACTGCACTTCGGATGCTCCATCTCACCTGCACATAGTACCACTCTTGCAATCCACACACCCACAACTCACAGGTCACACACACTGGCAGCTATTCAACCATGACAGGCACGTTACCTAAACATCTTGCAGGACACTCACTGACACACTTCCCTCTGTCTTGCAAGAGAAGGTGGCACTTAACAGCTGACAGCTGACAGCAGGAAAGAATGGACGGAGGATAAGCACGCCTACATGCCCTCACCCCCATAGAGGAGACAGTGCTGGGGATCATTGGGTGGGCTGTCGCTGTGGCCGTGGCCACTGGCTGCGCTGGAGGTATCAATGATGAGGGTCTCTGCATACCTAATTCTCCTTCTTGTTTCCCACATCTCCCTCATCCCACCATTTTTTCTGACTCGTGTGCTGCAAATGGTATCAGCACGCACGCCTTACTTTCTCCTCTCCCCACTCCACAACTCAACCCGTCTCCCTTTGTTATTGCAGATACCCAAGAACTGGAGCCGGCACCATCTGAGGTGGAGGAGGAGGAAGACAGTGATAATAAAGCCACACCGTCACTTGATCTGACACTTGCAGCCACCAGCTCAGAGACTGACACTACGCATAGTGTAGAGGCTGGGCCAGAGGAGGGATCTGCACGTAGTGAGCCACTGGGCACAAGTGCGCAGGAGCCGGGGTGGGGGAAATGGATACCGCAGGTGCCAGCTCACCAGAGGCCGAGGTCTCTCACTAGTTCTGCGGCCGAGGAGTCAGATGATGACTTTGATGGGCCAGGTACAGGAGAAGGCTGATGGGCGTACACAACCAAATGCTTGGTGCACTAGAAAGCCTGCCAGAAAGCCTGCACACAATGTCAAGGGGCATGGAGGAGTCCAGCTCCAACTTGGCACAGGGCTTTGCAGAGCTTGGAGCCCATCCTTGCCCACATGGAACGAGTGGTCACCTCCATCAGCACACTTGTGGAACCCACCATGATGCAGCTTCTGATAACTGATCTCACAGCATCCATTGCAGCATAAACAGCTTCCACTGCAGCACAAACAGATGCCATCAAAGGTCAGCATGCTTCATTTGGAGCTCAGACTGCTGCTTTGGAAGCTCAGATTGCTGTGTTACAGGCACAGACTGCTGCTATCGTGGAACAGGGCTTCCAGGGCGTCACAGCATTCCAGCAATCTGTTCTCCAGCAGATCATCAGGACTGCTGAGACACCATCCCAGGAGAGTGGCAGTGACATCATGACAGTCGAACCTGCTGTCCTCTCTCAGGATGACAGCATTCCTGCTCCCACCCCTGCCGCTCCGTCAGTCCCCTTGCTGATGTGAACCTATCAGCCAGCCAGGCCAGACTGCTGCAGCCCATGCCAAGATGGTGCAGTCTGAAGCCGGGTCCTCCCGGCCCAGAGCTGCTCGAGATCAAAGTCCAAGGCCATCTGCACGCTCCTCTATTGAAGGTCAGCAGCCTTTCACCACCCACGCTCCAGCCACTGGGGATGCACCTTGTAGGAGCACTAGGAAAGGAAAAGGCACACGAATGACAGACACGAAGGGACTGGACAAGGGTGAATAGTGTAATGTTGGATACATGATTTCATGTGTTGGTTTATAAATTTATATTTGACGTCGCAGTTGGTGGTGGTTTTTATTTATACAATGAGCTATGGGAGGAAGCAATGTGTATTCAGAAGGAAGATAATTTGATGGTCATGTGGGAGAGGAAAGATGAGGAGTGTAGGAATGTTGGTGACTTGGGAGGTGTTGTTGAGGTTACTGATAGCGCTCATGAATAAGATGAGCACACAGAGCCCTGGCAGACAGGGCCTGTGCACCTTGTTGCCCCCTTGCGTCTCCCTCCACTTCCTCCTCCACCTCTTTCTCCTCTTCCTCTGTCTCTGGCTCAGGGTCTTGATGGATAGGTGGTGGCAAGGGCTGTCCTCTCATAAGGGTGAGGTTGTGCAGCATGCGACGACGAATCTTGACACCAGCTCAGCTGAGTTCTGCAGAGCTCATCCAGAATGGTCCAGGAAGTGGAAGCGTTGCTTTGGGACGCCTATGGTGTGCTTGATGACGTTTTGTGTGGCCGCATGGCTCCCATTGTAGGCCTACTCTGCATGTGTATGTGGGTTCCTGACCAGAATCGTGAGCCACCTCATGAGGAGAAAGCCCTTGTCACCCAGTAGCCAGCCTTTGACTTGCTGTGCCGGTTAAAAGATAGGTGGGACATTGGACTGCCGCATAATGAAGTTGTCATGACTGCTGTCAGGGTAATGGGCATTGACCTTCATGATGTGCTGCATGTGGTTACACACCAGCTGCACATTGAGGGAGTGGAATCCCTTTCTGTTCATGAAGATGGCCGAGTTGAGATGTGGAGCATGCATGGCAATATGTGTGCAGTTAATGGCACCCTGCACCATGGGGAAGCCTACAATGTGAGCAAACCCTCGTGCTCGCTCATTCTGCTGCTCTCTGTCAAGAGGGAATGTTATGAATCTGTTGCGCAGTTCGTACAGTGCCTCAGTGACCTCCCTTATGCAGCAGTGCACTGCAAACTGTGAAATGCTGCACATATCGTCAGCAGCAGCCTGAAAGGATCCAGAGCCATAAAAGTTCAGCACCACAGTTAACCTCACAGCCACAGGCAATGCCGTCCTTGCCCTACTCTGAGCTGTACTTCTGCCAGCAGCAGTTGATACATCTCCATCACGACCTCTTTCGTAAACCGCAGCCGTTGGATGCACTGATCTTCACTCAGGGTGAGGTGAGAGAATTGGTCCCTGAAGGCCTTCATTGGATATGGCCTCCTGCTCAGTGCCCTGTGCCTCCTCCTCCTCCTCCCTCTCTTCGCAGCTTGACCTGCTCTGCGCGGCCTCTCTGCATACTCCCAGTTGTGTTCAATGCCCAGTGGGAGCCCTAGCAAGCCACCCACGGTTGGCAGAAATCTTATTCACCATACTGTTTTAAATGCCACCAACAGTAATGCGGGACCTGCCAGACCATTCTCTATATAACGCGCCAAGGCTTCTTCGACAGCACCTCCCAAACCCGTGACCTCTACCACCTAGAAGGACAAGGGTAACAGGCACATGGGAACAATACGACCTGCACATTCCCCTCCAAGTCACACACCATCCCGACTTAGAAATATATCGCCGTTCCTTCATCGTCGCTGGGTCAAAATCCTGCAACTCCCTTCCTAATAGCACTGTGGGAGAACCGTCACCACACGGACTGCAGCGGTTCAAGAAGGCGGCTCACCACCACCTTTTCAAGGGCAATTATGGATGGGAAATAAATACTGGTCTTGCCAGCGACACCCACATCCCATGAATGAATAAAAAAATATATAATATTGCAACTTCTTCCAAGTACAGAAAGCTTCAACAAACACGTACAATTGCACCAGCAGCCAGAAGTACTAATCCAGCAACTAGGAACATAGGAACATAGGAAAAGGAGTAGGCCATTCAGCCCCTCGTGCCTGCTCCGCCATTTGATAAGATCATGGCTGATCTGTGATCTAACTCCATATACCTGCCTTTGGCCCATATCCCTTAATATCTTTGGTTGCCAAAAAGCTATCTATTTCAGATTTAAATTTAGCAATTGAGCTAGTATCAATTGCCGTTTGTGGAAGAGAGTTCCAAACTTCTACCACCCTTTGTGTGTAGAAATGTTTTTAATCTCACTCCTGAAAGGTCTGGCTCTAATTTTTAGACTGTGCCCCCTACTCCTAAAATCCCCAACCAGCGGAAATAGTTTCTCTCCATCCACCCTATCTGTTCCCCTTAATATCTTATAAACTTCGATCAGATCCTTCTAAGCTCTGGAGAATACAACCCCAATTTGTGTAATCTCTCCTCCTAACTTAACCCTTGAAGTCCGGGTATCATTCTAGTAAACCTACGCTGCACTCCCTCCAAGGCAAATATGTCCTTCCGAAGGTGCGGTGCCCAGAACTGCTCACAGTACTCCAGGTACGGTCTAACCAGGGTTTTGTATAGCTGCAGCATAACTTCTGCCCCCTTGTACTCTAGTCCTCTAGATATAAAGGCCAGAATTCCATTAGCCTTCTTGATTATTTTCTGCACCTGTTCATGACACTTCAATGATCGATGTACCTGAACCCCTGAGTCCCTTTGGACATCCACTGTTTTTAACTTTTTACCATTTAGAAAGTACACTGTTCTGTCCTTTTTTGATCCAAAGTGGATGACCTTACATTTCTATTTGCCTACGTTGAATTCCATTTGCCACAGTTTTGCCCATTCACCTAAGCTATCAATATCCCTTTGTAATTTTATGTTTTCATCTACACTGCTTACAATGCCACCAATCTTTGTGTCATCAGCAAACTTAGATATGAGACTTTCTATGCCTTCATCTAAGTCGTTAATAAATATTGTGAATAATTGAGGCCCCAAGACAGATCCCTGCGGCACTCCACTAGTCACATCCTGCCAATGTGAGTACCTACCCATTATCCCTACTCTCTGTCGCCTTTCGCTCAGCCAACTTCCTAACCTGCAACACATGTATGATCCCTTTAAATAGCACTGGTGGGGATCCACCAGTCTGCCTATGACCTGTTCAGCTGTGAGGTTAAGACAGTGCGTTGGCTGGAGCGTTGAGTTCCAATATCGTATCTGTCCCTTTAAATTAGCGTTGCACATTGCTCTATCACATATTCTCCCTACTATACATGATGCTGACAAATTGTGTGCGCAAACGACTTTACCAAGATGGCGTCAGGCGCTCATCACGCTAGAAGTGTGCTCGCGCATTCCGGACACCATTTTGGGTCCTTAGGAAGCCGCGTAGCACCTACAAAACGGGTGCTA
This sequence comes from Heptranchias perlo, assembly GCF_035084215.1. Taxonomy (NCBI): domain Eukaryota; kingdom Metazoa; phylum Chordata; class Chondrichthyes; order Hexanchiformes; family Hexanchidae; genus Heptranchias; species Heptranchias perlo. The sequence goes on along the minus strand of NC_090329.1, from coordinate 32,186,680 downwards.
CGTGGCCCAATTTATAGCCCTTTGCACCATGATATCCCAAGGTGTATTTTCATATGTGAAATGAGAAAATAGTCCATCTGGTGAAAATGGGCCAACATTCATAATAGTTAGGATAGAATAACTAAGGTGGGGGGAAATATCATATTGTGCCTGAAGCAAGGTCTAAAAGAGCAGATTTAATTTTTGTGATGGGAGGTCTGACTCAACTTTGATGGAAATCAGGGCAAGGAAAATAATGTTTAGACATTGTCTGATCACTGGAAAAAATAGAATTACCTGTGTAAATAAAAAGCACATCAGAAAAAGGAATTGTGATCGTTATGAAGAATTTTAATGATCCATAAATTAAAATGAAATGAGGAGAGGGTTTTTTTTAATCAAAAATAGCTAAGGTCAGTTCATAGATTCTAATGTGGAACCATGGCTTCATGATCTGGAAATTGAAAAAGAAAACTGCAAGGGATATTCGGATTAAATTCGATTTTGAGGGTTTGTTCACAGCAGGTAAAGTATTAAAGAACAAGTGAAGCATTTTATAGATTATGAGAATAGATTAGGAAAATAATATAGTGGAAATTTTAACCTTGAAAAATATAGAAAATGGTATTTTGGACCTTTTGAGATGTTGGGAAGACCATGGGTTAAATAGGGGGTGGGTAATGGAGTGCTCACAAAAATAACTGGAGAACTTGAAGTTAAGACAAAAGGACTAAATGGGATTCTTACCTGTATGGGCTAATTACACCAGTGTGTCATGGGAAGTGGTTATGGATACACATCTAGGTAAAACTGTTACTATAACTTGGGAGTCCAGGAAACAAACTGATACTGTTTAGGTTTCATACCAGGTGTGGTGTAATTGCAGACCAAGTGTGAAGCCAGGTTTGGGAAATGTCCACTTGCTTTTCAACAATTTTAATGTTAATCGGGAGACAACGTGCTTGCTAGCATGACTTGGATGTGCCAGGTTTGCATTGCATTATACGGGTACTGTTAGTATTATTGGCAGAAGTAAGCAGAGCTATAACTGAAACTTTCACAGCTCATTAGATGCAGAGAGGGACTACAAATTGCCACTGCTGTTTCAATTTTAAAAATAAGGTCAGAAGTATTATTCCAGGAACATAAAGCCCATTAGCTTAAAGCCTATAGTACAGTAAATCATTCAAAAGGATTATTGAGAGTGAAGGTAATGGCCTAGAAATTACTGCTGGTGATAACAGTGGATAAACATTCCATGTGTTCATAAAACATTCCTCAGTCTGCTATTTCAGTAGAGGAGTTAATGCTTCCTGTAAAGTAGTGGACAAAGGAATGTCATGTGAACACCTTAAGTATTTCTGTGCTAATGCCAGTAATAGTAATTTCTAGATTAATAATTGCAAGCCAACTCATGAAGAATGAACTGTGCCTAACATATTTAATGGGATTCTTTGAAGATGTCTGTAAAAAATCCCATGGCACTATTTCGAAGAAGAGCAGGGGAGTTCTCCTCGGTGTCCTGGCCAATATTTATCCTTCAACCAACATCATTAAAAAAACAGATTATCTGGTCATTATCACATTGCTGTTGTGTGCAAATTGGCTGCCACGTTTCCTACATTACAACAGTGACTGCACTTCAAAAAGTGCTTAATTGGTTGTAAAGTGCTTTGGACCATCTTCAGGTCATGAAAAGTGCTATATAAATTCAAATCTTTTTATGGTGTAGGGTTGGTGGATGATAGGGGGAGAGTGCTACATATCTTGATTTTCAGAATAATAACAGTTGCTGGCTAAGAGAAAATTTGGAGAAAAAGACACAATAAATTGGATAATATGTTTGCTACGTAATAGGAAGCCATGAGTAGTGATCAACGCATTGCTGTGACCAGTGGAGCATTCCTGGAATCAAGTCTTAGAACCTTTGCTGTTCACAATGCAAATGATCTGAATGAAAAGATTAAAAGTAAAATGTCTCATTGTATATGATATCTATTTGTGAGGAAAAGTAGGTTGTTTGCCGGAAAGGGATAAGATTCAAGAAATTTATAGAGATTTACTCACTGGACAGATAAAATGCGGAGAGATCTACAGAGATTTAGTAACTGGACTTCTGTGGGGCTTCTACCAGTCTTCTACTGTAAATCTGGCGGGAGATCGATGGAACTCCCTTGGAAATGGTGTAAACAGATGAAAACAAATGTTTTCACCAGTCTGCTGCCAGAATTATGGTGGAAGACCAGTAAAATCGCCATGGAAGTTCAGGGCCATAATAACTGTACAGATAAATTTCAGAGACCTCTACAGGCGTTTAGCAAATGGGCTGATGAACTGAAGATAACATTTAATTTTGAGAACTACAAGCATTGATTCTACGATCGTGCACTCCCAGCGCTAAGCCCAGCCTGTTGTCATGAATTTCCACCCATTAAGATGAATGGATGGAGAATCATGGGGTGCATGTTTAAAATTTGCCAATATGTGCGCCTGATGGATGGAGCTCTGCTCTGGGAGTACGTATTCAGAATATTGGCCAAAGAAATTAATACATATATATTGGTAATGAAAATGTCAAGTAGGATTACAAAATGAAAGGCACAGCATTAAACACGTTGAATAAAGATAAAAAAGGTCTCGGTGAATTAGTTGATTACAACATTTATGCATAACAGCAGTTGCAAAGGCCAATTAAATATTTTACGTATAAATAACTTCACAGAATAAAAGTCGAAGCAACTAACAGTAGTATATTATATCCAGCTGCAGTCATTGTGTTGACTAACAGAAAAAAAGGCACTAAAATTGATTCAAAGAAGGGATACAAAAGATGATTCCAGGCATTAAATCACTGAGCTATGAAAGAAAGGACGCTAAACCCATACTTACTGAAAAGAAATATGCTGAAGGGAATATGATCCAAGTTTATAAGATAAGGAAGGGAGTCAATAAGGTGAATCCAGAAAGGATTTTATGCAAAACTATGATGGGAGAAGCAATGAACCTGATTATAAGCTGACGATGCCATGAACTAAGCTTAGTTTAAGAAATAACTACTTCAAGCTTAGAGCAGTTTGCAAATACACTAGTACCTGGTGTAGCCAATATTGACTTAGTTCCAATATTCAAAAGTGAAGGTTCAGCAGGGTGTAGATGGGTATTGGCTTAGGATAGGAAAAAAAGAGACAAAGAATGGTTAGGTTGGGATCCTGAAACCAGGGCCTGGTTTATGGGCAAGCTGAGTGAGCTGAAGAGATGGTTTCTCATTTCTATTACTTTACGATCATCCTGTGTTGAATCTAGGACATTTCTTCTTCAATTAAAATTTTTCTTTTTATATTATTTTAACTAATAGTAATTAGTTAAAGACTAATAATAATTAATAATGGCCAAATTGCACAACAATCAGCATTCTGAAAGAAACCAAAGCTTATTTATCCAAGATCAAATTGAAATAAAGCTCAGTTTTAGTCTAACCCAACTGAAATGGGAAATTTGCATTACTTGTGATATTTGGCATCCACCACTCACAGCAGGAATCTGTTTTGAAAATTACATCTACCCTCACCTCTTAAAACTGAACTGGGGATACAGCAATCTCATGCTGACACATAAGGAGAGTTTTTCTAATGTTGATTGCCATGTGCATTGTCACTCCAATGTGTTGACCTGGGAGTTTGTCATTGGTGAAAGTTGGGGAACACAGATCACTGAAATCAAACTGAACAATCAATCCAGCTCAGATAGTGAGCAGTCTAGCCAAAAACACAAGTGACACCAGTTCAACGACTGCCAACTATATGTCTCTTAACACTTCAAATCATGTGCAACAGTCATTTAAGTTTACACTTAAGTAGAATTGACTGAGCTTGTATGTAACTACATGTAATTCTGTAAGTGAATAAATAACGCTATGTTCTGTAAACTCTAGAAATAAAACGTGCCTCATCCTGTTGCTAAGTGGCATTACAGGGACAATTTCTGATGCATTCTGAAGCAATACATAGGTTTTAAAACTCTGGTTTTATTAAGTGTTTTAATACCCATCAGGCCTAAATTACCACAGGACTTCCATCAGTCCCCTGCCACTCCGGTGATAGATTGACGGAGCCCCCAGGGAAACAGTGGAAATAGCCAACCCTGCCATTTCCCTGGAGGTCCCAAAGGTCTCCTGTCAGTGTAATGGTGGGATACCAGCAGAACCCACATAGAACTTCAGCCCCAACAAGTACACCCCTGGTACTACTACTACCAACACTAATACCATTACAGTTCCCACCGCTTATAGTGGATGCATTCGTGCAAACGTGATTTGCCAGCTATATTCAATATAGCGGAGTATGCTTTCTCCAATTTCCACCTCCCAGTTCACACTGGCGCTATTCTCCAATTTCCCCATCCCTGTTCATGCCAGCACTGTTTTTCCCCGATTCTCCCTTTACCCCTACCTGTGGCTCCAGAGGAATTGAAATTTTCTTGCATGCTGTTGGCAGTAGTGTTTGTAGATCAGGAATTCCTGTACACAATGTATAAGCAGAGTTTGGATTCCTGGAGTAGTGACATCAGGTAGTGGAGGGAGAAAATTGGGGAGCTCAATTGATTTTAATCCGCAAATGCAGACAGGCAGACACTACGTCTGAAACATGGGCGGCTGCAACGCATACAGAACAGGGGATGCTGCTGCCTTGGTGGCTGTCCACTTCTGTGAAATCTGTACCAATATTTATTCAGTTATTGATCGGGAATTGTAGAAATCTATGAAGCGTAGAAATTGTCGTTAGTGTAAAGCATTTTGCTGGTGGCAATTATGCGATATTATTTGTGGGATAGTCTCTGAATTTGAAGACAGTTTGTCTTATCGTACAAGATCTCAATAACGACCTGCGAAGTAATTGAGTAAGCACAGCTGTTTCTGCCCAAAATAAACACAGCACTTAAGATGCTGTAACCGGCAACTTTGACATTGATGTTAATGCAAATGAATAATGGTTATCCCTTTTTGGACAATATAAGCTACTGCTCATTTTAAATGTGGATGTTTTAAGTGGTGGGGACTGTACTACTATTATTACCCCGGGTACTACTAATACTACGACTAGTACTACTATTACTACTGCTACTACCACCACCACTACTACTACCATTACTACTAATGCAACAACAACTTGCATTTATATAGCAACTTTAATGTAGAAAAATGTCCCAAGACATTTCACAGAGGTATATAAAAAAATGAACACTGAGTCAAAGAAGGAGATATTAGGAGGGGTGACCAAATGATCTGGGTGTTAAGGAGGGTCATAAAGGAGGAGAGGGAGGTGGAAAGGTTGTAAATCAAGACTAAACAAATGCTTTCCCCCTTCTGGACCAGTTCATTTAAAGTGTAATTTATAAATGAGCCTGGAATACATGCATTGTATTGCAACCTGTTTTTGTTCACATCTTTTATTTAAATTGTCAAACTTAACAGGGAAAAAAATGGCAGAGAGTAAAAGCAAATGCGACCTTTGCACTCATCTCAGAACTGCAGCACGATCAAAATGAAAGTCCAAATCACAAAGTGTGCACATTCTAACCTTTTCATTGGTTCTCATCTATTCCACTTGGACTTTTTCAACAATGAAATGTGACTGGTGCAGTAAACTGCCAAAGTAGAAAAATAAATGAGACTAATAAATAGGAGATCAAATCAATGTTTCAATTTGGCAAATATTTTTCACATTTTATTGTCCTTCAAAATTTGAGAACCGTTTATTTAAAACTCCAACACTGTGTGTTCAGATGATGAAGAGAAAAGAAAAACAAGATGATGAGGGAAGTGGAAGAAAGTGGGCACTGAAAGGAGGGGAAAGAAACAATTGATGACTTTACATACCAGGGAGGTGTATGTCCCACAAAAGGGAGAAGCAAAAAGAGGTAAAGAAATTAATTTGCTCTAACTGGAAGTATTTTGGTGGATGTGGAAACCACTATGGGGGAGAAGTGTGTCTGTGTGGACATGAAAAGTAGATAATGTCAGTCTAGTATTCAGTTGACATTTTGTTTGGTGCTGAGAGCTGACTGCTGATTCAGGCATAGAATAAGTGGTTGGATGATTTTGGAACCTATTGTTCAAAGAACATTATTTATCAGGTTGAAGGACAGAACGACCAAGCCTGGAGTATGAAAAGGAGCTGCCTGCATGTGGTAACTGATTGTGTTGTAGCAGGAATATTGCAATGGGTAAAGAAAGAAAGAAAGCCTTGCATTTATATAGTGCCTTTCACTCAGGGCGTCCCAAAGCATTTACAGAAAATGATGTACTTTTTGAAGTGTAGTCACTGTTGTAATGTAGGAAATGCGGCAACCAATTTGCGCACAGCAAGGTCCCACAAACAGCAATGTGATAATGGCCGGATAATTTCTCTTAGTGATGTTGGTTGACTGATAAATATTGGCCAGGACACAGGGGTGAACTCCTCTGCTCTTCTACGAAATACTGCCATGGGATCTTTAACATCCAATTGAGAGAGCAGACAAGGCCTCAGTTTAACATCTCATCCAAAAAGACAGTACAACACTCCACTGAAGTATCAACATAAATTTTGTACTTAAGTAGGAATTGAACCCATAACCTTTGTAACTTCAGAGGCAAAAGCGCTAACCACTGAGCCACAGCTGACACATGGCAGGATATGTGTGTTATATTGATGAAAATTGGGAAGTGATGTAATGAGTCCCAGCTTGCAAGGAAGGCCAAAGTTGAGATCATGGACTCAATTTTAAAAGGGCGGTGGGGTGGCAGCGGGAGAGGTCAACGGGCGCACGGCAAACCAGAATAATAAAACTTACCCTGCTACACAATCGTGACTTAATTAATGCCCCTTAACCTTGTTTCCAGGTATGCCGTCCGAAAGCTGAGCAGTGGGCGGACTGCGGACCCGCATGACAGGCTGTCAGCTGGAGCGACTGGATTTAAAGGACCATTGTGCCAATGGATTTTCCTGGAGCAAAGAGCAAGAAGACCCAATGGAGCAGCACAGGGACAAGGCTGCTCCAAGATTCAGTGATGCCGGCTGGGGTGAGGAGGAGGAGGGAACTACTTTACCCGGCTGACAGGAGGAAGCGCCTTCCCTCTGCCACCAAGAAGACCTGGCTCGTGGTGGCAGAGGAGGTCACCAGCAGGAGCAACATCTCCCGCACCTGGGTCCAGTGCAGGAAGCGTTTCAATGACCTAACTAGGTCAGGAAAAGTGAACAAACTCACTGATTCTCCTGCATTCCGTGTTCCACATCACCGCCCCCACCCCCCAACTCATTCTGCATTGCCAGGACTACTCTATCACATCACTCCTCGCACCCACTTAACGCTCATCATCAACCTACCTTCACTTCCTGAGCACTTCCTCACCTCCCCATTGGTGAACCCACCACTACCACTCACCCCAATCCTGATCCAATGTGATGTCTCTGTCTGATACTCACCCTTTGATGCCTCACCCAAAACAATGCATTCATTGGCTGACCACTTCACCATCACTCACTCACACGTCTGTACTTTCTCCCCTTGTGGGAAAAGAGAGCTCAAAATGCAGGTGAGAGGGCGAGCACTGGAGGGGGAGAAGCGACAACAAATAGTGGTCCTCACAGACGCGGAGGAAGGTGCCCTGCAGGTCAGCCACACCCTCGAGTGTTGGGGACGCCGAGAGTGGCACCTCACAAACGTCTGGTGACACAACTTTAACATTCATCACAAACAACATGAATTGATGTTAACAATGTTTGCCATGTTGAACATCTCAATATGCTCATCGCAACGTGATGTTCTCTTACAGGCCCTTCAACGACTGCAGTGATGGCAGGGGGTGATTCCTCAGCGGAGGTCCCAGCCTCTAAGGGCGCACCCTCACATATTAGTGAGCCATCCACCAGTGCAGATACTCACACCTCGGTGGGTCCCCGTCCTCAGTTACTTGAGTTGGCACTTGGTGAGTCACCACACACAAGTGAGCACGAGCAAACACTGGTGGGAGGGGCAGCTGTGGAGAGTCCGCGTCGGTGGGAGCACTCCTCTCCAGGCTCTGCTCAGCTGGACGCAGATGCTGAACAGTGGGGACTATCCTTTAAAAGGAGAATGGTCGAGGGACAGTAGCACATTTGTGAGGTGCTGGAACTGATGCCACGCGCACTCTACACAATAGCGCAGAGGATGGAGGAGTCCAACTCCTGCATTAGTGGAATGGTGGCACAGGTATGGGAGGAAATCTCTGAGATACAGTCACAGGGATGAGAGGGAATCTCTGAGATAGTGTCACAGGGACACGAGCAACTCGCTGAGATAGTGTCACACGTAATGGCAGAAATGTCTGAGTTAGTGTCGCAGGTAAGTGCGGAAATATTTGCGATGGAGAGAAGGCTAGCCTCCATTGACCTTCAAGCACAGCTCACAAATGAGGCCATTCAGGCCCTGACAACGGCCATTCGGACTCAGGGTGAACAACATTCTGCCGCCTTAAAAAGGCAGACAGAAACTTTACAACTGGGCTTCCAAGGCATCGCACATGTCCTCCAAACTGTTCTCCAGCAGGGTGGTTGGAGTGATGTGAGCCTGGTCCAGGAGGGGGATGATGGCGAAAGGGGACATGGAGGTGGGGACACCACTCAAAGCACTCCCACGTCTCACCCGTTGCCCCCCTCTCAACCAGTACCCACAATGCTGCCTCCTCTCCAGGTGGCCGAGTCTGCCCTTGCACAGATGCAGGTGGAGCAGTCTTTGGAGGGGCCCTCACGGGCTCCAAAACCAAGAGGATGTAGGCCGAAAGCATCTAAGCATTCTGGCCATAAACATGAGCAATCTGCCACTACATCTGCTGCAACCACAGGGGATGCACCACGTAGAAGCGGTAGGAAGAGAAAGGCAAAGGATTTGTGAGCATGAAGGGTATGCACAAGGGTGTCTGACAGACTGTCATGTTTTTCATTTATATTTGTTTTTTGTTAAAGTCACATTAAATGATATCATTCTCACCACTACTGCCACGTCTTGAACATTCTTGACTGGCTTTTGTGGAAGGGCCCTTTCATGAGCTTCATCGTGAACGGCGACACTTGATGCCACCCATTGGGTCACTTTACAGTGGGTGTATGTGTAGTTGAAGGACTGTTTTGTTCACAGTTGCGGGGGGGGGGGGGGGTGGGGGTTTGCTGGTGTTGGCGCTGGTTTTTCCAGGTGGTGTGAGGACTGGACTCTTCTCACTTTCTAATCTTACAAGAACCATTCACATATGAGTGACTCCCTGCCTTACGAGCAGCCAGGTGAGCTGCTGCTTTGCCCATGGATTTGTCCTCCTCCTCCTCCTCCCCCTGCTCCTGCTCCTCTTCAATGCGGATGGCAGATGTGGATGAGGGATGAGGGGAAGGGGCTTCATCAACCAGTACCCCGTTCTGTAGTGCCATGTTATGCAGGACACAACACATTACAATAATGTGACCCACTCTGCCTGGTGCATATTGAAGCGCTCCCCCAGAACGATCGAGGCACCGAAATCACATCTTCAGCAGTCCTATCGCATGTTCAATTATAGACCTGGTGGCGATGTGGCTGTCGTTGTATCAACGCTGTTGCTCACTGATGGGGTTCCTCAGAGGTTTCATGAGCAACATGTGCCTTGTCCCCGAGAAGCCAGCCCTTCAGGGTGTTCAGTGCATGGAAGTGACCCAGGATGTTGGATTCCCTTAGAATGAACGAATCGTGGCAGCTGCCAGGGAATCTGGCGCAGATGCGAAGAAATCTTTTGCGGTGGTCACAAATGAGCTAAGCTTTGAAGGAGTGATACCCCTTTCTGTTGATGAACAGTCCTGGCTTGTATGGAGGTGCTTGGATCGATTGCACCCTGTACACGTGGGAAGCCAGCCACAGCGTGGAATCCCGCTGCCCTCTCCGTCTGGCTGAAGTTGTCCGTGGGGAAGTTGACCTATTGCGAGGCTCTGCGAAACAAGCCATCGGTGAACTGCCTTATGCACTTGTGTGCAGACGACTGAGAGGCCCCGGCGATGTCACTGGTGGCACCCTGGAATTATCCTCAGTCGAAGAAGTTGAGGGCAGTGGTCATTTTAACAGCGACAGGTAACGACATGCCACCAGGCCCAGCCGGAAGCAACTTGGCATGAAGGATGCTGCAGATGGTTGCGATCACCTGTGACTCACTCTCAGCCTCCGTATGCACTGCTCCTCAGAGAGGTCCAGGAAGCTGAACCTCAGCCTGTAGATCCTCTGACGAGGGTAGTGCCTCCTGCGACATCGCTCCCTCTGTTGTTCCCCTCTGTGCTCTTGTACAGGTCCCTGTGGTGCAGCACTGTGTTGTGGAGCTCCAAGTGGCGGAAGTGTACACCGTGCCTGGCGAGGATGGTGATGTTGCTCGTCCTCAGATATAGTGGTGAATTCAGCCTTTGAGCCCCCCAACCTGATGGTGTCAGTTTGAGGTTGTCCGAAAAGTTGGTAAATATGTATAAACAGAACAATTCTGAGTGGAAATCAAGAATTTTCACTCTTAACACAAAGATCTCCCAGCCAAAAGTTTTTCTGAGAGAACTGAGTGCCCTGCTGCAATAACTCACCTTTTATCCCCATCTGTCAAACAGGGATTAAATGTCCAAATGGCTGCCGGCTGAAACCCAACTCACTCCCCTTGCCATGCTTCACACAGCACGGGAAACACGCTGAGGCAGCGTTAAAATCGCTTTCCTTCACTCTTAATTAGATTCATGTACATTTCAAGTACTTTAAATACTTGAATTGCTTGTTTAAATATCGTCCCGCCGACTTTAATTTTCTTCCCCCCACCCAACCCCAACGCTCCCGCAGTTCCGTTTTAAAATCGAGCCCCATGAGACTGTACATGGGGAGCAATTCCATAAATAAAAAGGGAACGGCAATAAAATCTGCTCACTCTGTGAATGGGAAAGAAAAGGCCAGGATAAAGTATTTGGTGGAATTTGAAGAGATGTGGATGAATGACTGTAGGCTGCTTTTTTTACACTGGTATGATTTGTTAATGGTTTATTAACTAGCGGTGCATCCCTGGAAGGATCTGGGGCATACTTCCCAAGAAAATGTTGAATTTTTACATCAAAAGTTTGTATTCTAGTTAACTTTAGACACTTTTATGCCTCACAATTTACATCAAAACTACAGCAGAGAAATAAGCCATTCGGCCCATCTGGTCTATGCCGGCATTTATGCTTCACACGAGCCTCCTCCCTTCCTAATTCATTTAACCCTATCAGGATACCCTTCTATTCCTTTCTCCCTCATGTGCTTATCCACCATCCCCTATGGGAAAGTAGATGCATTTGCATCCATGTTATTTGCCTCAACTACTCCTTGTGGTAGCACGTTCCACATTCTTACTACTCTTTGGGTAAAGAAGTTTCTCTTGAATTCCTTATTGGATTTATTAGCAACTATTTTATATTTCTGACCTCTAGTTTTAGACTCCCCCACAAGTGAAAACATTTTCTCCAGGTCTACCCTATCAAACCCTTTCATTATCTTAAAGATCTCTATCAGGTCACCTCTCAGCCTTCTCTTTTCTAGAGAAAAGAGTCCCAGCCTGTTCAGCCTTTCCTAATATTGGTATCCTTTCAATTCTGGTATCATCCCTGAATCTTTTTTGCACCCTCTCCAATGCCTCTATTGATAGATTGAAGAAAAAAAACAAGGTCATATTTTGGTTTTCAACAGATCAAACAAGTCTTCAACAGTTAAGCTGGTACTTTTCTTCCACCCCCTTCCCTTCCCTTTGTTCAAGCTGGCAGTCTCCTCCCACCTCTCCCATTCAAGCTGGCAATCTTCTTCCTCCCCTCAGTTAATGATGGCCTTCACGTAGAAACATGGAATGGTTACAGCGCAGAAGGAGGCCATTCAGCCCATCGAGCCCATGCCGGCTCTTTGTAACAGCAATCCAGTTAGTCCCATTCCCCCGCTCTTTCCCTGTAGCCCTGCAAATTTTTTCCCTTCAAGTATTTATTCAATTCTTTTTTGAAAGCCACGATTGAATCTGCTTCCGCCACTCTTTCAGGCAACGCATTCCAGATCATAACTACTCGCTGCGTAAAACAATTTTTCCTCACGTCGCCTTTGGTTCTTTTGCCAATCACCTCAAATCTGTGTCCTCTGATTCTCGACCCTTCTGCCAATGGGAACAGTTTCTCTTTATTTACTTTATCTAAAACTTTCATGATTTTGAACACGTCTGTCAAATCTCCTCTTAACCTTCTTTGCTCTAAGGAGAACAACCCCAGTTTCTCCAGCCTATCCACGTAACTGAAATCCCTCATCCCTGGAACCATTCTAGTAAATCTTTTCTGCACTCTCTCTAAGGCCTTCACATTCTTCCTAAAGTGTGGTGCCCAGAATTGGACACAATATTCCCGTTGTGGCCGAACCAGTGTTTTATAAAGGTTCAACATAACTTTCTTGCTGTTGTACACTCTGCCTCTATTTATAAAGCCCAGGATCCGTATGCTTTTTTAACCGCTTTCTCAAACTGTCCTGCCATCTTCGAAGATTTGTGCGCATATTCCCCAGGTCTCTCTGTTTCTGCACCCCCTTTAGAATTGAACCATTTAGTTTATATTGCCTCTCCTCATTCTTCCTGCCAAAATATATCACTTCGCACGTCTCTGTATTAAATTTCATTTGCTATGTGTTCACCCATTCCACCAGCTTGTCTACGTCCTCTTGAAGTCTAGAACTATTCTCCTCACTGTTTACTACACTTCCAAGCTAGAATCTATTATTAAGGACATAGTAACAGGGCACTTAGAAAATCATAACATGATTAGACAGAGTCAACATGGTTTTATGAAAGGGAAATCATGTTTGACAAATCTATTAGAGTTTTTTTGAGGATGTAACTTGCAGGGTAGATAAGGGGGAACCAGTGGATGTAGTATATTTGGATTTTCATAAGGCATTCAATAAGGTGCCGCACAAGAGGTTGTTATACAAGATTAGGGGGGCTCATGAGATCAGGGGTAGTACATTAGCATGGATTGAGGATTGGTTAACGGACAGAAAACAGAAAGTAGGAATAAACGGTTCATTTTTGGGTTGGCAGGTTGTAACTAACGGGGTGCCGCAGGAATCAGTGCTTGGGCCTCAGCTATTTACAATCTATATTAATGGCTTAGATGAAGGGATCGAGTGTAATGTATCCAACTTTGCTGATAATACAAAGCTAGGTGGGAAAGTAAGCTGTGAGGAGGAAGCAAAGAGGCTGCAAAGGGATATAGACAGGTTAAGTGAATGGGCAAGAAGGTGGCAGATGGAGTATAATGTGGGGAAATGTGAGGTTATTCATTTTGGTAGGAAAAATAGAAAAACTGAATACTTTTTAAATGGTGAGAAACTATTAAATGTTGGTGTTCAGAGGGATTTGAGTGTCCTTGTACATGAAACACAGAAAGTTGACATGCAGGTACAGCAAGCAATTAGGAAGGAAAATCGTATGTTGGCCTTTATTGCAAGGTGGTTGGAGTACAGGAGTAAGGAAGTCTTGCTGCAATTGTACAGGGCTTTGGTGAGACCACACCTGGAGTACTGTATAGAGTTTTGTCTCCTTACATAAGGAAGGATATACTTGCCTCAGAAGCGGTGCAGTGAAGGTTCACTAGATTGATTTCTGGGATGAGAGGGTTGTCCTATGAGGAGAGATTAAGTAGAATGGGCCCTTACTGTCTGGAGTTTAGAAGAATGAGAGGTGATCTCATTGAAACATATAAGATTCTGAGAGGTCTTGACAAGACAGATGCTGAGAAGTTGTTTCCCCTGGCTGGAGACTCTAGAACTAGAAGACATAGTCTCAGGATAAGAGGTCGGACATTTAGGACTGAGATGAGGAGGAATTTCTTCACTCAGAGGTTCGTGAATATTTGGAATTTTCTACCCCAGAGTGCTGTGGATGCTCAGTCTTTCAAGACTGAGATCAATAGATTTTTGGACTCTAAGGGAATCAAGGGATATGGGGATCAGGCAGGAAAGTGGAGTTGAGTTCAAAGATCAGGCATGATCTTATTGAATGGCAGAGCAAGCTTGAGGGGCCGTATGGTCTACTCCTGTTCATTTTCTTATGTTCTTACGTGTCATCTGCAAATTTTGAAATTGCCCTGTACACCCAAGTCCAAGTCATTAATATATATCAAAAAAAGCAGTGGTCCTAGTACCCACCCCTGGGGAACACCACTGTATATCTTCCTCCAGTAAGGAAAACAACCATTCACCACTACACTCTGTTTCTCATCACTTAGCCAATTTTGTATCCATGCTGCCACTGCATCTTTTATTCCATGAGCTTCAATTTTGCTGACAAGCCTATGATGTGGCACTTTATCAAACGCCTTTTGAAAGTCCATATAAACAACATCTTCTGCATTGTCCTCATCAATCCTCTCTGTTACCTCATCAAAATACTCAATCAGGTTAGTTAAACACGATTTGCCTTTAACAAATCTGTGCTGGCTTTCCTTTATTAATCTACACTTATCCAAGTGACTGTTAACTTTGTCCCAGATTATCATTTCTCAATGCTTCCCCACCACCGAGATTAAACTGACTGGCCTGTAGTTTCTTGGTTGATCCTTACATCCTTTTTTGAACAAAGGTGTAACATTTGCAATGTTCCAATCATCTGGCACCACCCCTATACCTAAGTAGGATTGGAAGATTCTCCTTTCCCACTCTCAATGCACTGCTCCTGGCTTCTTCCTTATTCCCAACCCACAAAATTGCTGTCCCTTGCTTCTCTACTTTCCTTTATCTGCCTTGAGCACCTGGTTTCTCCTCTCTCCACCTATTCCTCAAAGCAATACTCCTATGTTTCTCTATCTCCCTACCTTCCTCAATGCCGCTCCGAAATTCCTACCTGATTTGTGCTGGTGTTGATGTAAGGGATTCTGATTGCTGCACACTGTGAGTGGGAAATGTGGCAAGACCAGGATTTGCCAATCACAGTGCAATGGCCACAATTACAGCAGCACCAGGAGGAATTAGATGGGAGCCTTGCAGCAGCTCTGGCTGTTGCACTAACCTGCGCTGATTTTCAGCCACAAGCACAGACGTGAAGACCATGCCCCAAAACACTGACTGTCTGTCAAAGGTGGACATTTGGCATGTATGGATTGGGAGCGGTAAATCCTGATGACATAACACTAATCGCTTCCAGTGACCCTGTTGGAAGTGCATGCTTTTGCGCCTTAGGAGAGGATTGACTCCGCTGTAACTCTCCTGATGTAATAGTTTCATGACACTCGCTGACAAGATTTACACATAAATAATGGCTGCCTGGGCAAGGTTACCTGATGATGATGGGCACCTAGGTGCTGTCACCCAGCAAGACTCAATGGAGTAGATTTGACACCCAGTTGTAAAACCGTCTTTGTGGATTGGTCGTCCATAATAGAAACCCTCTTTTCTTAATTTCGTTTGATTTCAAGGGAAATAAAAATTGGGCAGTTGCTATAATGGGCGGCAAACTACGTCCAGCCGACAAGTTGAAAATCTACCCCAATGTGTTCAGGAGAAGGAGGAAAGCGGTGGGGTTGGGTGGGGGGAAGGGTGTGTGGCGGGGGGGCGGAATTGGTGAGCAAAAAATTCCAGCTCATTCAGCTAATTTAAATTCCTCAGGCAGAATGTATCCCGTTTCCATGGAAACTCTCAAAACCCAGCATTCGAATACAGCATTGGAGAACATTTTTCAAAATCTTCTCAAGTATATTATTCTCTTAAAATAACATTTTTTTTTAGAAATTAGAATGATAAATGAAGATGGTTGAATTATTGTGTCTTCTCATAGTTTCTGCTAGGGGTTATGGGGAGCGGGCAGGAATGTGGACATGAATTTAGATTTGAGGTTAGGATCAGATCAGCCATGATCTTATTAAATGGCGGAGCAGGCTCGAAGGGCCGATTGGCCTACTCCTGCTCCTATTTCTTATGTTCTTATGAAAGCAACAATAGGTTAATCCTTCACAACTTTACCGTGCAAGACAGGGTTTAAGAGTGCATCCTTAACGCTGGTAGAAACTATTGACCTCTGCTATTGAAAACAGTTCATAATTGCATCTGTAGAAGAACTATGTAGTTGATGAAATTTGGAAGAATGACCTTGAGCACTAAGCACTGGGTGTCTGAGTAGCTATGGAAGCGGGAAGCATCCTACCTGAGAACATCGATACAAGCAATTCTTAAAGGGACAATGTCAGAGTGTTTACAAGTTTTCAGGTTCACTCACTGTCCCACAAACCTAACACAGTGCCACCATGTTGTTCGTTGCAAAAGTCTGTGCTGCTGCATTAGCTTCCATATTGTGGTTTTTGTGCTTTTAAATTTTTTTACATAAAATATAAAATACATTTATAGCACCAAATGTGGCTATTTCTATAATTACATTGTACTGTTGGCTTTGTCATAGCGAAGCATTGCAAATCATCTTGCAAAACATTCACACTTCATTTTCATTGCTATCTGAAATCACAATAATGCTTTCTTTTCCTGACTGTAGGTTTCGTTCTTGGAAATTATCCCCAAATCTTCAAAATGCCTGGCCATGATAGCTCTGTAGCTGAAAGGATGAGCAGTCAATCTTCTCTCAGACTGTCACCAATGTTCACTCCAACCAGCTGTCAGGAGGCACGAGGGATTATCTTGACATAACTCACAATGATTACAAAAGATAAGTGGCGATGAGGGAAGCCATCTAGCTTGTCCTTCCATAGAAATCTATCCCCAATCACAAGATCCAACTACCTCCGCAGAGAACAAGCTTTTTCTTCAACTAACCCATATGGAAGGTCTTTTTTAGTTTTAACTACTTAAATTATTTCTTTCATTCTGAATTAACGGTATTTATCAGTACTAATATTGGTGTGAGTGAAGAAGTGCTTCCTGACATCAGTCCCAAACGTGCCTTTTACTAGTTTGGACCCAAGTACCCTTGCTCTGCAGCCATAGTTTAACTTAATACAGTGTCCTTCCCTCAAATTTTCTTTCCTCCATCCCAAAGAGGCACACTGTCATCTTCATTAGTCACTAAACTCAGATCCAGAACTGAACAGAGCAGAAATTGTACCTACCTATATCCATTGCTCTAGTGCTCAGAGCACAATATCATTCTGTTAACTCCCCAATTAAATTATAGCCTTTTATACAACACTTGCTGCCTCTCAACTAGTAATCCATCCTTTATTCTTCTCACAAATGACTATTAGAACTTTTCCTCTGGCATGTTAAAGCTGTTTTCAACAAATCACAACCATTTTTTTTAATGATACAGAGTACACCTGCAAAATGGGTGACGAAACCCCCAGACCCGGAGAAACTTAATGAATATTTCAAGTTATTTTAGTTAAAAATAGGGGCTCTGAATTTCTGTTGGGATTCAGCTAGGCCTAGCTTCTTCAAGAGTTCAGTGGAACATCCCAGAAAAAAAAGGCAGGGATTTGGTTACACCAGGACGCCAACGTCCCTGAGAGATCCCAGACTGCTTTGTAAGGGGCAGAACCTCTGCCCACCCTTTACAAGGCCAATGATGCCAATAAGATGGAGCGGGGGATGGGGCTCCCTCAGGAGCTACCATTTCTCTGGCTCAGAAGGGACCCAGCTGAGAGAGATTTAGCGTACTGGTTGCGAGTGGGCCCCACCCAGTCGAAGGAAGCACCCTCGATGAACAGGTTGGTCTTTTAAAAGAAATTTGGATTGGTTCTGAGGGGGACATGCTCCGTGGAATCTTGGAGGATGGGGGTGTGGGCCTGGACTCTGGCACCCTCCCCCACCCTCCCCACGATGACGGACAGGCACCAGATTTTCCAGCCACATGGGGCAGTCAGCGATGCACCCATGGTGCCTGCTAGCCTCATGCAAAGGGGGTGTCCTCCAGGTGACCCCACAAACTCCAGCGGAGTCAGCATTGGAGGGTGTAATCGTGGCGATCGAGGCTCACAGTTTTATTCATAAGACATAATATGGAAGAAAAGTTAAAATAATTTAAAAAAGGGGACCAGAGAAATGGTATTTTAAATGTTTATTTTAGTTGCATAGAGTCATTGTTACAGTAATTAAGCTGCTCTTGACATGTGAACGACTTTATTATGCAATGTTGGGATTTGTTTCAGTTTCACAGTGTGGGAACTGCAAACCTAATGATATGGACGACACTGGGAATCTCTGGAACTGCCAGTGGTGCAAGGGTGAACCTTGCAGATCCTACCACCGATTGATGTACTCCAGCAACAAGTGCGAGCTAAGAAAGACAATGGATAAGTTTCAAAAAAAGCAATTTTTTGTGTTGGTGGGCTGGATCAGCAAATTACAGTCCTGCTGGTGAAAAACAAAAATCTCCCATATCTCTCCTAATGATGAAAAAGGATTGACAGGAGTGGAGATGAAGCGTGCACTTTGATGCAATAGTTTTGAGGTATATTTTCTTCACTCATCCCTTGCAGGATTCAGAGGTAAGCTGACAGCTGATGGTAATGTAATGTGATGTTGACAGAAGAGTTTAAAGGTGTTTGTGGTCTTTTTTGCTGACGCCTTGCAGTGCAATGGAGGGAGAAAGAACCCTGTGGCATGTCAGCAGAGAATGAGAAGCACAAGCTGGGGACTTACCCAGGCAGACTGAAAGAAATTGATTATATTGTGTTCTGTTTTATTAATAATCTGTACATTTAATACTTGAAATATCTGTCCATGATTAGACTGAGTCTATTTTATGTTAACTAAGGGATCAAAATAATTATCAATTATGCGTACTACATAATAGGTGAAGTTTGGTTAAGATGTGGTTTGGTCAACTGATAGACCAGTGGCTCAGTTAGTAGGTGAACGACATGGTTGGATGCAGATGCAGATCCAGAAGGCCTCAGGTTCAATCTTCAATCAGTGCTGAGCTTGCTGACCTCAATCTGGATGGTGCCATGAAAACTACAGTTGGTTTCAGCGCTTTTGGACTTGAGATAGGGGAAAATTCAACACAAGTTCCTGCTCCCGTTTGTGAGCTCATGACTCCTGCCGGAAAGTGTGACATGCTGGAGTCTATAATTAAGGATAGGGTGACTGAACACCTGGAGAATTTTCAGTTAATCAGAGAGAGCCAGCATGGATTTGTGAAAGGTAGGTCGTGCCTGACAAACCTAATTGAATTTTTTGAAGAGGTGACTAAAGTAGTGGACAGGGGAATGTCAATGGATGTTATTTAGATGGACTTCCAGAAGGCATTTGATAAGGTCCCACATAAGAGACTGTTAGCTAAGACAGAAGGCCATGGAATCGAGGGAAAAATACGGACTTGGTTAGGAAGTTGGCTGAGCGAAAGGCGACAGAGAATAGGGATAATGGGTAGGTAGTCACATTGGCAGGATGTGACGAGTGGAGTCCCGCAGGGATCTGTCTTGGGGCCTCAATTATTCACAATATTTATTAACGACTTAGATGAAGGCATAGAAAGTCTCATATCTAAGTTTGCCGATGACACAAAGATTGGTGGCATTGTAAGCAGTGTAGATGAAAACAAAAAAATTACAAAGCGATATTGATAGATTAGTTGAATGGGCAAAACTGTGGCAAATGGAATTCAATGTAGACAAATGTAAGGTCATCCACTTTGGAACAAAAAAGGATAGAATAGGGTACTTTCTAAATGGTAAAAAGTTAAAAACAGTGGATGTCCAAAGGGACTCAGGGGTTCAGGTACATAGATCATTGAAGTGTCATGAACAGGTGCAGAAAATAATCAATAAGGCTAATGGAATGCTGGCCTTTATATCTTGAGGACTGGAGTACAAGGGGGCAGAAGTTATGCTGCAGCTATACAAAACCCTGGTTAGACTGCACCTGGAGTGCTGTGAGCAGTTCTGGGCACCACACCTTTGGAAGGACATATTAGCCTTGGACGGAGTGCAGCGTAGGTTTACCAGAATGATACCCGGACTTCAAGGGTTAAGTTACGAGGAGAGATTACACAATTTGGGGTTGTATTCTCTGGAGTTTCGAAGGTTAAGGGGTGATCTGATGGAAGTTTATAAGATATTAAGGGGAACAGATAGGGTGGATAGAGAGAAACTATTTCCGCTGGTTGGGGATTCGAGGAGTAGGGGGCACAGTCTAAAAATTAGAGCCAGAGCTTTCAGGAGCGAGATTAGAAAACATTTCTGCACACAAAGGGTGGTAGAAGTTTGGAACTCTCTTCCACAAACGGCAATTGATACTAGCTCAATTGCTAAATTTAAATCTGAGATAGATAGCTTTTTGGCAACCAAAGGTATTAAGGGGTATGGGCCAAAGGCAGGGATATGGAGTTAGATCACAGATCAGGCATGATTTTATCAAATGGTGGAGCAGGCACGAGGGGCTGAACGGCCGACTCCTGTTCCTATGTTCCTATGTACAGATGTCTGGTAAGGGTAAGTTCAGCTCAGCCATGATATTCCACTGCTGAGGCTACCAACACCTTCCATCTAGGATCAAAGGTGAAGAATGGCCACTTGGGTGATGTAGTGAAGGTCACTCAGTGACCGTGGATCTGGATCCCAGCATGTATCAGTGCATTCAAGAAATGAGGGGACAAAATTGGAAAGGAAAATAAAGACAAAATGTGAAGCCATGAATACAGCTATAATCATAGAGAAATTTCGCATGACAACCACTGAGGGCCAAAAGGTGTTACTGGCTGTTTAGTGAGACACTGATGCAAACAGAGGCATGTGCTACGATGTAACCAGTGACCGGATGAAATGATCACATGGATGGCTGCTCTTGCTATAAAAATATTTATAACTAACTCAAATGGCAGAATCTATTCAGTGTCTGCTGTAGAGTTGACTTGGGCCCTGTAGTTAATGTGGTATCATTTTCACAGCTTTTGGAAGGCTCAAAGGCTCTCCAAGTTGTAATGAAAATCGGGAGAGATGTCTAATGAGCAGCTGATTCAATATCACCAACTTTATTCTATCGCCCAACGTCAAAATTATTCCCATTGACACCAAAGCAGCAAGACCTGAAAAAAATAGCCAAGGTCAGGTGTTCTGCCAGCACTTTATACCAAGCAGTGGGCAAAGTATGATGTCATGAAGTGCTTACTTACACATCGGCTGCTGCCCCAAGTGTACCACTCAGAGGGCCTTCCAGCCCTTTGGGTGCATACTGTGCATACGCTTAGCACCGAAGCAGAGTTCAGATTCCAGATGTAAGTTATCACTGAAATTGTTGGCACACTGACATCTTAAAAAGTCCTCACGCAAAAGTCCTTCTGACAAAACCCAGCTGCGTGTTCGCCTATTCACACACAATGGGCTGTAGCATAGTGTATCGTCACTTTATGTGTTCCTGGCACTTCCAACAACTCAACAGTACTTGACTGCTTGCAGGATAAGGAGGAATATAATAGACGGGAAAAGGTCAGAACTGGAGTAGGGACCCAAAGCTATAAATCCTTTGAATACCTTTGAAGAGGCCACCTTGGGTATTGTTGGGAGGTTGAAAATAGAAGCCTTGCCCAAGCTGAAGAACAGTACTGTCCTTCTCATATTCTTTCTTCTTTGCTCATTCACTCATTCTCACTGTCAGCCAGGCATATCCTTAAGCTCTAGCACCACAATGCACAATATGTTACTGAGTAAAGTATTATTTGAAGAGATGTCATGCAGCCAGCAATCTAACATAGGTTCTGTTGGCATTCCCCAAAAACTAGCCACAGTTCAAAATCTGTCTGAAGAAGCCCGTTCCATATGGCACCCAGCATTACGCACTCTACCTGTCACAAGCACCAGCACAGATGGGGATTTAGGTAATGAGTTTAAAAAGCAAGCACAGTACTGTACTTTACTGAGCAAATGCTGCACTGTCAGGTGTGCCGTCTTTCAGATGAAACTTTAAACTGAGGCCCCGTCTGCTTTCTCAGGTGGACGCAAAAGATCACATGGCACTGTACAAAGAAGAACAGCGGAGTTTTCCCGGTGCCTTGGCCAACATTTATCCCTCAACTTACATCAATAAAACATGGTCATTAACTCATTATTGTTTGTTGGACCTTGCTGCATCTAAATTACCTGCAACAGTGACTATACTTCAATAGTACTTCATTGGTTGTGAAGTGCTTTGAGACATTCCAAGGACATGAAAGGCACTATATAAATGCAAGTTCTTTCTTTCTTTGAGCTCCAATCTGTAACAGACTTCCTTGTCTGGCTTGAACGAGGAGGTAGATGGGATCGAGGATGCCACTATACAGGCTTTACTGCTCAATTTGATGCCCAGCGATCGGCTTCCACACAGATCACTGGGAAGCAGTAAGGATGTGGCTAGAGTTGGCATAGATGAAGCTGCTGTGTCTCAGAACAATGCCACATCTGGCACATCGAGCTACTCCTCTCTCCATCTCATGACAGTGGATGTACCAAAAAGTCAGCAGACAGGCATTCTCTGCAGCCATGGATGTGGCAGAACTATTCTTTATTTCTTTATGAGGGAAAAAGGTGACAGTTGCATTTGTATTATCTGCTGTAAAACACTGGCACAATGCAAATGATCAGGCCTTGCAAGAGGGTATCCAACAATACAGCTAGCCTTAAATCCAAATCTTTATATACAAGTCAACTTAAATAGAAGTGCCCTTGATCTTCTGTCAAGCATTACAGGAACATAGAAACAGCAATAGGCCATTCAGCCCCTCGAGCATGTTCCGCCATTCAATTAGATCATGGCTGATCTGTATCTTAACTCCATTTACCCGTCTTGGTTCCGCAAACCTTAATACCCTTGCCTAACAAAAATGTTTTAGTTTTCTGTTGTGTTGGGTGGTTTTAATAACAAATGAATATGCTGATGTGCTTGTACGAAATTCCATAGTTCTTGAATTTAATGAAAGGTAAGAGGTTTTTTTAAGAAGTTTAACATCTTTAAAGTAAAAGCGAGAAGAAGTTCAAACACACTGGGCTGGAACTTGCTGGAGTGGGCATTTCACGGCATACGCCGTTAGTTAGACTTTTTCCTGCGCCTTCAGTTCAAAAAATGATTGCAGCATAACTTGCTGAAAGTGCAAGCTGATAACAGCGTAGTGAGGGCAACGGGCCACCTGGGACCTCAGTGAATGGCGGGACCAACACTCCATCTCCTTAACCAAAGGGATTTAAGGATTGAGAAAGAAACAGAGAAAGGACTGAGAAGGAGGGTGAATTCGAGTGGATGAATCCAATGTAAAATCAGATACAGAAAGAGAACTAAAGAGAGGGACAGAAAGATTGGATTAAGAGAGAGAGAAAAAAATTACAGAAAGGAAGAGTAAGAAAAACATTTTAAAATTTAAAATTATACATTTTTAAAATCTCCAACAACAATTCACTACCTGAAGGAATGAGACGCCACAGTTTCAATTGTTCACTTTCTGGGCCAGCGAGGTTGATTGGCAGTCATTAACAATTATCAAATTGTTAACAGGGTAATTACACTCTTAATTACTAGACTTAACTTTCTGTGGTGAGTTTAATGGGCAATTAAGGTGCAAATCCAGCAACTTCTTAAAAATAACAGGGAGGCTCAGGGCGAGAAGCTTTTGGTGCGAAGCAAACAGTGGAGCGTCGTAAATCGACCGGCAAATTCTGGAGATTCGCAACTCACAGCGTATCTCATAATCCCCTGAACTTGCTGGCTGATTTGCTCATTAATAACGACGTGCATCGTTCACACACTGTTATTTTTTCAGCAAGTTCTGGCCCATTAATAGACCCGTTACTAATGTTGCACAGTGCAATTTCAACTTGTTTTGATTTTGTGGCTAAAAGCATTTGTAGTTTTGAATGTGTGATTCCACATGACATTAAAATGGCTCTGAACTGGATAAATGTAGATTACCTTTGCCACATACAATCTAAAGTTTTGTTGGAGCTATAAAACCTATGAAAAGGGAAGAAATGATCAATAAATAAGTTTGCAGCATTAGATTTAGAGATTGGAAATGTGCTTTAATTTAGAGGTGTCCAAACTGAACTGCCAAACGCAGCCTCTGAGCCCTAACAATAGAGCCTGTGTACACTTACATTTCCTATCTACTGCTTTGTCTATTTGAATTTTATGGAGGTTTGAAAAGGGCTGTGTTTAACACAGTTGCCTCACTGGTGAATAAATCCTAAATCACAACACCAAAGACAATAGCAGCAACTTGAGCTATGTACAAATTAATAGAAATGTGGATTTAAACTTTGTATGCAGGACTCAAGTCTCTATGGTCTGCTCCTGTGCAATCCAGGGAGACACAAAACTTGGAGAGCTGTGCTTTAATTAATTCACTGCTTATTGTTTGAGGCTTCAGCAGCAGGTCCTCTTCGGAGGAAGACACCCGTGCAGTCGCATTATTAATTTACATAAAATCTGAATATAGTGCTCACTTAACCACTAAAAAGCCATTTTGCATCACTCCCACTGTAGTCCCAGGCTCCATTAGGATGCCAGATGGCATCATTATTTCTGGAATGCAGACTAGATATGAGTTGTAGCAGGCAACACCACAATGGCAGTGTGCAGGGAATTGGTCATGAGAAATAATTATAAGATTGGCTTCTATTAGAACAGAAGTGAGGCTTATCTGAGGTGAGATACTCAGGGACTGTAAGTGCCTGAGCTTTAAAAATTATTTGAAGGTGACATTTTTTCCACTCAGCATCTCGGTTCTATGAGGCTTGAAATTCACAACTGAACTACCCCCGTCTTCTATACACTGTGGGCACTAAACTGGGCCATGTAGCACCCGTTGTTTCCGTGCTACGCGGCCTACCAAAGTGCCAAGATGGTGTCTTGGTTGCGCACGCACGTTTCCAGTGTGACATGCGCCGGACACCATCTTTGATGTGGAGATGCCGGTGATGGACTGGGGTGGACAAATATAAGGAATCTTACAACACCAGGTTATAGTCCAACAGTTTTATTTGAAAATCACAAGCTTTCGGAGCTTACCTCCTTCGTCAGGTGAGTGAGGCCTGCGGGTAAGATTGCTGAGGTCTGGCATGCAGATTGGAGGATGTGGGATTTAGTAGTGTGCAACTTTTATTCAATGTTTTAACATAACGCATTAGTGTGTAAATATAGGGACGGGACCTGCATCTGTGTTTTACGTGTGCGATGTCTGATCTCTGTTCAGACTCTGTGCAGACGGCAGACTGTTATTTTCAGCAAATAACAGATACCAGCTACCTTTAAGACATTTTTAAGAGACAGCCTGCCTTTAAGACATTGGAGCTCTCCTGCTGGTGGAAAGTGCGAATTGCATGGAATCCTCGTTCAATGCTGATTTCCAACGCAGATTGCGGGTAAGTCCTCAGGCCTGACGAAAGTCTCGTCCTGCCTGCGCAGGGGCCATTGGACGAGGGGTAACAGCCGATCGCACGACCCCTGCCCAATAACTGGCCCTATCCAATTTTTCCCCCTGTGTCTCCAATAGGAATCAATAACAGCTGTATCACTGGCAGGGGAGGAATGAAGGGATTTAATAAAAATACCCACTTACCAGGTGAGTCAAATTTAAGACACATTCATTTTGAACGGTGTTACTAGATAAGGAAGATATTTATCACAGATTTAAAAGGTAGGCTCAGCAAACATGTGCCACTGGTGGTTTGTATAATGCCTGGGCAGGATGCCCAATCTGCAATCCATGGGCCACAGGTGGCCCTCAAGCTCTGGCAGTCTGGCCTTCGAAAACCAGGAAACTCGGTCTATTTGCACTTATTTTTCTTAAATGAACTTTGTGGGTCTGGAGCTTGGGAAAGGACGTTTTTTTTTTCAGCATTGTTGCCTCGTGGTAAATAATTCCTAAACCAAGATCTGTTAACATCAGCAACTCGAAATAAATCCAAACGAATGGAAGTATGGTTTTAAACTTTAGATGTGATCCTCAAGGCACTTTATGTAGCCCACAAAGACAAAAAGGCTTGGCCACCCTCGGGCAAGTGATTTGATATTGCTCAGATCCTTTCTGAAAGTGTCATTTTTACCATTTTTAGGACAATTTATTCAAATTTATAGTACTTGATCAGGAGATCACCCTGCACATGGTAAATGTAAAAATTTGCAAGATTTTGCATGGGATGTTTTGCTATATCAAATCATTTGCTCTAATGATATTACAACAGTGGCAGAGCAATTCTGGCCATTCAATCTGAAGCTGTAAGACGATGTGCGAATGAAAGAATGCAAGCGGGTATGACAGGGCAAGTATATCTCGCACCTACTCTCACTACCTCTCTCTCTCACTCATTCTAGGTATCAGGGCTTAATTTTGACTTTGGGCGATAGTGGATGAGCCGTCCATTATACATCTTTCCCGATTTTCATTTTGGCAGAGAGGTACAACAGGTGGCTGATCCAATATCATCTGTTTTACATTATCACCCAAAGTCAAAATTACCCCCAAGGTGTCCAGGAAAAAGCAAAATGAAATGCAATATGTGGAGACAATGTGTAAGTGAATTAAGATATTGGGGGAGCAGAGTTGGCTAGTGAAATGTTTGATTTAAAATTCCAGATTATAGTCCAACAGTTTTATTTGAAAATCACAAGCTTTCGGAGGCTTTCTCCTTCGTCGGGTGAAGCCTCCGAAAGCTTGTGATTTTCAAATAAAACTGTTGGACTATAACCTGGTGTTGTAAGATTCCTTACATTTGTCAAACCCAGTCCATCACCGGCATCTCCACATCATGATTTAAAATTTGGCATGGTTTGTTTATCTTAGATAACTACCGACTCTTTCCCTCTCTCTAATCACTGTCTGAGGCTGAACCAGACCGTTGGCAATCTTGGCGTCCTACTTGACCCTGAGATGAGCTTCCGACCACATATCCACTCCATCACCAAGACCGCCTACTTCCACCTCCGTAACATTGCCCGTCTCCGCCCCTGCCTCAGCTCATCTGCTGCTCAGATCCTCATGCATACTTTGTTACTTCCAGACTGGACTACTCAAATGCTCTCCTTGTCGGCCTCCCATCTTCCACCCTCCATAAACTTGAGCTCATCCAAAACTCTGCTGCCCTTATCCTAACTTGCACCAAGTCCCCTGTCCCATCATCCTTGCGTTCGCTGTGGCTCGTGATCTTTAACCTCCTCCAGTCCTGCAACCCTCCGAGATCTCTGTGCTCCTTCAATTCTTGCCTCATGCACATCTGCGATTTTAATTGCTCAATCATTGGCGGCTGTGCCTTCAGCTGACTAGGCTCTAAGCCCTGGAATTCCTTCCCTATACCTTTCCACCTCTCTACCTCCCTCTCCTCCTTTAAGATACTCTTTGAAACCAACCTCTTTGACCAAGCATTTGGTCATCTGTCCTAATATCTCCTTATGTGGCTTGGTGTCAAATTTTGTTTGATAACGCTCCTGTGAAGCGCCTTGGGATGTTTTACTACTTTAAAGGCGCTATATAAATGCAAGTTGTTGTTAACCCTTTTGCAGTGCTGTTGTTGTAGATGCTCTGAGTGGTTGGGTGCAGATCAATCTCATTCATTTTTGTGCATCAGAGATAACACTAAAACAAGAACAGCACAGAGATAGTTAACTTAAAGGAGGGAAATCCTGAAATGACTATACCATCATTTATGTAAGGCGGTGTGGCCTAGTTGAAAAGTCCTGAATTTAGACGTGGTATATAAGCAGGCGGTCTTAGGTAATATCAAACACCAACGATCAGAGGTTTGGTGAAGAAGAAATGATGCAAGTTAGTTTAATTCTTTTAACCCATGGGTTTTGCTCCTCACCATAAAACAATCCAACCTCCAGTCCAATGAGATAGTTTGCTTATTCAATAGCTATAGTTAAAGCTACCAGATTGTAATTTTGTTCAAAATGTTGGCCCCAAAAATGCGAGGCCTTTCTGCCACACTCTTGCTGCAAGTCCAGCGGATATCCCGGGAAATAAACCAGGAAATAAAGCAGGAAATATGGTCAAGCATGGTCAGAGGGGTCGCACGCAGCCAAGGGCCAGGACTCCTTATGCTAGGAGTTCCCACTTCCCTGCACGCAGTGGGACCTAGCGTCTGTTTTGAGGTCAATATGATTCACTGAATTGTACCAGCCTCCTGAAGGCTAGGGCAGAATATTGTTTTCAAAATGTTTGAAGCAGGGGCCACAGTCCTCTGCTTTCTGGGAGGGGGACCTGGAACCAATTCCTCCTGAATTTTTGGGGTCTTCAGCTTGGGGAAGGGATCAAAATATATATCCCTAGGCCTGTATGTGGAGGCCCCTCCCTTTGACCCAGTGAACTTCAGCAGGGTGAGCAGTAGAGCCCACAGTGGACATGATCTCAGTGCAACTGCTAGGATCGTGCCCCTACCCCCCTGCCGCGAAAATACCTTTATTTACTACTCTTTATATAAACATCGTAGTATGGCTCAAAATTGGTCAAACTTCTGCTGCGACAAATATAAGTGGCTGTTGTTAAAAGTGGCTAACTCCTGTGCTTAATTGAATTTGAAAAAGACAGAGAGGTATTGAGGTGCTGATGTAGAAAAAGTAATAAATTGTATGTAGAAATGCAGCAAAGTATATTCATTGGAACCAATTAGATTTATAGTGCAAGGACAAAGTCTCTTCCCCCTTGACAAATGGCCGAGGTTGCAAATAAATCCAAAGTGTGCCAGATAAAGAACTGAAGAAAAATGTGTGGCTGTTCTGTAAGAAGTAAAGAAACATAAGGAAGTTGTGGACTAAGGGAAAGAGGGGACTAGAGACAGAAGGACTTCCCAGGACTCACATATCTTCCTGTATATATTCTCGTCCTGTTGAAACCAGGGGCACAATTTTAAAATACCGGTGGGATGGCAGCGAGGGATTCAAGGGCACGCGGGTTTACCCGTAAAAAAAATCTTACCGTTCCCCACACGATCGCGACTTAATTGATGGCCCTTAATGTTGTTTCTGGGTTTGCCGTCCAAAATCTGCCCACCCACATGACCTGCTGTCAGCTGGAATGTCTGGATTTAAAGGCCATGATGTGGAGATGCCGATGATGGACTGGGGTGGACAAATGTAAGGAATCTTACAACACCAGGTTATAGTCCAACAAATTTATTTTTAAATCACAAGCTTTCGGAGATTATCCCCTTCGTCAGGTGAATGAGTGAAAAGGTTCTCAAATCGCATATCTTATATGGACCCACGGCGAAGAATCACTGAAGAGACTACACGATAACATCAAAAAGTTCCATCCCACCATCAAACTCACCATGGACTACTCCTCAGAATCGGTTTCTTTCTTGGACACACAAATCTCCATCAAAGACGGGCACCTCAGCACCTCACTCTACCGCAAGCCCACGGACAACCTCACGATGCTCCACTTTTCCAGCTTCCAGCCCAACCACGTCAAAGAGGCCATCCCCTATGGACAGGCCCTACGAATACACAGGATCTGCTCAGACGAGGAGGAACGCGATGGACACCTACAGACGCTGAAAGACGCCCTCGTAAGAACGGGATATGACGCTCGACTTGTCGATCGACAGTTCCGACGGGCCACAGCGAAGAATCGCATAGACCTCCTCAGAAGACAAACACGGGACGCAACCAACAGAGTACCCTTCGTCGTCCAGTACTTCCCCGGAGCGGAGAAACTACACCATGTTCTCCGCAGCCTTCAACATGTCATCGATGACGACGAACACCTCGCTAAGGCCATCCCCACGCCTCCACTACTCGCCTTTAAACAGCCACCCAACCTCAAACAGACCATCGTTCGCAGCAAGTTACCCAGTTTTCAGGAGAACAGCGTCCACAACACCACACAACCCTGCCACGGCAATCTCTGCAAGGCATGCCAGATCATCGACACGGATACCACCATCACACGAGAGGACACCACCCACCAGGTACATGGTTCATACTCCTGTGACTCGGCCAACGTTGTCTACCTTATACGTTGCAGGAAAGGATGCCCCGGAGCATGGTACATTGGCGAGACCATGCAGACACTGCGACAACGGATGAACGGACACCGCGCAACAATCGCCAGACAGGAAGGTTCCCTCCCAGTCGGGGAACACTTCAGCAGTCAAGGACATTCAGCCACCGATCTTCGGGTAAGCGTTCTCCAAGGCGGCCTTCGAGACACACGACAATGCAAAATCGTCGAGCAGAAGTTGATAGCCAAGTTCCGCACCCATGAGGACGGCCTCAACCGGGATCTTGGGTTCATGTCACGCTACACGTAACCCCACCAGCAAAAAGGGGAAAAAAAAGTTATGTTTTTAATATTCTCTCTCTCTCTGCCATTTGGGTTTCTTTCTGTCTGTCTGTGTAATTGACACAATGTATATCCAGTGTACTGGGACGTGCTGTTCTCCGTGACTGGCCTGTTTGAATAACAACGACACCTTTTGATTGGTGTGATGCTGTCCCAGCCTAGTATAAGATATGCGATTTGAGAACCTTTTCACTCATTCACCTGACGAAGGGGATAATCTCCGAAAGCTTGTGATTTTAAAATAAATTTGTTGGACTATAACCTGGTGTTGTAAGATTCCTTGCTTTTAAAGGGCCATTGCACCAACGGCTTTTGCTGGAGCAAGGAGCTAGAATGGAGCAGCAGAGGGGCGAGCCAGTTCCAAGGTTCAGTGATGCCTCATTTGAGGTGCTGCTGGCCGGAGTGAGGAGGAGGAGGGAATTAATTTACCCGGCCGACAGGAGGAAGCGCCCTGCCTCTGCCACCAAGAAGGCCTGGCTAGAGGTGGCAAAGGAGGTCACGAGCAGCAGCAACATATCCCGCACTTGGGTCCAGTGCAGGAAGCATTTCAATGACATAACTAGGTCAGCAAAAGTGAGTACACTTACTGATCCTCCTGCATTCCATGTTGCACATCAACCCCCATCTCAGATCATTCTGCACTGCCAAGACTACTCCATCACATCACTCCTCACATGCACTTAAGGCTCATCCTCAACATACCTTCACTTCCTCACCTCCCCATTTGTGACCCTACCACTAACACTCACCCCAATCCTGATCCAATGTGATGGCTCTGTCTGATACTCATCCTTTGATGCACCCCTTTCATAGTCAGTCTCACCCAAAGCAATACTTTCACTGGCTGACCACTTCATCCTCACTCACTCACACGTCTGTACTTTCTCCCCTTGTAGGAGAAGAGAGTTCAAAATGCACTTGAGAGGGTGAGGATTGGAGGGGGGGGCCACAACAAATAGTGGTCCCCACAGAGGCGGAGAAGGAGGCCCTGGAGATCACCCTCGAGTGCCTGTCCGTCGGGGACGTTGACACTGGCGCCCCACAAACGTCTGGTGACAAAACTTGAACATTCATCACACACAACATGATTGATGTTAACAATGATTAGCATGTTGAACACCTCAGTATGCTCATCACAACATGACTCATCTGTGATGATGCTTAATATTGCCTTCTGTTCTATTCCAGGTCCTTCAGCGACTGAAGTGACGGGAGAGGGCAATTCCTCAGAGGAGCTCCCGGCCAGTGAGGGGGCACCGTCACATCTTAGCGAGCCATCCACCAGCGCAGATACTCACACCTCAGTGGGTCCTAGTAGTCAGGTCGTTGGGTTGGTACCCGGTGAGTCACCACACACAAGTGAGCACGAGCAGACACTGGTGGCAGGGGCAGCTGTGGAGAGTCCGCGTCGGTGGGCACACTCCTCTCCAGGCTCTGCTCAGCCGGACGCAGATGCTGCACCCCGGGGGCCATCCTTTAAAAGGAGAATGATTGAGGGACAGTAGCACATTTGTGAGGTGCTGGAAGAGGTGCCACACACACTCTCCACAATAGCGCAGAGGATGGAGGAGTCCAACTCCTGCATGAGTGGAATGGTGGCACAGGTACGGGAGGGAATCTCTGAGATACTGTCACAGGGACGTGAGCAACTCTCTGAGATAGTGTCACAGGTAAGTGCGGGAATGTCTGCGATGGAGGGAAGGCTAGCCTCCATTGAACTTCTATCACGCCTCACAAATGAGTCCATTCAGGCCCTGACAATGGCCGTTCGCACTCAGGGTGAACAACATTCCGCCGCCTTAAACAGGCAGACAGAAACTTTACAACTGGGCTTCCAACGCATCATACATGTCCTCCAAACTGTTCTCTAGACAGGGTGGTAGGAGTGATGTGGGCCTGGTCCAGGAGAGGGATGATGGCGAAAGGGGACATGGAAGTGGGGACACCACTCAAAGTGCTTCCACAGCTCACCCATTGCTCCCCCCTCAACCAGTACCCACAATGCTGCCTCCTCTCCAGGTGGCCGAGTCTGCCCCTGCACAGGTGCTGGCGGATCAGATGTTGGAGGGGCCCTCACGGGCTGAAAAACCCAGAGGGCGTAGGCCCAAAGCATCTAAGCAGTCAGGGCGTGAACATGAGCAACCTCCAGATGCCTCTGCTACAGCCACAGGGGATGCACCACATAGAAGCAGGAGGAAGCGAAAGGAGAAGGTTTTGTGATCACAAAGGGTATGCACAAGGGTGTCTGACAGACTTCATGTTTTTCATTTATATTTGGTTTTGGTTAAGTTCACATTAAATGTTATAATATTCACCATTACTGCCACGTCTTGCCCATTCTTGACTGGCTTTTGTAATAGGGCCCTTTCATGTGGCTCCATCATGAACCACCCAGTGGGTGCATTTATAGTGGATGTATGTGTAGTTGTAGGACTGCTTTGTGTTGGGTGGGGGGGCTGGTGTTGGCGCTGCTCTTTCCAGGTGGTCTAGGGACTGGACTATCCTCACTTTCCATATGTCCTTATGAGAATCGTTCAAATATTAATGACTCCCTGGCCTCACGAGCAGCCAGGTGAGCCGCTGCTCTGCCGTTGGTTCCTCCTCCTCCTCGCCCTCCTCCTCAATATTGATGGCAGATGTGGATGCTGGATGAGGACAGGAGGCCTCATCAACCGGTAACCTTCTCTGTTGCGCTATATTGTGCAGGACACAACAGACGACTATAATTCTACCAATCTTGCTGGTGTATTGAAGTGCTCCCCCAGACCGATCGAGGCACCGAAATCGCATCTTCAGCAGTCCTATTGCATATTCAATTACAGACCTGGTTGCTATATGCGTGCAATCAATTGCACCCTGTACCTGTGGGAAGCCAGCCACAGAGTGGAAACCCACTGCCCTCTCCGTCTGGCTGAGGTCGTCCATGGGGAACTTGACGTAGTGGGACAATCCATTGGTGACCTGTCTTATGCACTTCTGGGTAGGCGACTGAGAGACCCCGGCAATGTCACCGGTGGCACCCTGGAATGATTCAGAGGCGAAGAAGTTGAGGGCAGTGGTTACTTTAACTGCCATGGGCAATGCGATGCCACCAGGCCCAGCCGGGAGCAGTTTGGCGTGAAGGAGGCTGCAGATGTCTGCAACCACCTGGCAATTCACTCTCAGCCTCCGTATGCACTGCTCCTCAGAGATGTCCAGAAAGTTCAGCCTCGGTCTGTAGACCCTCTCACGAGGGTAGTGCCTCCAGCGACGTTGATCCTTCTGTTGTTCCCCTCTCTGCTCTTGTGCAGGTCCCTATAGCGCACCTCTGCATTGTAGAGCTGCAAGTGACGGAAGTGCACGCGTGCCTGACGAGGATGGCGAGGTTCCTCCTCCTCGGATGTACTGGTGAATGCAGCCATTGCGCCCCCCCCCCCCTCCATGCTGATGGTGTCTGTTTGTGTGGGTCCAAAAAGAACTAAGAATTTTCAGTCTAAACACAAAGATCTTCCAGCCAAAAGTTTGTCTGAGAGAACTGAGTGCCCTGCTGCGATAACTCACCTTTTATCCCCATCTTCAAACAAGGATTTAAATGGCCAAATGACTGCCAGCTGCAACCCGCCCAGTTTCCCATGGCGTGCTTCAGCACACCCAGATGGATCTGGGTCATGCGTGTTTTTTACTGGTTTGGAGCCGGGATTCCTTCCCGCTCCAGAAATGCCCAATTTTGTTTGCCCCTCCCCCCCCCCCAAAACCCGCCGCCCTCAACGCACCCGGACTTCAAAGTTAAAATCATGCCCCAGGAGTCATTAGACTATCTCCTACTTCGACTGATTCTTTCTCAGAATCTCATGCTTCCTTCCTCCTACAATTTACCAGCTTATCAAACCTTGGCATTTCTTGATTCACCATCTCTTTTCCTTTCACACGCTTCATCGGCTCTGCTTTTCAATTTAACCTGCACTACTAGCGTGCTATATTAAGGCAAGCTCTTTCTTTCTTTTCTTCCAATCATCTCACCTTTGGTTTCGAACTGAAATTTAAGTTTCGCCTCTTCATATTTTCCTTTCCAAATTCAACATTCAATTTTCTTCTCCAGCTTTCAGTCCAAAAAAGGAGCATGTGCTTGCATTTATTCTGATGATGTTGCTGCTCACCTTAGCCCCTTTGAATCACATGACTTTGATTTCCTGTAGCTCAAAATATCTTTCCCTACCACGCAAATGCATTTATTATCTTTACCACTAACCTTGAAATCTCTGAAGTTTTTCATAGAATCATAGAAAGGTTACAGCACGGAAGGAGGCCATTCAGCCCATCGAGTCCACGCCGGCTCTATGCAAGAGCAATCCAGCTGGTCCCACTCACCCGCCCTTTCCCCGTAGACCTGCAAATTTTTTCCTTTCAAGTTCTTATCCAGTTCCCTTTTGAAGGCCATGATTGAATCTGCCTCCACCACCCCCTCGGGCAGTGCATTCCAGATCCTAACCACTTGCTGTGTAAAAAAGTTTTTCCTCATATCACCTTTGGTTCTTTTGCCAATCACCTTAAATCTATGGCCTCTGGTTCTTGACCTTTCCACCAATGGGAACAGTTTCTCTCTATTTACTCTGTCTCGACACTTCATGATTTTGAATACCTCTATCAAATCTTCTCGCAACTGTCTCTGTTCCAAGGAGAACAACCCCAGCTTCTCCAGTCTATCCACACAACTAAAGTCCCTGGAATCATTCTAGTAAATCTCTTCTGCACCCTCTCTAAGGCTTTCACATCTTTCCTAAAGTGCAGTGCCCAGAACTGGACACAATACTCCAGTTGAAGTCGAACCAATGTTTTATAAAGGTTCATCATGACGTCATACTTTTGGACTCTATGCCTCTATTTATAAAGCCCAGGATCCCGTATGCTTTTTTAACCGCTTTCTCAACTTACCCTGCCACCTTCAACGATTTGTGCACATAAATCTGCCATGTGTCCGCCCATGCCTGTCTATATCCTCTTGAAATCTATCATTATCCTCCTCACTGTTTACTACCCTTCCAAGTTTTGTGTCATCTGCAAATTTGGAAATTGTGCCCTGTACATCCAAGTCATTAATATATACCAAGAAAAGCAATAGTCCCAGCACTGACCCCTGGGGAACACCACTGTACACCTCCCTTCAGTCGAAAAAACAACTGTTCACCACTACCCTCTGCTTCCTGTCCTTTAGCCAATTCTGTATCCATGTTGCGACTGCCCCCTTTATTCCATGGACCGCAATCTTGACGGTAAGACTTTCAAAAGGCGTTTGATAAGTGCGGCACTTTACCAAACATCTTTTGGAAGTCCATATACACCACATCAACCGCATTGCCCTCATCTACCCTCACTGTTACCTCATCAAAAACTCTATCAGGTTAGTTAAACATGATTTGCCTTTAACAAATCCGTGCTGGCTTTCCCTGATCAATCCACACTCGTCCAAGTGACTGTTAATTCTGTCCCGGATTATCATTTCTAAAAGTTTCCCCACCACCGAGGTTAAACTGACTGGCCTGTAGTTGCTGGGTTTATCCTTACACCCTTTTTTGAACAAGGGTATATCTTTTAATTCTCCGGTCCTCTGGCACCACCCCCGTATCTACGGATGTTTGGAAGATTATGGCCAGTACCTCCACAATTTCCACCCTTTTTGTCAAGTAAAAATCAAAAGTACAAACTAAGTTCCTCTTTGTTGAAATCACCATTCTTGCCAACTCCATTGTTCCACTTCCATTCTATAATGATGACAGCACTGATGCTGAACTCTTTATTATTTTGAATGGCCTCAGAAGATGCTTCTGCAACATTGCTTCACTCAAGCCACCAGTTACAAATAAGAGCCTGTGTGCTGCATGATGTTATGGGGGTAAAATTCAACTTAGGCGGGGGGGACACGCGAAACAAGCGGATCGGCCGCCCCTTATACACCACGCCCCGTTTTCTTTTCTAGTGAATTCAACAGAAAATAAAATCAGGCAGGGTGTATAACGGGCGGCCGATCAGCTATCTCCTGTTTTGCGTCCCCACCCAAGTTGAATTTTACCCCCTAAGCACCCACAATTGCAGTTGTTTTGCTAACTTCATCACAAGGGTTACTGCAGAGCTGCCAACACTGGATAATCCCCAAGTGTGAGGTTTTCAGTCATGAGTTATACTTTGGAGGCATCCACTCGTGCCAAAAACATAAACCCGCTGAAACAAGGAAGTGCATCTGCCAAATGAGCCACGGGAGATGGCCAAGTGTATTCTTGTTCTCTTCCCTTTTCTCTTTCTCTCGCTCGCTGTGGAATTTACTGGTGTTCTCTGTGGCTTTAGCTCAGTCAAGAGTGAAAGAAAGCAAAGGTTCAGCTATGGAGCCAAGACAATCCCAGCATTCACAATTGTAGTGAAACCCTTTTATTGAAATTATAGAACATAAGAAATAGGAGCAGGAGTAGGCCAATCGGCCCCTCGAGCTTGCTCCGCCATTATAGGCCTTCCTAAAGGGCTGGTGCAAATTTGGGTCAAATTTGTCCTAAATAATCTCTCGGGTACAGCGGTGCAATCACACCCTGAGCGTCTTAGGTTTAGGGTTGTGCCCATACTGCCCAATATCTAACCACACAATAGCATAATCCTGGAGTGTAATTATAAGACCACCTTGTGAATATCGCACGTGCCTGCACGTGCACCTCTGCAAACTTTTTGAAGGTGGACCAAGAAAATACTTGGTGAGATAAGCTCAGATATGAATTAATAAGATGCTTTATTTCACAGTCAGCAAATGAACATACAGAGTAACAGTCATGATCAGACTCTCTTAATTCAATCAGTGCAACTTGTCTTCATGTAGTAATACAAAATAACGAACACACTATGCTTCCCTATATCAGTGGGTCACCTTGCTACTCTAAACAAAATATGCTAGAAATTGGACCTCGTTATATACCCGGGTGTAAAATAGACACAATGAGGGCCAATTTTGGGGACGAACGTCCCGCACCCAAAGAACGCCTCAAAGGTGTCCGACCCAATATTGGGTCAGACCATTTCTCAGACATCCGCTTA
Organism: Heptranchias perlo; assembly: GCF_035084215.1. NCBI lineage: Eukaryota > Metazoa > Chordata > Chondrichthyes > Hexanchiformes > Hexanchidae > Heptranchias > Heptranchias perlo. The sequence goes on along the minus strand of NC_090329.1, from coordinate 32,149,398 downwards.
AAACATGCGTTCGGCCCCTTACATATGTATATGAGGAGCCTAATGCCTGCTTTAGGCCCTCTCTGCTAAATTGGATTCTGATGAGCGGAGCTGGTCATGATTCTTCAACGGTCGCTGCAGCTGAAGCAGCGGCTGCAAACAAAAGGTGAGTTTTTTTTTTAATGTTCCTGTGGAGCCACGAGGAACTGGGTTGCACCTCCCCGCTTCAAACCCCCCCACCCCGCCACCCTACCCCCTCCCCCAGGACTTACCGGGCCGATGCCAGCAAGGCAAGCTTTCAAATGTGCGGCTGCCTGTGGAGGTGCGACAGGCACCAGCAGCTCGTGCAAATAATGTTAATGAGGCCCGAGGCATAATTTTGGGCCAGCTATGGGCCTCTAGGTGGGGGTGCGAGCTCTTGGTTTGACAGCAGGCCATGACCAATTTCTACCTCAATAACTTCGAATAACTCCCTTACATCCTAACCTTCTGATTTAGGATGAAAGGTAGCCCTAGCATCTTTCTATTTAAGAATCTGGCTGTCAGTGTTTGTTTCTGACCCTATTTTTAACCCTTTTTATTCACAGTCAAAGACGTGGGCGTATGCCATACAACCTCACCGAGCGCCCAGGACCAGAGGTTTCCCAACAAAATGGGAGTGAATACCAGCAATTGAATTGCTTATTGCCTTTTGGGTTCATGGGACTCATCTGTGCCCTTCTGGAGGCCAGTATGATTTCCCAAATCAGGTTGCCACCTAGAAAATCTAGGCCCTGGCCTTTTTCTGAGCATTTCTGCTGAACTCCCACCAGTGTTACAGTGGGAGTCCAGAGGAATGGCTGTGGAAATTTGGACCCTAGTGTTTAATGTTGCAGTTATACAAATTGACTTAATCAATTCCTACTTCTTCCATTTTTTTTAATTCCTTATTTCTGTTTTTATTTTGCTCTTTTAGATACTAATTTGGCTTTATAAGTTCTTGTTTCCCATTTCTTCGAGTAGGCCAAGTGACTGACAAAACTTTTCTTATTGGTTTGTACCTTGTTAGCTTTTTAACTCCATTTTAAATTTTGCATCTTAAGACATAATCCATTTTCTACCTTATTCTACTTCCGTACGCTCTTTTTCAAATTTCTGTGATTATGTGGTAGTAAACGCCCAGTCAAACTGACAAGGTTTTCTCTGCTCTGGTTCACTGTGGAACTGCTGGACTTTGGACTAGGGCATATTCATATGTGTGAAGAAAAGCCTTTGAAATCCTTTAACCATGTGTCTCAATGTCAACCTGAATACATTAACTGTATTCCCTTGGCACTGTGGTTCTGTAAAATCTTTTACCATTTTACTCCAGTCTCTAGTTTTAAATTCTCTCAGTGTTTTCGCACTAAAATGCCTGCACCTGAGTCATGACATTCTTCTCCAGTTGCTCAAGCCACCGCTATTTTGCTGTGTTCACTAGACCGTACTGGTAATTCTTCACACTAATGAACATCAGCATTAATAAATAGGAACAACAGGGACTTTTGTTCAGCTGCAGTATGTAAAGCTCTTCATGGGTTTATTTGAGTAAAAATTAGATGAAGTTTCTTGGGCATTATTTTCCTACCAGTCTTTTTTTTGAGTAGTTGAGCTGCCTATTAAGAACAGTGGGGCTGAAATTCCGCCATGGGCACACCAACAATGCGAGGGCATTATGCCTGGTGCATTTCATGCTGCCAGGATACAGATGATTAAAGAGAATTGTTGGAGCATGGAATGTCTTACCACAGGCCATATATGATACAGAGGCCATTGCATCTTTACGGGAAGAGTACATAAATATTTGAAGCAGAGGAAGATAAAAGGCTAATGGAGAGGAGAGGGCAGCGAGTTTAGTTTTAGATTGAATGAGCAAAGAGCTGGCATAGATGTGATGGGCTGAATGTTCTTCTGTGCTGTAAATGTCTTGGGTAATATTTCCCTGGGTTTCCTGCTCTCCCCTTATTTAAATAGTGCTAATGCGTCCCCCAACGTTGTTCGTGTCATGTGCTGGGAGTGCAAAGTTAGAATTTTCCTGGGCAGGAGCAGGCACCTGTACTTCCTTTTGGTGGCAAAGTTTGCAATTGGGCATTTTCTGTTGTGCATTGTGCTGAGATGAGGCAGGCGATTGCTAATGGCCAGGGGACAGAGAGGACAAGAGTGCTTTGAATAGTGCGGTCCAGCAATAAAGTGAAAACCAAACAAAGGGAAACAAAGAAACATCCGTTTGAAAGACACAAACAATGGTGCAATGACAAGAAAAAATGACAAAAGACGACAGGGGCTATTTTGATTTTGGGGGCTATTGTAAAACAGGTGATATTAACTCAGCGACCCGTTATAAATTGGGAGAGATGTACAACGGGCGGCTGAATCAATATCATCCGTTTTACAATAGTACCCAAAATTACCCCCGAGGACTAATCTCAACAAAAACAACAACAACTTGCATTTATATAGCGCCTTTAACGTAGTGAAACTTCCCAAAGTGCACCACAGCGGCGATTTTCAAACAAAATTTGACACCGAGCCACATAAAGAGATATTAGGACAGGTGACCTAAAGATTGGTCAAAGAGGTAAGCTTTAAGCAGCGTCTTAAAGGAAGACAGAGAGGTGGTGAGGTTCAGGGAGGAAATTTCAGAACTTAGGGCCTAGACAGCTGAAGGCATGGCCGCCAATGGAGGGACGAAGGAAATCGAGGATGCACAAGAGGCCAGAATTTGAGGAGCGCAGAGTTCTCGGTGGGTTGTAGAATACAATGAGGCTCAGGCCACAGTGTAATGCAAGCCTCCTAGGTCCCTAGCGCAAGCCCATTAGAAAATCCTGGGTACGAGTAAATCAGGCATACTGACTGCACCTGGGCCGCTGTCTCATGGGAGTGGAGTCTCTGCCCCAGTGACTCCAATCTCAAAATGAAAGTGGTCAAGGGAAGATGATTTTAAGGAACAGATGAAATGTCTGAAAGCTATAAGCATCCTGGGGAGGATTTTGAAAGATGGACAGAGTGCTACTGTGCTGTCAGGGAAGGTTTTTGTACAGCACCCGCCCTCCCCCCACACATAAATTGCCTAATGAAAGGAAGAGAAAATAGCTCATAAGAAAAGATGGCTGAAGTGCTGTTGAAAGGAAAAAGTTCTGCCAAATCTCAGTCTCAGGCATGATCATCAATCAATGACATGAATGATTAGATTGGAAATGTGTAGTGACAAAGACAAACAAAAACAAAGCAAAAAGAAAAAGCACTGGTGAAAAAGTTTAAACCAGTGGGTCTATTACACTGTCTGCTTCAAAATGTCAACTTAATATGACAATATTCCAACAGTTTTCAAAGAAAACAATGAATCCTGATCAAAAACTATTTAATATGTGACGATGCCCTTTAGGATGTTACACAGTAATAAATGGTACGAAAAGACTGGCATGTCCATTTTCTTGAAGACACTAATAGATTAAGGTGTGTAAAGCACTCAGAAAGCATTTCAAAAGATAAAAGCTTTAGTAAGAGTTACAGCCCCGAATACCACAGTTTCGACAGCACTGTTTTTATTACTACACTAAGTTGTAAAGTAACAATCAGCATTTTAAAGTGATCTGTTTGAGACATCTTAAACAGATTACTTGTATTGATTTTGCCCTCCCCACTCCCATTAATTTGGGACAATTGTAACAATGCTAATGACTTGGAGGAAAGGGTTTTATATCTGACATACGTAATGATCTAATCCCACTCTATTCACAATATAACTATTAGAGGAACATTATAAGTTTTTCCTTGGATTTTATTGCCTTATTTACGACATATAATTTATATTACTGCGATTACATACAGAATTAAGTAGAATTACAATAATATCTTGTGTGTGCATAACTTTCGTACAACAGTCCTGTTTGTATTTTTCAGTCTTTCTAGTACATCAGTTACACAACAACAACTTGCATTTATATAGCGCCTTTAACATAGTAAAATGTCCCAAGGCGCTTCACAGCAGCAATTATCAAACAAAATTTGACACAGAGCCACATAAGGAGATATTAGGACAGGTGCCCAACAGCTTGGTCAAAGAGTTTTAAAGAGGATTTTAAAAGAGGAGAGAGAGGTAGAGAGGTGGAGGGATTTGGGGAAGGAATTCCAGAGCTTAGGACCTAGGCAGCTGAAGGCACGGCCGCCAATGGTGGAGCGATTAAAATCGGGGATGCTCAAGAGGCAAGAATTGGAGGAGCGCAGGGATCTCGGAGGGTTGTAGGGCTGGAGAAGGTTACAAAGATAGGGAGGGACGAGGCCATGGAGGGATTTGTTAACAAGGATGAGATTTTTAAAATCGAGGAGTTCCCAGACCGGGAGCTTATGTAGGTCAGTGAGCACAGGGGTGATGGGTGAACGGGACTTGTAGCAGAGTTTTGGATGAGCTCAAGTTTATAGAGAGTGGAAGATGGGAGGCCAGCCAGGAGAGCATTGGAATAGTCAAGTCTAGAGGTAACAAAGTCATGGATGAGGGTTTGAGCAGCAGATAAGCAGAGGCAGGGGCAGAGACAGGCGATGTTATGGAGGTGGAAGTAAGCGGTCTTGATGATGGAGCGGATATCTGGTCGGAAGCTCATCGCAGAGTCAAATAGGACGCCAAGGTTGCGAATGGTCTGGTTCAGCCTCAGACAGGGGCCAGGGAGAGTGATGGAGTCAGTGACTAGGGATCGGAGTTTGTGGCGAGGATCGAAGACAATGGCTTCAGTCTTCCCAGCATTGGAGGAAATTCTTGCTCATTCAGTACTGGATGTCGGACAAGTAGTGTGACAAATGAGAGACAGTGGAGGGGTCGAAGGAGGTGGTGGTGAGGCAGAGCTGGGTGTCGTCAGCGTACATGTGGAATCTAACGTTGTGTTCTTGGATGATGTCGCCATGCAGCTGCAGGTAGATGAGAAATAGGAGGGGGGCTAAGGATAGATCTTTGGGAGACTCCAGAGGTAAAGGTGTGGGAGTGGGACGAGAAGACATTGCAGGTGATTCACTGACAATGACTGGATAGATAAGAATGGAACCAGGCGAGCGCAGTCCCACCCAGCTGGACGACGGAGGAGAGGCATTGGAGGAGGATGTTGTAGTTAACCTTGTCAAAGGCTGCAGACAGGTTGAGAAGGATGAGGAGGGATAGTTTACCACAGTCACAGTCACATAGGATGTCATTTGTGACTTTGATAAGGGCTGTTTCAGTGCTGTGAGAGGGGCGGAAACCTGATTGGAGGGATTCAAACATGGAGTTGCTGGAAAAATGGGCACGGATTTGAGAGGTGACAACATGTTCAAAGACTTTGGAGAGGAAAAGGGGTTTAGATATGGGGTGGTAGTTTTCAAGGACAGAGGGGTTAAGGGTGGGTTTTTTGAGGATTGAGCGATGATGGCAGATCTGAAGGGCATAAATCATACTCCAAATTCCACATTATAAGAATCTCGCTCAAAGATCTGTTTTATGTTTTGGATATTTAGGTATATTAATCTCCATTTACAAGTCCGGACATTATATTCACTAGTTAGTTTCAGTGCTACTATGATCCTAACTGAATTTGTGAACTCCAGCACAATGTTTTTCCTTTATATAAAACAGCATAAAGAAAGAAAGAACTTCAACACCTTACACAGTCTCAGGATGTTTCTAAAGTTTTACAGCTGTTGAATTAATTTTCAAAGTGTAGTTACTCTTATTTGCGTTAGGAATGTGTAATAAATCCAAGCATCATCCACAGCCCATGAATAAATAAAGAAAAAAGCTGATACAGGGAGTTTTCTATCAGGAATTTATTTCCACGGGAGAAACCATATTTATTTCTGATCCAATGCTGTACCTTCCAATAATACAATCAACCAACACTGGTATTAAAATCTCCTGTGATATAAACATTGCTCTTTTCCATCCTGTCAAGTGTATCTCATAAACCACCATAAAATCTATCAAACTCCTCATCAGATGATATTCTGGGAACTAATCTTGAGCCGAATGATGACTGATTTAGTCAAGCTCATAAACTCTCAAAAGATTGCATTGTAGCCAATCAAAATTGTAGCACTCTTCCCTTACAGTATAAAGCCACGGCGACCATAACTATCTTCGTGACCAAAATGTATTAAGCAGTTTCTTTTTTGTGTGCCAAGGTGCTTATTGTAGTCCATCTAGTTTCATACATCCCAAACACATTGATAATCTGATGATCCGTGTTATATTGCAACATTTCTAAGTTTTCCTAATCTTCTTCTGCTTCTCATGTTCCAAATACTGTTCAAAACATTTATTTGATTGTTGTGGTTGTTGTTTGGATTTCAAAAACTACATTGCCAAGATTAATAACCAATTTCCATGGGACTTGATCTCATAACCACTGGATTGCTTATCCAGTACCATTAACCACTAGGCTACCGGACCAATTAGATGGAACACTGAATATACAGAACAGTTTGAGATAGGAAAAGATGTATATCGAGGATGTGTTATGTCGCCACATCAGCAGTGAAATTGTCCAGCGCTTGAGAGGCAACGAGGAACAAGGGTATGGGGCAGAATTAGGTGATAGCACGGAAAGATGAGAAGTCCATAATTGCCAGTATATTCATAATATATTTGGTTTGACAGCCGTGTTGCAGATACTCAGCATGTAGTGCTAGGAGAATGAGGAGAAACTCTTTAAACTGTCAAGGCAGCAAGAATGATTTGCTGTACAGTGGTAGCAAAGCATGCAGTGTGGCAAATATGGAAAAGTTTAATTATGGCAAGGCCTTAAAATATCTTGGATCCCTGGTTGCTGGTAATTGATCAAAGGGAATTAGGGGATAGTGTAGAAAGTTTTCACATATTTAAGGACACATCCATAGAAATGGAAACAAAGCTAACATGTAATTCATAAGGATCTTTCTCCTTTATCGTGCCGAGAGCTGGACACTGAAAGTTAGTGAGGAGAAGAGGGTAGTGATGAGAGGACGATGGTGGCAGAGAAGTGCATTATCTTGGGATAGCAACTCAATAGAAAAAGGACTTCCCCAAAAGCTGTGGTTTGATGACATTCCATTCTAGTTAACATGATACATTCAAACGAGCAACAAATCTTCCCTAGCTTGTGTGACTGCCAAGCAGAAACCAGAGTAGAAACAAAGGAACAAAAGTAGGCCATTTAGTCCCTCGAGTTTGTTCCGCCATTCTATTAGATCATGGCTGATCTGGTCCTAAAATCCATTTACCCGCCTTTGCTCCATATCCCTTGATACTTACTCTTACCTCATAAAAATCTATCAATCTCAGTCATGAAAATGTCAATTGACCCAGCATCTACAGTCTTTTGGAGGAGAGAATCCCAGATTTCCACTACCCTTTGTGAAAAAAGTGCTTCCTGATCTCACTTTAACTGGCTGAGCTCTAATCTTAAGATTGCGCTCCCTCATTCTGGATTCCTCCACCAGAGGAAATAGTTTCTCTGTATCTACCCTATAGAATCCCTTTATCATTTTAAAGACCTCAATTAGATCATCCTTCAACCTTCTAAACTCAAAGAATACAAACCAAGTTAATGCAACCTGTCTCCATAATTGAACCCTTTAAACTCATTCTGGTGAACCGACATTGTATCCCTCCAAGGTCAATATAACTTTCCTGAGATGCGGTGCCCAAAATCAAATGAAGTACTTCAGATAACTGAATGAATTTTTAAAAAGTTTGATATCATAGATATAGGGAGGATACCAATATAACCTCTAAGGTGTAGGAGTACAAAATTTAGCCTTAAGGGCTAAAATATATACTCAGTACACTGAGGGCTGATCATAGGTTTAAAAAGCATATCCAGCCCTATGATAGGAGGCTAGAAAAGCAGCATGCATGGGTTTGCCCTCCAGCTTTCTTTCCTACCCTAAGGAAAAGCAAATTCTGCTTATTATCCTTCCTCGCTATTAATATCACCAAAACCAGATTAACCAGTTATTCATCTCATTTCTGTTCACGGGATAATATTGGTACAGAATGGTTGCTGCATTTGTTTACATAACAGAAGTCAAGACAATCAAAAACATCTGTGTATAGTTCTTGGAGATGTATTACACACACAATATTATGACAAATAAAAATGCAAGTATTTCTTTGCTGTCGGGGTTGTGAACTATGTGTGGTAACTGGACCACAAACTTGCATTGTATCACTTTGTCACACAGCTTATTGGAACAAAACATGCCTCCATGTTACAGTCCTTGAATTATATTTATAGTTTGTTCATTTTTTTCTTTAATTTTCTTTTGTTTTGTTCCTGTTGCCTTGTTGTCTCTGTGTTTCTATGCATCAAAGTTTGTCTTGTCTTTTTGTCTACCTTTTTGTTGCGGGAGTAAGTTACTCAATGGTATGCTTGACTACATAATAGAAACACTGAGAGAGTACGGGGGGAAATATTGGATAGGCAATACCCCATGCCCAATGGCCCCTGCACAGGCGGGACGAGACTTTCGTCAGGCCTGAGGACTTACTTATAATCTGAGTTGGAAATCAGTGTTGAAGGAGGATTCCATGCAATTCGCACTTTCTACCAGCAGGGGAAGCTCCAATCTCTTAAAGGCAGGCTGTCCCTTAAAAATTTCTTAAAGGTAGCTGGTACATGTTTTTTGCTGAAAATAACAGTGTGCTGTCTGCACGGAGTCTGAATGGAGATCAGACATCGCACATGCAAAAAACTGATGAGTTATGTTAAAACATTGAATAAAGGTTGCACACTACCAAATCCCACATCTTCCAATCTGCATGACAGACCTCACTAATCTGCCGATCTGAGTTGGTACCAGGCCTGCGCAATTGCGTGCAGCAAGGTTCTCTGCTGATGCACTGGAGACCTTGGTGCAAGAGGTCGACAGAAGGAAGGATATCCTATATCCCTATATCCGCAGGTGGTGGGGCGGGGGGGGGGGGGGGCGGCGGCAAGAGGCCTTCCAGGCATAAACCCAAAAGGCAGTGGGAGGCAGCGGGGGATGAGGTCAATGCCAGGCGCACAGCATCATGAACATGGATGCAGTCCAGGAAGAAGTTCAATGCTTTGACACGAGTGGTCAAGGTGAGTGAGGTCAACTGTCAAATGGGGTCTCCTACCAACTACACCACTCACCGCATCCACTGCTCCACACACTACACCCCCCATCACCCACATACCAACAAACTCTTTCCATCAGTACTCAACTCTTCCAACCAGATGCTTCCTCTCACCCTTACACATTACCACTGTTTCAAGCTGCCCACCCACAACTCACAGGCCACACACACTGGCAGCTATTCAACCATAACAGGCACATCACCCAGACACATGTCCGGCTTTCTTGCAGGAGAAGGTGGCGCATATCAGGAGGAAGCAAGTGGCAGTGGCATTTAGCCCCTCGAGCCCGTTCCACCATTCAATGAGATCATGGTGGACCTGTGACCTAACTCCATATACCCGCCTTAGCCCCATATCCCTTAATACCCTTGGTTCACAGAAATCTATCAATCTTAGATTTGGAATTCATAATTGAGCTAGTATCAACTGTCGTTTGCAGAAGAGCGTTCCAAACTTCTCTCACCCTTTGCGTGTAGAAGTATTTCCTAACTTCACTCTAAATGTTAGGCTATGTCTCCTAGTCCTAGTATTCAAGGATAGGAGACCTCCAAAAACAGTGACAAATGTCTCGGCAGCCAGAAGCAATAATCCAGCAACTAACCTGTAAATCCTGCACGGTCCATTTAAACAGCGCAGGTGGGGATCCTCCAGGCACTCTATGACACGTTCAGATGGTCGGGGTTAAGACTGTGCATTGAGTTAAGTGTTAAGTTCTAAAATGGTGTCTATCACTTTAAATCAGCGTTGTACATTGATTGTATACATTTTCTCCTTACTTTACATGCTTCCGGCGTTCATTATCTGCGCCTGCACTAACTCTTATACCAAGATGGCTTCCGGCGCACGTCATGCTGGAAATGTGCGTGCGCAGCCAAGACGCCATCTTGGCACTTCGGGAGGCCGCGTAGCGTTGAAACAATGGATGCTACACGGCCCAATTTAGCGCCCTATTTGTTTACTGAATAACTTATACGCAGGTATACCCTGGTGGTAAGGTGAAACTATTGCTACTGATCATGAGCTGTCTGCCTCACACAGTTAACTGACAAATAGTCATGCTTGTTAGTGACCAACTTTTCTCTTTGTTATCCAGTGACTGGCTTCAGTGCTTGTGAACCACATACACAGTCACACTATCATAAAATCTCCATGTAAAAAAAGAATATGCTAAAAATAATCAGTTGGTGTAGGTTTAACAGAATTTCAGGACTGTAATGTCTATTGACTCAAACTGCAGTGAAAGATTGTCGGCACAGCTCTCCATTTATTCTGCTTTTTGATCATGGAAGCTGGTTTCAACTGGCACAAGATTGCCTACATTTTTCTTTCCCCAAGAAGTGTTTCTAAAAAAGAATTTTGCAAAAGTATAGAATAAAAAATTTAACTTATTTAAAGAAAAGTAAAAGGAGGGTCATTTAGCTCAGACATCACCTTTGTATTAATTCAGTCCTGAACACAAGTAATAAAATATTCATCAATGTGAGGATTCACAGACACATACCTACATTTCATAACACAATATAGTGAAACAATAGACACTGAAGGGTAAAAAAGCCAACAAGTGAGACGAACTTTTATAAAAATGTTACCTCAATGAATATGTGGCTTTATTTAGGGACATCAATGGGAATTCAGAGAAAAGATCAGGTTTCCAATTAGGGTACCTTTCTTAGAAGATAAGCACAAGATCATCCATCAAATGACTGCTAGTTGTTAGGTTGCTAGAGAGACTAAGGGGCCTAGGTCTATTCGGATATGGATAGTCTTGTATCAATTCAAAAACTAGGAAGATATAGGCATGGCAGAAATACGAAGGAAAGTATTACATCTGAAACAGATATTGAGTCTGATGTCTTCGGCATGAGGGTCAAGGGGCTGGCCTCATTTACATTTCATCAGTGAACTGTGAGTGCTGAACCAACCCGTCGATTGGGGTGGGCAGGAAATCCAGTGGCTCCTCTGTGGGATTGAGCCCGAAGCTTTATCTGCAATGGCATGGGAAGCCAATTGCGGAAGGGGGTGGGGGAAGGCACAGACAGACCAGCAGTAGGTGCCAACATTTTTATAGGGCTAGCGTGCATTATCCTCCCGACCCCACATGAATCTGTAAAAATCCAGAGACTTACCCGGTTATGGAGCTGGTGAGGTCGCTTAACACCTGGTACCAATGGTACCCTAATTTAGCTTATGCTGTCTGAGTTAATCAAAGATGGCACAAGAGACTCCAACCTTCTTGCTAGAACTCTGGACAATATTATAAAGAAATCAAAATTGGTTTATAATCAGCTCGCAACCGAGGATCCCTTCCTTCCTTGTGAATTAGCAAAATTGAGTCTGAAAGCTGGATAGGCAGAAGAGAACCAGACTGAAATGAGGCATTATATATACTTAATAAATATTTATTGAGCTAGGAGCACATCTACAAAATTTAATCAGGTAACAGTCATTACTTAGGGCTTTATCATTCTGTACAACTGTAATTGCATCGTACAGCTCTCACTCAGTGCTGGAGCATGATCCTCATCTCACTACCCTCAGAAACGTATGGGAAATCTAACCCATCTAAAAATTGTGAGGGCACCACAGGAGAGGCTGACTATCTGGATTCTCAGAGAGAATGGAAGTTCAGATTAATAACCTCAGGATCAAAAGTAATTGGATTATGGGATGTTTTCATAGAGCCAAGTTTACAGTAATATGTTTATCGCCCTGGTGGGCAAGAAGTAGCAAAGTAAATAGTCTGGTCCCAGACACTCCCACACCTGGCCATAAGGAAAACAGAAGCAATAGCTTATAGCATCACAGAATTATTCCATAATAAATTCAATTAACTTATGCTAGATAAGATTTTAGTTTCAGCCTATTTTTCTTGATGTTTTTCTTAGATAGGCAAGCAAAAGGAATGCTAGGGTAGGATTAGAAATATGGATCATGAATTGCATCTGCATGCTAGTTGAAAGAAAAATAATGATGATTTGACACATCAGAGCCGAGGATTTGAAAACTAAATTCTCTCCAGGATGTGTGCAAAAAACTTCAGTCAAGTCGTTTGCAATCTAATCCTTCAAACCACGTTAACAGATTGACAATTTCCACCTCACTCAGTGTTCACTCCACATTGAGGAGAAAAGTATCAAAGAAGCTTAGGCTCATCGATTTTTGGAGCATAAACATGTTTAAGAAGCTAATTGAAATGCTATATAAATTCTTAGGCCACAGAGCTGCACCTCGAGAATTAAGAGTGATCCTTTATGACAAAAATACACTTTACAATGAAATAAATCAAAAAAGGCAAGTCTGACGAATCCAGTGCTTCATTCAGTTCAGCAAATTTGTTAAAATAACAATTTAAAATATCGCCCTTTTAAAAAAAAATCAGTGTTTCCTTTTTATTGAAAAGATAATTGTTCCCTTCATGATTTCAAGAAATTAGTTCAGTATTTAAATCTGTATCTAGCTTGAGTAAATCCTAAAACAACAATTTGTAGATGCACAAGGAACATGACTAACAATAGAAACACATGGCCTGGACTAAAATCCAGAGTCATGAGTTCAAATCCCGCCACGGCAGCTGGCGAATTTAAATTCAATTAATTAATTAAATTCAATTAATTAAATAAAATCTGGAATTAAAATACTAGTATCAGTAATGATGGTCAAGAAACTACCGGATTGTCATAAAAACCCATCTGGTTCACCAATGTCCTTCAGGGAAGGAAACCTGCCGTCCTTACCCGGTCTGACCTACACGTGACTCCAGACCCACAGCAATGTGGTTGATTCTTAATTGCCCTCTGAAATGGCCTAGCAAGCCACTCAGTTGTAAAATCTCGCTATGAAAAGTCATAATAAGAATAAAAAACCGGACAGACCACCCGGCATCGGACCACTCCTAACAGCACTGTGGGAGAACCGTCACCACACGGACTGCAGCGGTTCAAGAAGGCGGCTCACCACCACCTTCTCGAGGGCAATTAGGGATGGGCAATAAATGCTGGCCTCGCCAGCGACGCCCACATCCCGTGAACGAATAAAAAAAAATACAAGGACATCAATATAACAATGTCAGAATACCTAAATAACACATAGAAACCACCTGAATTAAAAGGGCTTACTTTTCCTGCTCTGCGCATTGTAAACACAAATAATCCAGGATCTCTTTTCCATTCTCCTACCTCCCAAAAAAATAATCACTGAAAATATATCAAAGGAAGAGAGAAAATAGAAAGGTCCTACAACATGCTATTCTACTTCATGAATAAAGTAACTATAATTAGCATTCCATTACCTCATGAATATCAGTAGAGGGAAATGATCATTAAAAAATGCAAATTATATACATAGTTCCGAGTACTAGAAAGCAAAACTGGTAACGATTTTTTAAAAATAAGCTGGTACCCTGGCTCCTCCAATAGAGCATCCTGCGAATAAATGAACCAGGTCTGATTTGTGATCTATACCAAGTTAGCTGATCTCACCCAGGATGGCAATAGAAGAACCATTTCGACCTCAGAAGTTGTTTATTAGCTAAAGGCTGAATATATGGTATTTCGATAAGCTTCTTCTTTTGTGTTCCAAAAATTGATGAGCTAAATTTGTGACTGATATTATTATTGAGTGGAAGCTGACTGTGGTGAAATTTGAAAATCTCTCAAACTGGCTCAAAAGCATTAGAATGCAAATGGAGGCCTTTAACTTGATGGAAATTTTTTGCACTCATCCTGGAGAAAGGAAATCTGTTTTTCAAAACTTCACCTTATTTTTTTTTCATGGTGACAGAATAATAAATAATCCTATTATTTTGCTTCTGAGTTAATGAGTTAGGGAGAAAAATATGGTCATTTTCCAAAGACCCCTGTTCAAAGTCCACATGCGTGGATAGGATTGGGCTCAATTATGATGCCCCTGTGGTCAAATAGCCTTTCAATATCACTGCCAAGGCCCACACACAAATAATAGCCCCTGGGGTAAGATACTGGAAGGAGACCAGTGGCCATGTAACTATAACCCAGCAAGGAATCAATGCCATCAGGAGAGAAGGAAAGGAGAAAAACTGGCAGAGAAAAATAGTAGGGGTCTTAAATGATTATGTGTGGCCAGAGCACAAAGAAATAACTGACTTGCATCAATATGAGTTACAATTATTATTCCATATTATTCCAACTTGGATTGAATAACCAAAAGTGATCTATGAATTCATGAGGAACAAAACAGCAATTGCCCACTTCCTGTAATATAATAGGGAGAGTCTCTGTCCAAACAAAAAAAAAATAATGGAAGGCAAGTTACATAAATAGTTGATTATTAAGAGTCCAAACTAAATAATTCTTACCTAATATTTAAATGAATAGCCCTGAAATAATGATAGACAAATACATTCTCAGCTGAATAATTATATACTAGATCAGAGGTATTTTTAATTCCCACATCCTTCAAGGAGAAACAACGATAACCCAAGGGAAAGAAGAAATTAAATGAATTTCCCTTCATGTTTTCTCCCCACAACACATGAAACAGAAAAGCAATAACTATCATATTGCTTCATAGGATAACTGTTAATAGAGAGAGAATGTCTCTTGTGGGATTTGTTAGAATGGAGAATGCCCATGGGATGTGGAGAACAAATAAAGAACAGTATTTACCAGGAGATCAACTTTGTAACACACAAGTACCACAATCTCAAATCACAAAATAGATATGGATGAGAAAGGCCACTAGGCCCATTTTAGCTCATCCATCCAGAAAGAACCTACAATCATGGCATCCAGCAGTCAAATGATTCCGAGGTTATTGCTTCCATTACCCTACCCAGAAGTCCATTGAATGAGTTAACTCTTTCAGTAAATCTACAATATGCTGCAGTCAGCTATGAGCAGGATGATTCTTTTTCAGCAATGTACAAAAATGTATGATAGCTGAATGACAAGCTAATGTGACAGCCCATCCAGATAAGGATTTAGGCTCCTGAAATTTCTCCACAACAAATATCGCCAATCTGGTGACAACAAAATCACTAGTCACAGTGTTTCTAGTTTAAATCCAGAAAATGAAGATATACAGTTTTGGTGCGAACATGAAGAAAGGTACTTTATTGTTAGTGCTCTCCTCGAGATAATCTGCAGGCAGTATCAATGTTTACTTTTTTCCTTTGAGCTCTATGAAATGCCTTAGGATGTTTTTCTATGTTAAAGATACCATATAAATGCAAATTGTTGTTGCTGCTCTGTATTCAGTTAATTAGATTAGTGGACTAGGCCTAATAATTAGGGGCAATTTATAACTCCTGCACAAAACAGGCCCAAAGTTGGCAGAGATGCCACACCTCCCATCTAAAACCAGTGTCAGGAGACCCAATCCATTTTTAGGTTCGGGCCTTATCAGCATTATTCAGGCAAGCTGCCAAGAGCTCAATGAGTGCCAGCGGGTAGCTCAGCACCCAGGGGGTGGGTGTGGGGAGGAAATCCGGCAGCTCCACTGGCAAGCTGGGCCAGGCATCAGTAGTAAAAGGGAGCAAGGAAGTGCACTAAAGGGCGTGGGGCCTACCTTAGCGTGGTGCTAACTTAGTGTGTTGTTAGGAACTCCAAATTAATGGCTTAGCCATAAGAAAAAACTAGGGATCAGTGTTGGGGTTGACAACGTGTCTCAGGAAATACTCCAGGAAATACTCCAACCATGCTTGGAAAAATTTATCTTGCTCTAACTAAAGAGAATACATGATCATCTCCAATTGGTGCATCTTCCAATGCTATTCAAACTGGATGATGGATTCACTGACACGTAACAGGACTGTACCTGTATCCAGAAACAGTGATATTCAAGAGTCTGCCCAGGAACAGATCCAGCAGCATCCAACTTAAGTAAGATTAAATTATTTACAAGAGTGAGAGGGAGAGAGACACGTTTCAGAAACAGTTCATGCAAAGGTCAGCCATATCATCACTTCAGCCAAAGTAAAAATGTAACACTGCACTTCAAGCTACCTCTGAGCTTTTTAAATCAGCTTTTTAAAAATCTTAGTTTTTATTAAATTGAAATAAAACAGCTATGTGGAGGAGGAGGAGGAGAATAAGCAGAAAGCTCTATTGGACACCAGAGCAATAGGAAAACACCTGAGGTGGAGGGGACCAATTCAGAGGTACCCAGCTTAGTGGATTTACAGAGACTGACAGACATTCCTGGATCTTAGTGAAGAGCAAGGCTTCCAGAGACTCTGCTTTATCAGGAAGCTTGCCGAAGAGCTGTGTCATCTGTTGGGAGAGGACCTGAAACCCTGTCCCAAGCCTCCACCCCTCTTTCAGTGCCAGTGTTAATCACCACGGCACTCAATTTCTACACTACTCGTGGGTTTCAGGGAGGCACCAGTGATGCAGCAAGCATAAGGCAGTCAGCAGTGCATAGATGCATCCACCAGGTGCTAAGTGTCTTGTTTGCCAGGGTAAATCCATATATAGTCAACCCCATGGATGTCAGGAAGCAGCATAAAAACCGACTGGTTTTGCCCATCATGCAGGTGTAATGGACCAAGTGGTCTTGTGAGCTCCTGCAGAGAGAAGTGTCCCTTGCATGAATCAAAAGGTGTACTAATCCATTAATGTCCATATGGCGTGGACATCTGTGCAGAAATTATACCGAAATTTATGTCCGTTTTTACGCCGATCTTGCTGAAGGCAAGTTAAGCTGAAATTTCCTGAGAATCTTGTTAACATCCGCCGGAACGTAAACACTGATGTAAAACAAATGGAAATCAGCGTAAACAACTGGGGCCCAAGGAAAGCATGGGCCATACACCATCTTCCTTCTTTAAGTCCCCCTGTACCTTACTGACGTTATGAAAATAAAAGTTTGAAGCCATCAAACCATCAATTATGCACATTAAACACCGCATGTTTAAGAAAATTCAATTGTGGAAGCATTTCTCTTTTTAATGTAACAGGTTCTCATGCCACAAAAAGCATTTAAAGATACAGAAAATACAGGTCAGGTCTCAGTGAGAAGGAATAAAAAAGAATCGATGCTAAACGCAGAAACCAATAGCTTGGTAAAAGTAGAGAGATTACTTGGAAGAATTGATCTAGGACCAGTAGTGTTACACATACACTGCAATATAACTACAAGCAGTGCACAGTGAACTTTTTAAATTTAAAAAAAAATCAAAGGCAGTGAGGCAGTCAGTAAAACCACCTTTAAATTTCCAATAGAAAGAGTCAGCTATCTCATCAACTCTTTAGAAATGTCATCTGCATTTGGACATTGGTGACTAGAGTTCTTTGTGTGCACAGAGCTCTGCTTTCTATGGTTCAATAACAATGTGAACAGGCAGTATAACTGTTGCTGACCCCTTGTATCAACGATGTGCCGCTTGATGCAAGATCTGTAGGGCTTCAGGTGAACACATAGGCTCATTGAAAATCCAGTGCACAAATCTCTTTTTCTCTATGTGCCTCCCACCTAACTTGTTGTAACAGTAGGAAAAATAATTGCATGTACGAGTTGGATCCTATTTTGGCACGGTGATCAAAAAAATCTGCTTGTAAAGTTTTCTGTCATGCCAGTTTCAGAGCAGGTGACGTGGTGTCCAGTTACCACACTGCTGCTTCTGTGCATCACCTCTTTACCTCTTTCTATGTTTTTTTTAAGAGCTGCTGCTTTCCTCAATTCTTCTCTGTCTTATCCCTTTGTCTCTCACGTTTGTATCTTCTGTTGCTCATTTACATTCCTCTTCCCTGCCCACCTACTGTTTTGGTAGTCAGGTGTTTGCACATGGGGGGTGGTTGAGAAATGTTGGGATAGTTTTAATCGTTGTTTTGTGCTGTTACATACATTGATTGATGGGGATTGTGGGTAGAAATGGTGGAGTGAGCAAATGTGAGCCTGGAAACATTAACCAGTTTCAAACAAATGTGCTAATGCTTTGGTTAAACTAGGAGAGGAATTTGACACAGATATGTCAGGAATTCATAAGGTAATATTGCTCACAATCATTTTCAGGCTTTGCACATCTCTGAAGTTTTGAACATTTCTCTCTATTCAGCATGCAACAAATAAACTTGAAGGATTCTGGAAGCAATGGTTTCCATTTACATTTTATGGTCCTCTATGAAAACAAGCTTTTATTCTCTATTTCTAAAATTAAAATAGGGACCATCAACAATATCGACTGACACTGAGATGTGCAATAGGAAAGGGTCAGGTTCTGCAATCAGATGGACTATCTAATAGAAAACACAAACACCCTATGAGATACCACAGATGTGTTCACCTGTCGATAAAAGGCAGTATTACAAAATATCAGGAAGAAAAGGAGCGAGAAATAATCGTTACTTGCATTATTTGATGAAGGTACCAGTAGAAATTCTACTATAGTAATGCACTTTAAAAATAAAAGTTATAAATCAATTCTTTAGTATATATTAATATTTTACAAATATTGATTGCAGTTAAGAATTATAGTGGTAAGCTTTGATCTAAGGCTTTTCGAGACGGCTGATCATTTTTTATAAAGGCAAAAGCTGGAGACAGAACTGAAACGGCCAGGGTATTAGTACCATGGTAGAATTTTAAAATGTGGTTAGTGGTAGTCAGTGAAAGGTCAGGGTTCAGGCTGTTTGTGCAGGTGAGTAGTCACAACAGGGGAACCTTCTCAATAATGCAACTGTCAGAGTGATTGCTATAATATTTTAGGGAATGGTGAAGAATCTGTAATGGGTAATTTCTGACCAAAAAAGAAGCAGGCTGAAACACATAAAAGACCAGCAAGAGATTAATAAAAAGAGTAGAAAAAGGCTATAGGAAGAAGCAAGTAACATGACAAAAGAAATGGGAAAGGTTGGAAATAGAGAAAGAAATAGGAGTCAGAAGGTGATGTAAAAACTGATTAAATAGAAATAAATTTCCCATTTGTCTCCCTCCCCCCCTCCAAATGGTAAATTCTTCAGCAGCCAGTATGAAATGGAACTTTTGTCATTTGTAACTGGTGGCACATAATTATCTAAAAGCCAGCAGAAAAGTAACTTGTATAAATATATTCTGTGTGCTGCAAATATTGATTTCTAGAGCACACTGCAAAGTTGTTAAAGAATTTTTTTTCACAGGTTCCTCTTAATTGTTTACAAAAACTAGGGATAAGACATGATAAAATACTGTCGTGGGGAATAATGTATCATTTTGCAAAATTCTATCATTTGGATCAGGAAAAATTGTTTGAAAGGAAACAGAGATAATAATATTAGTTCTAAACAAAAAAGAATATTTTATTCTTGGAGAGAAAGCTTGACAACTCATTAGTAAAAGAGTCAGGAATGAGTTATCAATGGCTTACTCATGAGTAAGATAAATTTGTTTTCCACAGTTTATCAATAGGTTTTCAGTGTGATTTTTTTCCAGTAATTAATTTAGATTTTAAATTTTTTTATCTAGTTATAATGGGGCCTGTAACAGACATGAAGGGTGCTTTTACAATCTTTAATAGACCATCTGAGCTGCCACATATATCCAGCCTGAAGCATTTGGAACTAACATGCTGCAGAAGTGAACAATAGGTGACATTTCACTTCTGCGATGTACCGGATTAAAATACACCCGTTACCACTCCAAAACTATAAAGCTGCTAAATTCTAATTTCACATTGTCACAGAGATAAGGGTTTAGAAATTTGTCTCCGTAGCACTCATTTTTCGGGGGTTAATGGGCCTGCCAAGCTCACAATATGACGGGAAGGAAGCTTCCCCCCAAGCCAACAATCCCCACCACCACCACCACCCCTCCCACCCCGGTTAGTGAACCCTCCCTCCGGCTAGCAATCTCCCCCCCCCCCGCCCAGCCAATGATCACAGCCCTCCCCCCCACCCCCTCCCGGTGGCTAGAGATCCCCTTCCCCCAGGCCACAGAACACCCCCCCGATGCCCCCTTCCTCATTTACCTCAGGGCCACTGCTAGTGTCGCAGCAGCACGATCTTCAATGATGCTTTGCTGAACGAGCTGCCTCTCACTCTCCGCTGCTCGCCTACTTCATGGAAATGATGCCCGAGGCCCAATATCGGGAGTGCCACAGGCTTCACCATTCACCGTGCCCGAATTTTTAGGCCAAGAACTCTGAATGCTTCATGACTCTGTCAGAAACATCCTTCAACTTTCAGCAAAGATAGCTTGATGATTTTAGCTCTTCAAATTCACTAAGGGCATTTTCCTGATGATGGTACAATGAATCTCTGCTTCAACTGTTATTGCCAGCGAGTGAGTCATATTATCTGCCACACACACAAATTCCACATTCAATATATCTGAGATGACCAAAGTTTACAGGTCTTACATCCATTGAAATAGCTTAAAAATAATAAAACATTATTGTTGTTGTTTTTAATGCTTACATTGAGATAGCAGCAATGGATTGGACGTGCAGTTAAAATGAGATGTGGGATTTCACAAAGAAGGGGCAAGCATTTATATTTGTAAAAGAAGATATAAATGAAATTGAGAAGGGAGGATATTGGCCAACAACAACAACTTGCATTTATATAGAGCATTTAACGTCGCAAAGCATCCCAAGGCGCTTCACAGGGACATTACCAAACAAAATTTGACACCAAGCCACATAAGGAGATATTAGGTCAAAAAGGTAGGTTTTAAGGAGCATCTTAAGGGAGGCGAGAGAGAGGTGGAGAGGTGGAGAGGTTTAGGGAGGGAATTCCACAGCCTAGGACCTAGGCAACTGAAGGCACGGCCGTCAATGGTAATGCAATGAAAATCGGGGATGCACAAACGGCCAGAATTGGAGGAGCCAGGAGATCTCGGAGGGTTGTAGGGCTGGAAGAGGTTACAGAGGTCGGGATGGGGAAGCCACGGAGGAATTTGAACACAAGGATGATCATTTTAATATTGAGATGTTGGTGGACCAAGCCAATATAGGTCAGCGAGCACAGGGGTGATGGTGAGCGGGACTTGGTGCGAGTTAGGATAAAGGCAACTGAGTTTTGGATGAGCTCAAGGTTATGGAGGGCGGAAGATGGGAGGGAGGCCAGAAGAGTATTGGAATCTAGAGGTAACAAAGGCATGGATGAGGGTTTGAGCAGCAGATGAGCTGAGGCAGGGGCAAAGACGGGTAATGTTACGGAGGTTCTGGTGATGGAGCGGATATGTGGTCGGAAAATTGCGAACAGTCTGGTTCAGCGTCAGACAATGGCCAGGGAGAGGGATGGAATTGGCAGCTAGGGAACGGAGTTTTTGGCGGAGATCGAAGACAATGGCATCGGTCTTCCCAATATTTAATTGGTGGGAACTTCTGTTCAAGCAGCGTGACAAATCAGAGGCAGTGGAGGGGTCGAGCGAGGCTGTGGTGAGGTAGAGTTGGGTATCGTCAGCGTGTATATGGAACCTGATGTTGTGTTTTAAAAGATGTTGCTGAGGGGCAGCATGTAGATGAGAAATAGGAGGGTGCCAAGGATAGATCCTTGGGGGACTCCAGGGGTAACAGTGCAGGAGCGGGAAGAGAATCCATTGCAGGAGATTCTCTGGCTATGACTGGTTAGATAGGAATAGCAGGAGGAAGTTGTGGCAGTTTGGGTGCAGCTCAAGCATGGAGTTGGTCAAAGTTTGATTTTTGGCACATATTATGAACTTCTGGGGCAACGGGTAGAGCAAGACAGAGAACTTTGTGAACACGTTAGAAAAGTTGCAGAATAATGTCACACTGTTTTACACTATCATTGCATTGAGTGATCTGAAATGGGGTAGCCAAGTGCAGACTATTTGTTGACACTGTTCAGGATTATTCAACTTGTTTGGAGAATACCGGAGAGGACAACGTATTAGATTTAATACTTAACAGTGATCTGGAGATGACGTCTGATCTCTATTTGGAGCAGCATCTGGGCAATAATGAGCATTGTATTGTTAGATTTGAATTGCTGAGGTGACTAACTACTGCCGGTAATGTAATGTTAATACCTATTTCAGGGTTTTAAACGTTCACCTATCCAGGAAGATTTAGGGAAGGCAGATTGGGGAATTCTTTTGGTTAATAATAACTGTGATACAGAAGAAAAATTGATTATTTTTAAATCAATGTTGAAGGACAAGAAAGTCTTGTGTATACATGTATGTGTATGTGTGTGTATATATATATAATAAAAGAAAAAAGAAGATTCAAAGAAAAGGTTCATAAAAACATTAACCTAACAAAAAATCACTAGGTATAAAAGAATCATTCATCAACAGAGAAGGGACAAGTATAAAAAACAGCTATGGACTACTAAAGTATGTGTTAGAAATGCTAAACAGACATTAGAAGTAGTGATCAATTATACTCATGGTGGTAAGGCATTTCTCAGTTACATTAGAAGTCAAAAAACAAATATAAATTACATTGGTCCCTTGAAGGAATTATTGGGGTAGGTCAGGCATTAGGATGAAGAAATGGCAAATAGTTAAATAGATACTTTGCCTCAGTTTTCACTTTTGAAGATGATACAATGGTCTCCGTAGCAGAGAATAGGTGTGCAGTAAAAATTGCATCAAAAGAAGTAACTACAGAAATAGTCTCAGCTAAGATTAAGACACATTGGGGGCAAAATTGGATCTTTTTGGGCGCTGGTAGCGTGATGCGCTATTATTCTGCGCCCAATGACCCCTGCGCAGGCAGGACGCGAGTTACGGCCAGCCCGACTACAAACCTGCATTCAGCATTCCATTCCAGGCCTTGCACGTGGAATCAATGCAATCCCCACTTTCCACCAGCAGGGGGAGCCCAATCTCTTAAAGGGAGGATGTTTCTTGGAAATCTCAAAGGTAGCTGGTACCTGTTATTTGCTGAAAATAACAGTCTGCTCTCTGCGCGGAGTCTGAACGGAGATCAAACATCGCACACGTAAGGCACAGATGCAGGTCCAATCCCTAGGTTTACACACTGATGAGTTATGTTAAAACATTGAATAAAGGTTGTGCACTACTAAATCCCACACCCACCAATCTGCACGCCAGACCTCACCAATCTGAGTTGGTACCAGGCCTTCAGGAGTGCATGCACCAAGGTTCTCTGCTGATGCAATAGAGACCTTGGTGCAAGAGGTGGACAGAAGGAGGGACATCCTATATCCGCAGGGCGGGGGTTGGGGAGGGGGGCAAGAGGCCCACCAGACATATTTCCAAAAGGCAGTGGGAGGCAGCAGGGGACGAAGTCAATGCCAGGCGCACAACAGCATGAACATGGATGCAGTGCAGGAAGAAGTTCAATGCTTTGACATGAGTGGGCAAGGTGAGTGAGGTCAACTGTCAAGTGGCGTCTCCTACCAACTTCACCAAGCACTACACCCCCCATCCCCCACTTACCAATAAACTCTTTCCATCAGTACTCAACTCTTCCAACCAGAAGCTTCCTCTCACCCTTACACAGTACCACTGTTTCAAGCCGCCCACCCACAACTCACAGGCCACACACACTGGCAGCTATTCAACCATGACAGGCGTATCACCCAGACACACATCCCGCTTTCTTGCAGGAGAAGGTGGCGCATATCAGGAGACAGCAAGTGGCCATTGGAATTAGCCCCTCGAGCCTGTTCTGCCATTCAATGAGATCATGGTGGACCTGTGACCTAACTCCATATACCTGCCTTAACCCCATATCCCTTAATACCGTTGGTTCACAGAAATCTATCAATCTCAGATTTAACATTCACAAGTGAGCCAGCATCAACTGCCACCTGCAGAAGAGTATTCCAAACATCTCCCACCCTTTGCGTGTAGAAGCATTTCCTAACTTCACTCCTGCACGTCCTGGCTCTAAATGTGAGGATATGACCCCGAGTCCTAGTACTGAAGTCAAGGAGACCTCCAGAAATAGTTACAAATGTCTCGGCAGCCAGAAGCAATAATTCAGCCACTAATCTGTAAATCCTGCATGGTCCCTTTAAATAGCACTGGTGGGGGGGTCCTCGAGACACTCTAAGACTTGTTCAGATGGTTGGGTTTAAGACTGTGCATTGAGTTGAGCATTAAGTCCCAAAATGGCATCTATCACTTTAAATTAGCATTGCACACTGATTGAAGCCATTTTCACCCTACTTTACATGATTCCAGCATTCGTTATCTGAGCCTGCGCTAACTCCTATACCAAGATGGCGTCTGGCGCACGTTACACTGGAAACGTGCATGCGCATCCAAGACGCCATCTTGGATGTCAGAGTGGCCATGTAGTGCCGAAACAACGGGCGCTACACGGCCCAATTTAGCGCCCTTAAAGCTGACTGTATGGTAGGACCTCATTCCATTTACTCAAGGATGCTTAAGAAAATGGTATAAACTGGGCGACATGGACATGTTGGGCCGAAGGGCCTGTTTCCATGTTGTAACTTCTATGTGAGCCATTGGCTCATGTATTCAATTGCTCATTGGGGTCTGGACTGGTTTCCATGGATTTGAGGGAGACTCATGTGGTTTCGTTATTTAAGAAGGGCTGAAATTGAACTTTGGGAATTATAATCCTGACTTGGATGTCAGTTGCAGCAAAGCTGCTGGTAAACATTATATGGGATGTGATATGTGATTATCAAGATTACAGAAGTTATTTGGGATTCCCAGCATGTTTCTGGGAAATATATGTCCTGCCTCACTGACCTGATTGTGTTCTATGAGGATGTGACCAGAATAATAGATGATGGCAGTGCTGTTTAGTGCCTTGTTTTCCAAAAGCCTTCCATAAAGTGCTGTATAGAAACTATGCTGGATAAGTAATTTGTTGAAACACATGAGCAGGGAGTTGTCATTAATGGGAGTGGACCTGAATGGTGCCCGGATATAGAATCATAGAATCATAGAAGTTACAACATGGAAACAGGCCCTTCGGCCCAACATGTCCATGTCGCCCAGTTTATACCACTAAGCTAGTCCCAATTGCCTGCACTTGGCCCATATCCCTCTATACCCATCTTACCCATGTAACTGTCCAAATGCTTTTTAAAAGACAAAATTGTACCCGCCTCTACTACTGCCTCTGGCAGCTCGTTCCAGACACTCACCACCCTTTGAGTGAAAAAATTGCCCCTCTGGACCCTTTTGTATCTCTCCCCTCTCACCTTCAATCTATGTCCCCTCGTTCTAGACTCCCCGACCTTTGGGAAAAGATTTTGACTATCTACCTTATCTATGCCCCTCATTATTTTATAGACTTCTATAAGATCACCCCTAAACCTCCTACTCTCCAGGGAAAAAAGTCCCAGTCTATCTAACCTCTCCCTATAAGTCAAACCATCAAGTCCCGGTAGCATCCGAGTAAATCTTTTCTGCAGTCTTTCTAATTTAATAATATCCTTTCTATAATAGGGTGACCTTCCGTGTTAGGACCATTGCTGATGGACATCTTCATCCAATGATTTGGATGAGAACTTTAACGGAATCATTCATAAATTTGCAGTTATCATTCATAAATTTGCAGTTAACACAAAAACGTGCACCACAGTTTGTAACTCGGACCAAATCAATAGATTGAGGTGAATTTAGATGGCATTGGTCCATGTGTGGTACTTCAATTTGGACCAGTGTAGTGCAGTGTATTTGCGGTTGGAAAATACCATTCATGTTTATACTTCGCAGGTTGTAGGGACGGTAAAATTTTAGAATGTATTGCTAGGATCATTGAGAACAAAACAAAGAGCATTATACTTATGCTATATAAGGCTCTGATACATCCACACTGGAAATATCGGAGGAAAAATTCGATAGAGCCTATTATTGGACGTAGGTAGCATGAACTGCTATTGACCCGCGCACAATGGCCCCTGCGCAGGCAGGAAGAGAACTTCATCTGGCCTCAGTACTCACCATCAATCTGCATTGAAATCCGGGCCTTGCATGTAGATTCAATGCAATTTGCACTTTCCACCAGCAGGGGTAGCCCCAATCTCTTAAAGGGAGGATGTCTCTTAAAATCTCTTAAAGGTAGCCCGTACCTGTTATTTGCTAAAAATAAGTCTGCAGTCTGCACGGAATCTGAACGGAGATCGGACATCGCACATGTAAAATACAGATGCAGGCCCCATGCCTATGGTTACAAACTGTTGAGTTATGTTAAAATATTGAATAAAGGTTACAAACCACTAAATCCCACATCCTCCAAACTTCATGCTAGACCTCACCAATCTGCCGATCTGAAGTTGGTACCAGGTCTGCGAGAGTGCATGCACCAAGATTCTCTGCTGATGCACAAGAGACGTTGGTGCAAGAGGTGGACAGAAGGAGGGGCATCCTATATCCATGGGGGGGGGGGCGGCAAGTGTCCTCCAAACTTATGACCAAAAGGCAGTGGAATGCAGCAGGGGACAAAGTCAATGCCAGGAGCATAGTGTCAAGAACAGGGAGGCTGAGGAAGAAGTTCAATGCTTTGACACGAGCGGTCAAGGTGAGTGAGGTCAACTATCGAGTGGCGTCTCCTACCAACTGCACCACTAGCCGCATCCACTGCTCCACACACTACACCCCCCATCACCCACATACCAACAAACTCTTTCCATCAGTTCTCAACTCTTCCAATCAGATGCTTCCTCTCACCCTTACACATTACTACCATTGCAAGCCACCCACAACTCACAGGCCACACACACTGGCAGCTATTCAACCATGACAGGCAGATCACCCAGACAAACGTCCTGCTTTCTTGCAGAAGAAGGTGGCGCATAACAGGAGGCAGCAAGTGGCAGTGGCCTTGAGTCTGTTCCGCCATTGAATGAAATCATGCTGTACCTGTGACCCAACTCCATATACCCGCCTTAGCCCCATGTCCCTTAAAATCTTTGGTTCACAGAAATCTATCAATCTCAGATTTAGAATTCACAATTGAGCTAACATCAATTGCCGTTTGCAGAAGAGCGTTCCAAACTTCTCCCACCTTTTGTGTGTAGAAGCGTTTCCTAACTTCACTCTAGCACGTTCTGGCTCTAAATGTTAGGCTATGTCCCCTTGTCCTAGTATTCAAGTATAGAAGACCTCCAAAAACAGTTACAAATGTATCGGCAGCCAGAAGCAATAATCCAGCCACCAACCTGTAAATCCCGCATGGTCCCTTTAAATAGCGATGGTTGGGGTCCTCCAGGTATTCTCAGACACGTTCAGATGGTCGGGGTTAAGACTGTGCATTGAGTTGAGCATTAAGTCCCAAAATGGTGTCTATCACTTTAAATCAGCGTTGCACACTAATTGTATCCATTTTCTTCTTACTTTACATGCTGCCGGCGTTCGGTATTTACGCACGCGTTAATATCTATACCAAGATGGCGTCCGGCGCATGTCACACTGGAAACGTGCTTGCGCAGCCAAGACGCCATCTTGGATGTTCGAGAGGCCGCATAGCCCTGTAACAATGGGTGCTACACAGCCCAATTTAGTGCCCAAAGTGTCCAGTTTTGGTTCTCCACACTTGGCTAAGAATATTGAAGCACAGGAGAAGGTGAAGAGCAGGACAACCAGAATACGACCTAGCCTTAGGACTATTAACTATCAGGATAGGCTCTGAGTTATGGCTATTTACTTTAGAGAAATGCAGGCCTAGACAGGATATAATTGAGGTTTTTAAAACGATGAAGGGATTGTATTCAGCCTGGACAGGTACATTATTTGAGATGGATAGGTAGGATTAGAGAGCATACGTATAAAATCTTGAGACAAAGAGTTAACTTAGATGCTAAGAATTATTTCATTTTACAGAGAGTCATTGTCTTCTGGAAAAGGCTACTGGTGGGTTTGAATTCCTTTAAAAGGGAAGCTGATACGTTTCTGCAAGAAGAGGACATTTCCAATTAAAGAAGGTAAACTGCTTTTGTTGCTTTAGTCACCACTACATCCAATGGCTGCAGCATACGCAGCATTCCACTAGGAATCACCGCAAAGGGAGTTCTGTTATTTTTTATTTTAGCTCTTTTGTGATGGAGACATTTGTGGGGGAGGGGGGCATCTGGATTAACCCAAGAGGAGTGGAGGACGCTTAGTGTGAATCAGACTATCGGGTCCAACCACTCACGCAGCCCTGATGCAATCCAATGACAGGGTCTCATCCATGTATCCCTTAGGATGCACTAAAGCGTCCCTTAGAAATGTTACTTTACGACAGAGTCTTGTTTTGAAATATAAGGGGATAACTTGGTTCCATCTGCCATGTCCACAAGCAATGGTGTGAACAGTGAATTTCCATGGTTTATAGAAGTGATGGAAATTGATTTAGCACTTTTAGCAACAATAGTACCTTGTAGAGCATATAGGAATAGGATCCAGTGGAGGATTGTTCCAAATTGTGTTTCTACACTGCTAGAATATGAATCATTGAAACTAAGCAAGTTTCACTTCAAAGTCAGTGGGAAGTTTTTGTCTGTTGCTAGTGTTTTGCCCCCCACCCAGATGCTAAAAACCTTAAAGGAGATGCCCATGCTTTTAGCTAGAGATATAACTACAATTCCTTTTTTACTACGCTGCAGCTTGACGAGAGCACATGGCCAAATATTTTATGTTAACAATTCTAATTTAAAACATGGTAGGAGTGGTGTATTATCAATGAACAGTATTATTTTTCCTAAAATTCAAATACATTGGGTTATTAGAATCCAAATGTTACAGTGGGACTGTACAAAAATTGAGAGACTCTGCCTTTTTCTTGTCTGGGGCAGATTTTAACCAAAGTTGAGATATAAAGTGAGCAGGATACTGTTGGGAGGAAACAAACAGAACAACTTGTATGAAGTAAATTGTCAGCAAGGTAATAAACAACTGGCTTGATAATTACAAAATTGATTTTCTTTTATTTATATCATATTACTCATAAATTGCAGCCGTAGATCTGTTCTGAATGGGTGTCTTTCTAACTTGGATTCAGGCATATTCAATAATAATTAGCTAATAATGGTTTTTGTAGCATCAAATTCTAAATCACAAAGGCTACATTGGAAAAATGTCAGTGCTCTGGTCCATATATCTTATCCTTTAATGTGACCTACTTCCTTTAAAAAAAAAGTTCTACTTAGTTGCCAAAAAGAAAATCAATATTATCGATGCATATATTTTGAAAGACTGCCTTACTGCTGAGGCCCTGCCCATTCTGCCTTTTGACCCAGGTGGCCAGAACACCTGTCAAAAAAATACTTCATGGATACATGTTAATCGGGGTCAAATGACGTAGTTATGACCCCAACGTCGTTTTTGTCTCTGCCTGCCAGATTCTGCTGCTGCCCACCAAACATGGGTGTCTAAGTCGAAAGGAAGCCATTTTGAGTGCCCATTAATGGATCCTCAGATTCCGTCAGGAAAAGCAGGATTAGGATTTGCCACACTTTTTTTATGCCAGTTGCTTGTGGGGTTTGAACCTTAAAGGTTTCCACAAAATTTTTGCCTGCTGCACTAAACTTGCACTTCCTTTCCCTCCCAATGCTTCCACTCTTCTCCTTTAAGGAGGGCTGCAGGTCCTACAAATTTGTCCTTCCCGTCTGATTTCCCGCCTCTAGATTGCCTATTGGTGAATGCATTTCGCACTGGTAGCTCACCAACCACATCATAGTGAGGACCCCAAACCAAAGTTCTTTGGGTCCCATGTCAACAACTCTGGGTGGGCGGGGGCGCACACGCCCTGCTCACCACCCGCCTGATTGATGCTGCACTCGAAAACTGATCCCCTCCATATCTATACATACTTACATGCAGGGGGGTCACTGAGGCAAACTGTGGCACTCCAAGCTCCAGTCTGAGATCAACTAACTAGTACGGGCCAGGAATCAAACCTTGGACCTCTTTGGAAAAGCTTTGCCACTTACAGAGCCACCGAGAAGCTAGAGAGTGCCTGTAAAAGAATTGAAAACCACCTGACTCTAGTGTTCTGTCCATCTGGGTACCATTGTGTCTGAAATAATGATTTAAACTCAAGGCCAAGAAAGTTTTTTTTAAGCTGACTCAGAAACGATGATAAATGCAAGCTGGCATTGATTTTTATTTTGGGAAGAGAGAAAGAATGTTTTGTTTTGAAAAAAGCAACTTCTATTGAGGCGTAAGAGCAATGCTAGTGAAGATGTTGTGATATCATAAGCCAAAATATACTATCACACCCACTTTTCTTTGACCAAGCACTCTCACTATGTTGAAATCAAGACTTATCATAATGTATCCTACTCAAATTCATTTCTTCCTCAGGACCTCTAAATACAGCAGTTCTTTCCTCTTACAATCTACAGATTTATAAAATTCAGTCTTGGCATTATCTACCCATTACTTGATGAAAGGTCATCGATCTGAAACATTGGGCTCAATTTTGAAATGGTGGCGGGTTGGCAGCCGGGGGGGGGGGGATGGGTGAAGGTGCCGTGGCAAACCCGCATAAACAAAACTTACCGTTTCCGACGCGATCGCACCGTGATTGATGGTGATTAAAGTTCTCTCCCCCCGCCTCGAGTTGCAGCTCCTGTCGGCAGCCAGCCTGACTGAGAGGGTGGCTGCCTACAGGAGCTGCGATGCGAGGCGGGGGGAGAGAAAGAGAGAGAGCGAGACGTCATCTGGCACTGGAATGGAAGATCAGGGACGGGGAAGAGCGGAAGATCGGCAGGAGGAGAGGGGAAGATCGGGAGGGGAGGGAGAGGGGAAAATCGGGAGGGGAGGGTGAGGGGAAAATCGGGAGGGGAGGGTGAGGGGAAGATCAGGGAGGAGGGGGAAGATCAGGGGGAGAGGGGAAGATCGGCGGGGAGGGGGAAGATCGGGGGTGGGGAGAAGGGAAAATCGAGGGGACATCGGGGGGGGTTGAAGATGGGGAGATCGTAGGTTGATTTTGTGTTTTAACTGCATGCAATGGTTTTCTATTTAATTTATTTTGTTTCTTTTTGCCTGGTTTCACCAGGCGTAAATCAGAAGCCATGGGAAAGCCGCCCAGATAAGCTAAAAATCGTTCCCTCTACCTAATATGTTACAAGTAAAGTGCCTTAAGTTAAAGCCGGTGGGACTTCCGGACTCGGGACACCCGCGCGTACACAGGTGTATCCGAGGGGAATTCGGAAGTCGGCGGGTTGGAGCCGGATTCCGAACCCGCTCTGCATTTCTGCAACTTTCGCAGCTCCCCCGCCCCCAAGGCACCCGCAATTTACGTGTAAAATCGAGCCGTTTAACTCTGTTTCTCTCTCCATAGATGCTGCCTGACCTGCTGAGTGTTTCCAGGATTTTCTGTTTTTATGATTTGATTTACCTTATCTTCTCTCTTACTCTTTTCATGCTTGATAGAGTCCTGTATTATGGCCTTGGTCCTTGACCTAGGTTCCTCAATTGTAATTTTTAAAAAATGCACAGTCTATTGCAGACAGCAAAGCTATTGTGATAAGTCAATAGATGTATGCAAAGTAGCTGTGGAGCAGCTTTAACATTTGTCACCATTCTACTATAGCAGCACATTAGTCATTAGTACACCGTGGCACCATGCCAGCGAGCTAGCTTGACTCGCGGAACTCTGAAGTTAATTTGTAAAGCTACAATGCACTAATCCAGCAACATCCAAAAACAAGCCATTATCACTCTCGTTGGCTCAGCGAGTTTATCTGGTGAATACGTTTCTTGGTATGTTGTACCAATTATTAGAACTGCGTGCAATAATAGTTAATAAAGTACCACTATATATTTACCACAAGAAGTTGTAACAGTTTATGAATTAAGAAAGAAAGGATATTTACATGTTCTTTCTTTTTTCTATTTGCTTTGAATTGGGTCAGTGTATGACATTTATTAGATAATCATAACATTTTCAAATTAAGCTTTTAGAAAAGACTGAACACATGAATCTGAAATGCCCAAAGCTGAGCCAATTCAGACTTAGTTAGCAATTATTCATGGTTTTGTTGCCAACCATACCATTCAGGGTTTAGGGTACAAGGATAAGTACAGATGAGGGAGGCTAATCAGACCACCAAGCTCAGCCTTCTATAAAAACCAATACTACTACTACTACAAAATTCCTGTCCGTCAGCTCAGCAGCAATGATGGGGCCGAATGAATTCACTCCATTGTTGTCGGTTCTGAGTCACTCTTGGCACTGTCTACCCTGTGCTTCCTTGGTCTTCCTCAGCTTCTTGTTCCGTATATCTCTGTATGCAGGCCTGTGGAAGGTATTCTAGCTGTTTCCATTCTTGAAATGTGCCCAATCCATTGCAGTTGTCATCGTCTGCATGAGCATTGTTTCTTGTCCAAGCCATGTTTTTATAATATCATTCTTGATTCTTTGCATCCTCTCAACTAACTCATCTCTGCTTTCACTCATCAACTTTTCTTATGTTCCAACACTCAGATCCATGTAATAATATGAGGATGACCATCACTTCATAAACTCTTACCATTGTTTTTACCAAAATATCTTTAGCCTTCCATATCCTGTTTAATCTTCCAAACGAAGCAGAAGCAAGAACAATCCTTCTTTTGAAAAACCTATAATACCTCATCATATCCCTCATCTAACTATTTCTTGAACTATTTCAGAGCTTTTGCCTCCATTACCTTATTTGGAAGAACATTCCAGGTATTAATCACTCTTTGCACCAGTTCCTTTAAGAAAATGCTCCACAGACGCACAGTGGATTAGCTGGACTGTATTTTTAAAAAACTGTGCATATATGACATTTTCTTAGTAGTGCCCCTAAATATTTGCATAGCACAGTGTTCTTCAGCTTCTGCAAGTGATAGCTAGAAGGAATGGGAGTCAGATAGCAATGAGTTTGGTGTAGATGTCACACCTTAGAACTTTCACATTAGTTGGTTAAGTGGCAAAAGATCACTTGCTCCAGTCAGATACAAACATGTATAGTATTGTGGTATGGTGCAGAATCCTTTAGAACTTCACTAAAAACTAAAAAAAAGTATTATTAGATTTAATGACTAAATTCAAGAGATTAAGCAATCTCCCTAAATTAGGCTGTTGAAACTTTTGCTTTGATTACCTTTATTGTGAAGTATAAAAAACATAATACTAGAGCGAGAAAATTTTAAACATTTGTACTTTTAACAATTTTGAGTGGCGTATTTTGCAAAAGCCTCTTTAACACTAGTGACATGGATATAATATATAGATGATAGTGAATAAAATGACTAGATTTATAATTTGAGGGACCTTTGTGCTGGAGGGACAGATTAGCATGCCCCTCTGAGGAACGTATTATAGCTTTTGATTTATCTTGATGTTATCTGCAGTGCAAAGCTTGTGCTCTTGGTTTGATTTTCTTAAAAGCTGTTTCATGTTTGAGTTACAAGAACTAGGTTAATAGAAAATCGTACTAGATGATTGAAGCCAGCTTTAATTACCTTTGTGATTGCTTTGCAATGACATGAATTGATCTGGAATTGGTTGAAGACACCGCTAAATTGATTTAGAAATATTTCAAAAAGAAATTTCAAACTGTATCACCGATCAATCATTCATTCTTATTTAGAGATAGCTAAAATTCAGTAAGTTGTTTAATTCATCTGAACTATATTCTCATTCCCTTTTAAATGAAAATGCAAGGATATATTCAACTATTCAATGAAACTAAAACTACTGGAAATCAACAGTATCCATTTGAAGGGAAAGTATTGAAAGGGAATTAAAAACAGAAAATGCTGATAACGCTCAGCAGGTCAAGCAGCATCTGCAGAGAGAGAAAGAGAGTTAACATTTCAGGTCGATGATCTTTCATCAGGTCTGAGCTGCTGAGTGTTTCCAGCATTTTCTGTTTATATTTCAGATTGCCAGCATCCGCAGTATTCTGATTTTGTATTTAAAGGGAAAGTATTTAGAGGGACATTAAATTTATGATTTTCAAACCAGAGCTGCCAGTGTATTCAAAACGCCCATTCTAAAATTCCAGTGGACGGCAGGTCGATTTCAGCCTTTCCAATTATGCCGTTTATACTTCTGAGAAACAGTATTATTGGAAAATTAACAATGGATTCAAAGTCTATTGGTATTTTAGATATTGAGCTGCTGCCACCATTAGCAACGATGTGGAGATGCCGGTGATGGACTGGGGTTGACAATTGTAAACAATTTTACAACACCAAGTTATAGTCCAACAATTTTATTTGAAATTCACAAGCTTTCAGAGGCTTCCTCCTTCCTCAGGTGAAGGAGGAACATTTCCACAACATTCACCTGAGGAAGGAGGAAGCCTCCGAAAGCTTGTGAATTTCAAATAAAATTGTTGGACTATAACTTGGTGTTGTAAAATTGTTTACAACCATTAGCAACAGCATAGACTGCTTTAAGGCGCAGTTATACTGTACCTACCAGATTTTAATTGTGGCCTGACCCAGCATCACCGAAAGATGCTCCCTGCTCTGCACCATGATCAGATCATGGGACAGAAGACCTCTGGTGCTGCTGACCAATTCCGGTGAAATTTTAATGTTAAGTTTTCCCACCACTGAGTGGTGGGGAAACCATACAGTTAAGATACTGGATGGGCTAAAAATTGATAAAGAAGAGGTACTTGAAAGGCTAGCTGTACTTAAAGCAGATAATTCACTTGGTCCAGATGGGATGCATCCTAGGTTGCTGAGGGAAGTAAGGGTGGAAATTGCGGAGGTACTGGCCATAATCTTCCAAACATCCTTAGATAAGGGGATGGTGCCAGAGGACTGGAGAATTGCAAATGTCACACCCTTGTTCAAAAAAGGATGTAAGGATACACCCAGCAACTATAGGCCAGTCAGTTTAACCTCGGTGGTGGGGAAACGTATAGAAACGATAATCCGGGACAGAATTAGCAGTCACTTGGACGAGTGTGGATTGATAAGGGAAAGCCAGTATGGATTTGTTAAAAGCAAATCGTGTTTAACTAATCTGATAGAGTTTTTTGATGAGGCAATGGAGAGGGTGGATGAGGACAATGCAGTTGATGTGGTGTATATGGACTTTCAAAAGGCATTTGATAAAGTGCCACATGGTAGGCTTATCAAGATTGTGGCCCATGGAATAAAGGGGGCAGTAGCAACATGGATGCAGAATTGGCTAAGGGACAGGAAACAGAGAGCAGTAGTGAAAGTTTGTTTTTCGGACTGGAGGGAGGTGTACAGTGGTGTTCCCCAGGGGTCGGTGCTGGGACCACTGCTTTTCTTGATATATATTAATGACTAGGACTTGGGTGTACAGGGCACAATTTCAAAATTGGCTGATGACACAAAACTTGGAAGGGTAGCAAACAGTGAGAAGGATAGTGATAGACTTCAAGAGGATATAGACAGGCTGGTGGCATGGGCAGACACGTGACAGATGAAATTTAATGCAGAAAAATTAGGAACTTTAGTTTTGTGGATAGACTGGAGAAGCTGGGGTTGTTCTCCTTGGAACTGAGAAGGTTGAGAGGAGATTTGATAGAGGTATTCAAAATCATGAAGGGTCTTGACAGAGTAGATAGAGAGAAACTGTTCCCATTGGTGGAAGGGTCAACAACCAGAGGACATAGTTTTAAGGTGATTGGCAAAAGAACCAAAGGTGACACGAGGAAAAACGTTTTTACACAATGAGTGGTTAGGATCTGGAATGCACTGCCTGAGGGGGTGGTGGAGGCAGATTCAATCATGGCCTTCAAAAGGGAACTGGATAAGTACTCGAAAAGAAAAAAATTACAGGGCTATGGGGAAAGGGCGGAGGAGTAGGACTAGCTGGATTGCACCTGCATAGAGCTGGCGCGGACTCAATGGGCGGAATGGCCTCCTTCCGTGCTGTAACTTTTCAATGATTCGATGATTCTAACAAAGAGCCTACTGTCCTGCGTGCACTTTTCTAACTGTAGAAATTTTAAGGGCTGCCCAGCAGCTCATCTGGGCTCTTGTTAAGCCTTCAAATTAAAGTATGTAAGGCTGTCTTTGCACCAGTTGAGTTAGACTGAAGCATATGTTAAGACATGTAAGATTCTCAAAATTCACAGATCCCCCAAAACTCGGGAAAAAACCCTAAAGAAAAGGACTTTGGACTCTTTTCTAACCATTTCAGAGTGATGAAATATTGGGCCTAACAGAGGGTGATTCAAGGTCAAAAACCAAGATTTGGTATTTTAAAAAGGCATGTTTAGGCTTGTAAAGGAAAAAAAAGGCTGCAACAGGAGTTGGGATTAACCTCTGTAATAAACGGTTTGAGTATTGGAGTTAATCAAACTGTCTGGGGAACTGCGAGACTTCACTCAGCCCCTACCAGACATTTACATTCAGACAATAGACCCACGGAAGAGCAGTCCCCACCCAAATTACAAGACCCATCCAAAACATGCATAAAACAAATCCAATCAGCCCACTCCATAGAAATCTCAGGCCCAGTCAGAAAACTCGAAACCTGAGCACAATGACTACAATCAAGCAAGAGCTCAACAACTCATGAAACCATCCCGAAACCACTTCACACATTTCATAAACAAGTTACTCTTAACGAGCCAGCCAAAATCTTACAATAAACCGGGTCAGATTTGGCACGCAGATAAGGAGGCTTCATTTAGTATAATTGAAGGCCCATTTTCTCAAGATGTTCAGTCCAGCCAGGTGTTCGACAGTTCGGGAGACAACAGCTCAACAAGGCGAGGGTGCAACAGAAATAAGTTCAACAGAAAAGGTCAGCAGCTCTAGAAGCAGGCCGACACACAAGAAGAAACCAGAGCAACAGCCCCAGTGACCATCGGACACCTCGCGGCAACAAGGGCCTTACGAAACAACCAAACAAATATTACCACCAACCAACCGGGTAATATTGGGCCACCGCGACCAAAGAAAACCAACTCGGGAGAAAACCGAAGATCCGCAAAGTTTCCACTCTACAATCTATTCCTGACTTATCCCTGGGTGAGTTTTCTACTCAAAAGACTCTGAATCCTATCACTTTACGAAGAAAAGTGGGTACTCACCCGATAGATCCAATACGCACCCTACCGTATCAGTGGACTCGCGAAGACTAACCAGCTACGCAGTTGAAGTCCTCTACCGCGTCCGGGGTACAGCAGACACCAACCAACACATACAGCGAACCCCAAAATCGCGAACCAGCTCAACTGTCAAGGACTCGTTTGGTGAGCATTATCTCTGGTCCTTTAGAGCCCAACTTAGCTAGTAAAGTGGGATTGGGAGGGGTGAAGTATCTTTCTACTGTAATTTCCCTCGTGTGTACTGAAGTGTTCCCCATTTTGTTAGAGTGTTAAGATTGTTGTGCTGTATTTCCTCTCTTGAATAAAGATCAAAGTTTCTTGCAACAAAACCAGTTGTCTGCTGCACTTTTGTCACAACCCCCAAATAAGTCCAAGGTCTAGAACCAAGGGAGTAGGAGCGATTCGAACCGCTCAGAAGTCAGAGGTGAAGCTGACACACACCACCACCACCTACGGACAAAACAATACAACGCTATTTCCTCAAAGTGGTCTCACATCTGGCAACAAATGCCAAACTGGCAGTGTTTTGACTACAGTCACACACCATCTTTTATGTTGCTGCAAAGTCAGTAAAATGTGTCGACTAATTTCTGTTTTAAAGAACTGGAATTATTCACTTGTTCAAAGTACCAGCAGATAATAATACGTCATACAAATTTTTCAAAAGATATGGAAACTTAAAACTTTATTTGTAAAATGGAGTGACACACAAAGTAAAATGTAACAGTAGTTACAGATAACTAACAATCAACTATTGCTGATCAGCAAGCTCCACCAGGGTTTAATTCGAATCACAGAATTTGACAGCGCAGAAGGAGCCCATTCGGCCCATCGTCCTTGTGCTAGCTCTTTGAAAGGGCTATCCCACTCCCCTGATCTTTCCCCATAGCCCTGCAAATGTTTCCATTTGACGTATTTATCCAATTCCCTTTTGAAAGTTACTATTCAATCTGCTTGCACCACCCTCTCAGGTAGTGCATTCCAAATCATAACAACTCGCTGAATTGAAATCAAAAAATTTCTCCTCATCTCCCTGGAAAGTGGAATTAGGCTGAGTGGCTCATTTTCGGCCGGTGCAGACACGATGGGCTGAATAACCTCCTTCTGTGTCGTAAATTTTCTATGATTCCCCTCTGGTTCTTTTGCCAATTATCTTAAATCTGTGTCCTCTAGTTATCGACCTTCCTGCCAGTGGAAACAGTTCCTTCTTATTTACTCCATCAAAATCCCTCATGATTTTGAACACCTTAACCTTCTTTGCTCAGGAGAACAATCCTAGCTGAGGTTGTTTTCTTTGGAACAAAGGAGACTGAGGGGAGATTTAATTGAGGTATATAAAATTATGACGGGACTAGATAGAGTGGATAGGGAGGACTTATTTCCCTTAGCAGAGGGGTCTGTGACCTGGGGGCATAGATTTAAAGTAATTGATAGAAGGATTAGAGGGGAGCTGAGGAGAAATGTTTTCACTCAGAGGGTGGTGGGGGTCTGGAACTCACTACCTGAAAGGGTGGTGGAGGCAGAAACCCTCAACTCATTTAAAAAGTACTTGGATGTGCACTTGATGTGCTGTAACCTACAGAGCTGCTGACCAAGTGCTGGAAAGTGGGATTCAGCTGGATAGCTCTTTTTCAGCCGGCACGGACACGATGGGCCGAATGGCCACCTTCTATGCCGTAACTTTCTATGATTCTCTAGTTTCTCCACATAACAAGTCCCTCATCCCTGGTTTCATTCAGTAAATCTCCTCTACACCCCCTCCAAGGCCTTGACATCCTTCCTAAAGTGTGATGCTCAGAATTGGAGACAATAGAGTAAATTTTAACCCCCAAGAACAGGTGAGTTGGGGGCGGGTGGCCAGTGAAAATGCGAAGTTTTCAGTGAGGGACTGCATCCCGGCTCCAAAACGCCCACTTCTGGGTTTAACCCAGGCAGATTTGTCTGCATGTGGAGAGCAGACACCAGGAAGTCTCACCCCCACTTAAAGTTGTCGGGCCGATATTAGAAGGGTAATGTACCTCATTGAGATACTGGAGGTACTTAATATTTTATTCGGGTTTCCCATCGCCTCCGACTCATGTCAGATGAAAGTAGGCGAGAAGGGCCGGGTCCATGAGGTGAGTGCCTTTATTGCATTGCTTGTGGGCCCGGAGGAGGAGAAGTGCTTCATCCAGGCCTAAGAATTTCACCTGGCCAACAGGACCCCCGCGATCGGCTGCCCCCTGCCTCCCACCAGATGGTGGACCACCCCCCTGATGGTGGAACCCCCGATACTGGATGCCCCCCTCCCCGATCCCCAATGCTTGTTGACCCCCCCAATCCCCGCTGCTTGCTGACCCCCCCAATCCCCGCTGCTTGCTGACCCCCCCAATCCCCGCTGCTTGCTGACCCCCCCATTCCCCGCTGCTTGCTGACCCCCCCATTCCCCGCTGCTTGCTGACCCCCCCAATCCCCGCTGCTTGCTGACCCCTCCGATCCACGATGGTGGCTGACCACCCCCCCCAACCCCGATCACAATGCTGGCTGATCCCCGATCCACGATGGTGGCTGCCGACACACCCCCCCGCCCAACCGATCACGATGCTTGCTGGCCACCCCCCTGATCACGATGCTGGCTGACCCCCCCCGATCCACGATGCTGGCTGACGCCCTGATGTCATCCACATCCCCCCACCTACCCCCCACTCCATTTTTTTCCAAGCCCAATGATCTCGCTCACCCTCCTGCCCCTCTTCTCTGATGTGCAGCTCCTTTCACTGTCGACAGGCAGCCAGCCTGTCAATCAGACTGGCTGCTGGGCTCAAAACCCACAAGTGCCATTGATGGGCCTCATTAAGGTCACGGTCGCAGATCACGACCCGCCCACTTACCATCCAAGTTTCGCACCCAGAAATCTTCCCATCTTCCCCCCCACTCCCTTCCTAGCTGGAAGTTAAAATTTACCCCAATACTTCAACTGAGGCCTTGGAAAATCAGAGTCTAAGTGGGGTAGAGGAGCAAAGGGATCTAGGGGTACAGATACACCTCATTTTTAGGTACGTCTGGTGCCTTTCCTGGCATGCTCTTCTGCACTCCTCATTGAACCAGGGTTGATCCCCTGGCTTGTTGGTAATGGTAGAGTGAGGAATATGCCGGACCATGAGGTTACAGATTGCGCTGGAATACAATTCTGCTGCTGATGGCCCACAGTGCCTCATGGATGCCCAGTTTTGAGCTGCTAGATCTGTTATGAATCTATCCCATTTAGCACCGTGGCAGTGCCACACAACACATTGGATGGTGTCCTCAGTGTGAAGACGGGAGTCACATTAGCCAGACTGGGTAAGGACAGCAGGTTTCCTTCCCTAAAGGGCATTAGTGAACCAGTTGGATTTTTACTACAATCCATTACTGATACTAGCTTTTTTTATTCCAGATTTTTATTTAATTAATTGAATTTAAAATGCCATGGCAGGATTTGAACTCATGACTCCAGATTATTAGTCCAGGCCTGCTGGATTAGTCCAGTAAAATAACCACTATGCTACCATACCCGTAGGAATAGGACCTGCATCTGTATTTTACGTGTGGAATGTCTGATCTCCGTTCAGATTCCGTGCAGACAACAGAATGTTACTTTTAGCAAATAACAGCTACCGGCTACCTTTAAGAGATTTTAAGAGACATCCTGTCTTTAAGAGATTGGGCCTCCCTCTGCTGGTGGAAAGTGCGAATTGCATTGAATCCTTATGTCAACACTGATTTCTGACGCAGCTTGCAGGTAAGTCCTCAGGCTTCACGAAAGTCTCATCCTGCCTGCACAGAGGCCATTGGGCATGGGTTAATAGCAGATCATGCTATCTGCATCCAATACTAGGCCCTATCGAAATTTTCCCCCAGACTCCTTATCCATGAACTACTGAGCAAGATGCTTCACCAGTAATTGCACGTTGCTACATTAGGTAAATACTGTATAAATATGCAAATATATGTAATTACTTTCGAGGTCAGAATGAAAAAAGAAGAGGCAACATGTAAGGAAAATATTGTCTATCCTTCATCTAATTAATTTTCAGGAAATTAATCTTCGTATTAGAATTTTAAGTTAAACATAAATCATCATAAACTAATGCCTGAATAATGCATCGACACTCAGAATTATTTGTTAAGACAATTCTCAATAGTGTTAGATATATTTATTACTATACAAATCTAGTAATGTTTACATGCGTCGTGATTTGGAGATTTTCTCAAGCTGCTTAAGGTTCCTTATATTTCTGAACGAGCATTGCTAAATGAAGCCTCTTCGCTAGAGAAAATGTTGCCTTTACTGGTTCACATTGGGAACTTGTGATGTTGCTGGAAAAGAAAAACTTTCACATCAAAGGAAGGTAACGTCAGGGCAAACTTTTTCTTAAAGGGATATTGTTTTAATTCAGAAGTATTTAGTAAACCATTTTTTCCACATTTCCTGAACACTAGAATCCAATGATAGAGATTGTGTGAACATGTGTCACTGTATTTTGGTAGGTTTGTTGGAGCATTGAACGCTTTCACAAAGGGAGTGGTTGAGGCAGAGACCATGGGTTCCTTTAAGGGAAACTTGGATAAATATTAGGAGCAGAGGAAGATACGGGGTTATGGGGAGAGCGGGATTAGTTGTGTATTTATCGAGCAAAGAGCTTGCACAGTTCTATAATTCTAACTTTATTTCATCATTTGAATATGTTTTCATAGCAAAGTTATGCACTGCTGTTCTTCCTTCCCAGACATTGTCAGTGCCCCTTTGAAGGTGCACTTCAGTGAAATTATTTACTTCTAAATTTACTCTGGGCAAGGTGGACGAGATTAACTTTCCCTTCCTTTACCTTGGGATGTAACCATTGCCAGTACAGCTCAGGCTCGAAATGCACCACTGTGGTGTGGGAGAAGGGAAGGGAAATTAGTCCTTTTATGTGCAGCAACACCGTAAGTTCATTCAAAAAGATGTTGTCTCATGAAACACAGTGACCAGGGCGATTCCTTTCACACATGGGAAATCACAGGCATAAAATATCCATAAAGGAAAATAATTCTGTCAAGTTAACTTCTGCGTAAAGTTGAAGACAAATTCTTTTATTAAACTGGGAAGATTTATAATTGGTTTAGTAAAAGTCTATTTGTTTAACTTTTCACATAAGACCCGATTTTAACCTAACCAGTCTTTAATGGAGCATAAAATTGGGCAGGGTGTAAATCGGGAATCTGCCTAAACTCGTCCTATTCTCGCCGGGTGGGTTAGGTTAAAATTGGGGCGAAAGAATGAAATATATACCTCCAAACGTTTTAAATCCTGCAGTTTATTAAAAATAATTCTGTGTGGAATTCTTATTTAACACATGGCAAAACATCTAAACAAGTGTTATTGCTAGAAAGCTACCAGCTGGGCTCGAGGACGGGTGTGAGTCAGGGGCTCGATGGATCCAGTAACCTCAATAACTAATTATGAGGAAATAACAAGTGTAATGGAACAAGGCCAGTGAGAAATTAATCTCATTGTCATAATCACTTGAAGATTCAAATCCATCACCTTTCCATTAGCAGCCACACTAATAGACCATTTATCTTATTTGCTCTTTGTGGATCCTTCTTCTGCAGAAATTGGCCGTCAGATAAGCCTGCATAACAACTGTGACAATACTTCAAAAAGTAATTTATTGGCAGTGAAGGGGTTTGGGACGTCCTAAAGATGTAATGAAGTGCCATATCAATGAAAATTCTTTCTTTACTATAAATGAAATGCTTTCCTGATTTGGAGATGACTCCAGTTACGCACAGGAAAGTAAATATTTGATTTCTGTTTCCTGCATGGACGACATAAATATTTGTTGCTTCTGGGCATGTCCCATTCAGTAGTTTAAGAAACTCATTACCGGCAAGTGTGCAAGGTCTACTTAGTGAAAGTAATTCTATATATATGCTATTCTATTTATATTCTTACTGTATTCAACAAAGGGAAATAAGGATTCCAAATGGTAATAGATTAATGGCTGTCAATACACTACTGATCACCTTCAGAAAAATTATGCTTGTAAGAGTGATCTGATTGGGCTTTCGAATTAACTGGCCTGTTCATATTGAGTGGGTTGCACATTATTGGTTATTTTAGTGTGCTCAGGGAGTACTACTACTAATCACCAGCCCAGCCCCAGAGTTCCGAATTAGTGTCCATTACTTAACCCAAGTTTACTGCATCTCATTTTTATTACTGTATATGTTTTTAGCATTGGAAGTAGATTATTGCATTGACTTTATTCACAATGTCATAATAGGAAGTCTGAGTAGCTTCTGAAGATCAAGGGCAAAGAAATACGAAGGGCATCGTGAACAGAGCAGAGCTCCTGACCATTCACCGTATGTCTTTGACCTTCAGGTGCTATTTAAACTACTTGGGCATGATTTTAACTTGGAGCCGTGGAACCATCTTCTGCGGAAATTGGCTCAGACCTGATTAAAATTAAAATTTCATGTAACAAATATAGACTCCCTTCATCTTTCTGTCAGGATTTGCGAGTTGGGAACCCGGAACTTGTGTACGCGCTTAAATCTGCAATCGCAACTCGATTGCAGGCAATTATCTCTTCTTCCGGGTTTCACGTCTCCAAGCTGCGCAGACGGCCGACTGCACACCCGAATGACATGATTTAAAGCTCACTATTTAAAGGGCCAGTCCAAGAATGGATTTTGAAGGTGAAAGGAGAAATGGAGTTGAGGAAAGCAAAGGCTGCCCCTAGATTTAATGATGCCTCCCTGGATGTACTGCTGGCTGCAGTGAGAGCCAGGACGGAGGTAATGTTTCCACTGGATGGTAGGAAGGAATCTGGCTCTGTAACTAAAAATGCTTGGCTGAGCACAGTGCCTTGGGTTCAGTGCAGGAAGCATTTTAATAACCTAACCTAGTCAGGAAAAGTGAGTACAGTTGCTAATTCATCCACATCCTGCAGCAGCAACCATCCTTCACTTTCAATGCACTTCCTCAACTGCCCATTATTCACCAATCTCTGCCACTCACCCCAACCCTGAAACAATGTGATGTATCTTGTGATAGTCACCCTCTGATGCATCTCTTTCATGGTCGACCTCACCTAAAGCAATGCATTCATAGGGTGAATACATCACCTTCAGTCACTCACAGACCTGTTCTTTCTCTCCTTGTTGGAGAAGTGAGCTCAAATCGCAA
Source organism: Heptranchias perlo (assembly GCF_035084215.1). Lineage (NCBI taxonomy): Eukaryota > Metazoa > Chordata > Chondrichthyes > Hexanchiformes > Hexanchidae > Heptranchias > Heptranchias perlo. The sequence continues at coordinate 32,105,224 of NC_090329.1, read as the reverse complement.
GGGAGAGGAGCAGAACTGGAGGTGGCCCATCACATAGTGGATATGGCAGATGTGGAGGAGGAGGCCATGAAAATAAGTCGGACCGTCACATGCTTATCCATCAGAGATGGAGAGACTGGCAACCCGCAGATGGCTGGTGACAGAACTTTAACATCTTTCACACACTTCTTCGACAGCACCTCCCAAACCCACGACCTCTACCACCCAGAAGGACAAGGGCAGCAGGCTCATGGGAACAACACCACCTGCACATTTCTCTCCAAGTCACACACCATCCCGATTTGGAAATATATCGCCGTTCCTTCATCGTCGCTGGGTCAAAATCCTGGAACTCCCTTCCTAACAGCACAGTGGGAGAACCTTCACCACACGGACTGCAGCAGTTCCAGAAGGCGGCTCACCACCACCTTCTCAAGGGCAATTAGGGATGGACGATAAATGCCGGCCTTGCCAGCGACGCCCACATCCCATGAACGAATAAAAAAAAACACACGATGAATTGATTTTATCAATGATGTAACTGTGCCAGACCTCAGAATGGGCATTGGAGAGATTGTAACTTTTGCGATGAATCATTAATATCACTTTCTGTTATCTTCCCGGGACTTCACGCCTTCACAAGGAATCAGGAGGAATGGAAGAAAGTGATTCCTCAGAGGAGCTCTGAGGGTGCGCCGTCACAGGACATCCAGCCATGCACCAGCGCTGATTCTCACACTGCGGTGGGTCCTGTTAGACAGTTAGTTGAGTCACCTGGTGATTCACCACTCACATGTGAGCATGAGCAAATGCTGGTGGCAGGGGCAGCTATGGTAAGTCTGCATTGGTGGGGGGGGGGGCACACTCCTCTCCAGGCCCTGCTCAGCTGGACACAGATGCTGAACCCCGGGGGCCATCATTGAGAAGGAGAATGATAGAGGTACAGCAGCAACTTTGTGAGGTGATGCAAAAAGTGTCACGCACACTCGCCACAATGGAGGATAGGATGGAGGAGTCCAACTCCATCGCTAGTGGATTGGTGGTGCAGGTAAGTGTGAGAATGTTAGTGTGGAGAGAATGGTAGCCTCCATTGAGCTTCAAGCACGGCTCTCAAATGAGTTCATTCAGGCCATGACAATGGCCATGCGGACTCTGAAAGCCAACTTGTCTGCCGCCTTAAACAGGCAGACAGATACTTTAGCCGTGGTCTTACAACACAGCACATATGCTCATCAACCTGCTGTCCAACAGAGTGGTGGAAGTGATGTTGCGCTGGCCTAGGAGAGGCATGATGGCGAAAGGAGACATGGAAGTGGGGTCTTCGCTCAAAGTGCTCCCACGTCTCACCCGTTGCACCCCCTCAACCAATACCCACAATGCTTCCTCCTCTCCCGATGGCCGGGCCTGTCCCTGCACAGATGCAGATGGAGCTGTCTTTGGCGAGGCCCTCAAGGGCTCCAAAACCAAGAGGTCATAGGCCGAGAACATCTCTGCAGTCAGCGCAGGGATCTGAGCAACCTGCCACTACCTTTACTGAAGCCATAGGAGTTGCATCACGTAGAAGTGGTAGAAAGAGAAATGCAAAGCAATTGTACTTCACTAAGGCTGTGTGACAAGATATCATGTTGTTAATTTTTAATTTTTTTTTGTTATGGCACGTTAAATGTTATAATTATCACCACCACTGCCACGTCTTGGCCATTACTGAGTCCCTTTTGTGAATTTGCCCTTTCATGTGCTTCATCATGAACGCAAATACATGATGCTACCCATTGGGCGTGTGTGCAATGGGCATATGCTTGATTGAAGGACTGGTTTGTGCAAAGGGAGGGATGGTGGGCTGGTGTTGGTGTTTGTTCCAGGCGGCCTGAGTAGTTCAAAGTCTTCAATTTGAACATCTCATTATGAGAGCCTGTTAGAGATGAGGAAATCCCTGGCATCACGGACAGTAGCGTACACGGCCACTCTGGCGACAGGTTCCCCATCTTCATTTTCCTCCTCCTCAGATGTACTGTGGAATAGATCTATTGGGCCCCAATCCTGATGTCGTCAGTTTGAGGGGCTCCAAAATGTAGGTAAATTTGTCTGAACACAAGAATTCTCAGTCTCAACAAAGAAATTTCAGTCTAAACACAAAGACCTCCCAGCCAAACATTTGCCTGAGAGAAATGAGTGCCCAGCTGTAATACCTCACCTTTTATTGAGACGTGTCAATCACTGGTTTAAAGGGCCAAATGAGTTTCGGCTGTAACTCACCTCTGTTTCAATGCATGTTTCAGAAGCCATGGGAGACACGTTCAGGAATAGTTCAATTAGTTTCTGTTGCAGAAGCCACAAAAAGTTAAGTACTTAAAGTGTTTTAACTACCTGAATTGGCTCTTTAAATATCAACTTTAAGTGGGGATGGGACATTCGGGTTTCTGTTGCACGCACATCCTAACATGCTTGGGTTAAAGTGGGCACGTTGGATTCAGGATGCAGTCCTGCTCCAAAAAGCTGTTGCTTTAACTCCTACCCGCCCCCAACCCACGCGTTCTTGGGAGTTAAAATTACCCCCCTTAACACTATGGCCTGGATTTTAACTTGGAGCAGGGAAGAGAGCGGTTGCGGGGAGGAGAGGGTGGTTTTGCGGACAGGAAACCCGGACACATGGGTTTCCCACGGGTCCTGCTGAATTTAACAGTCGGACCTGCTTTCAAATTTTTCAAATGGTTTCCCTCCTGACAGCCAACTTGATTGTCAGACTGGCTGTCTGTTGGGCAGGAAAACAGACAGGGAGCAGATGAAAAGTAAATTGGAGTTTGTTTGGTGGGGGGGGGGGGGGGGTGGGGGGTGGGAGGGAAGAGACCAGGATCTTTGGGGGTTGGATGGGGTGGGTCCGGGAGAAATCGGGATCTTTGGGGTCGGCCGATCACGGGGGTCCGATCGTGACAGGAAAGCTTGTTGGGCCTAGAGGAAGCATTCATGCTCCCCCTGGCCCACAAGCAGTACAATAAAGGCACTTATCTTGTGATTCAGCCCTTGCCACCTCCTTTTCACTGGTGAGATTCATGAGGCCTGGCAAACCCGCGCTGGAGGCATTAAAATTAAAGGTCAGTAAAACGCAATTTAAAAGGACCTAATTAACACCTCATAAGGATGTTAATTGCTGAGATAAGCACCCGCTCGCCTGAACTAATTAGGTACCCGTCTCCGGCGACTAGGTTACACGCACGCATCCAAACGTGCCCCTGTTATACCCAGAAGCGGGTGTTTGGAGCCGGGTTGCGGTCGCCCTTGAAAAATCAAGTATTTTAACTACCCATTCGCCCCCAACCCACCCGTTCTTGGGAGTTAAAATTCCTCCCGATATTGTGAATGAAATGGGTTTCAAAGGGGAGTGAAATTGGACTCTCTGCTCTCTACAACTGGAGCCAACAACATGAATCTTCTCAGTTGGTCAATCTGAAATTCTCATGCGAATCACTTTGAACAAAGGGGAAACTGTAATGCAATGACTATGTTTCAGTGTGATGTGATTAGGCTCAGTTAACCATACAGTCACAATCTGTGTTTATTATGTACAGTTCTACTTGAAATATCTTGATGAATAAATTGAAAAAGAAATTATTGAAAATGTGGAAAAAGAAAGCATTTATCAAGAGGAAATGAGCTGAACATATCCAATACAACAAAGGAAGATTATCACTTTGAGATCAAAAGGTATTTGTTGTGATAGTATAGAATTTTGTGGACAGCTTCAGTTCGACCCTGGAGCACTGGTTCTGAAATTCTGATCAAATACCATCCACTGGGAAAATGGTAAATTATGAAATAAGAAAAAGCATTTGACCCCTTATTCCCATTCTGTCCATAGACCACGTATAGTTTGCCCTGTCACAGGCTCTGCCCAACTCACTCAGCCTCCAAAGAGAAACAATCAACTACAGCTAAACCTTAAAGAAGATGAATCTCTGTGAAATATCTCCAAGGTTAGTTAAGCAGAGCTCCAGAATATTATCTAATCTTCCAACCCATAGAGAAACAACTGTGGGTACTGATAAAGTTCCAGACCCCCACCACCCACTGTGTGAAAAAAATTCTCCTCAACTCCCCTCTAATCCTTCTACCAATTTAAATCTATACCCCCTGGTTATTGACATCTCTGCTAAGGGAAATAGATCCTTCTTGTCCACTCTATCTAGGCCCCTCATAATTTTATACACCTCAATTAAATCTCCCCTCAGCCTCCTGTGTTCCAAAGAAAACAATCCCAGCCTATCCAATCTTTCCTCATAGCTAAAATTCTCCAGTCCTGGTAACATCCTCGTAAATCTCCTCTGTACCCTCTCTAGTAATGTGGTGACCAGAACTGTACACAGTACTCAAGTTGTGGCCTAACTAGTGTTTTATACAATTCTAGCATAACCTCCCTGCTCTTATATTCTATGCCTTGGCTAAAAAAGGAAAGTATCCCGTATGCCTTTTTAACCACCTTATCTACCTGTCCTGCTACCTTCAGAGATCTGTTGACATGCACTCCAAGGTCCCTCTGTTCTTCTACTCCTCTCAGTATCCTCCCATTTATTGTGTAATCCCTTGCCTTGTTTGCCCTCCCCAAATGCATTACCTCACACTTCTCCAGATTGAATTCCATTTGCCACTTTTCTGTCCACCTGACCAGTCCATTGATAACTTCCTGCAGTCTACAGCTTTTTTCCTCACTATCAACCACATGGCCAATTTTGTGTCATCTGCAAACTTCTTAATCATGCCCCCTACATTTAAGTCTAAATCATTGATATATACCACAAAAAGCAAGTGAACTAGTACTAAGCCCTGCGGAACCCCACTGGAAACAGCTTTCCAATCACAAAAACACCCGTCGACCATTACCCTTTGCTTCCTGCCATGAGCCAATTTGGGATCCAATTTGCCACTTTCCCTTGGATCCATTGGCATTTACTTTTCTGACCAGTCTGCCACGTGGGACCTTGTCAAAAGCCTTGCTAAAATCTATGTAGACTACATCAAACGCGCTACCCTCATCGACCCTCATCAATTATCAAGTCGTTAAAGAGGTACTTACACTTAATTACCAGACTTAACTTTCTGCGGCGAGTTTAATGGGCAATTAATGTGTAAATCCAGCAAGGTCTGAAAAATAACAGGAGGCTAAGGGCGAGATGCCATTTGTGGGAAGCAAACGGTGGATCAGCATAAATCGACCAGCAATTTCCAGAGGTTCGCAAGTCACAGCGTATCTCTTAATCCCCTGAACTTTCTGGCTGATTTGCATATTAATAATGGCATGCGTCGATCATACACTGTTAGTTTTTCAGCAAGATTCGGCCCAATGTGTTCAGCTAGTTGTCTTTTTTCTCCAGCAAACTATGTTACAGTTCAATAATGTGGACGACAAAGGGTATTCACCTGAAAAGTCATAACTTGTCTTTTCTTCTTACAGACGCTGACTGACCTGCTGTGTATTTCCCACATTTTGTGTTTGTATAACAGTTCTATAGTCTTCTGTGCAATAAACTGGATAGCCCAGTGGTGAAGGATAGAATACTACAGCCTGGTCTTCAGTTGCTTCCAAGCCTTTATTCACAGAGGTCCCCATTACCCACTGTGCACCCCCTAGTTAAGCTCTCATATAAATAGATGCAAGAGTGTCCCCAATTGATACACAACACCTGAATACACTTAACACTAATTGATATAAATCAAATGGATACAATTAACATTCTGTACCCTTTTATGTAAGTGGGTTTCTTTGGATTTGATGGAGCTCCAAGGTGACCAAGTAACAGTAATCTGAATAGAATGAATGATTTAGATATAAATGAGATGGATGTCCTCGTCAGACTAAAATCCCGGGGATAGATTGTATTTAATTGCCCCAGAATACTAAAAGTTAGGGAGGTTGAGGTTTCTGGGTATCCATAAACATTACGAGGGAGTCAATAAACACTTCAGTGGTACCAGTAGATTAGAAACAGGTGTCCTTTTTCAAAAGGGGAGTGATGAAACAGATACGAGTAACCATAAACCCATTTGCCTTATTTCAATATTATGTAAAAAAACGGAATTGATAATCAGAAATAAACTTGAATTTCTTTTGCAACAAGAACTTAGTAAAAAGCAATCAATGTGAATTCAGAATGGCAAAACTCTGCCTGACCACCCTCATTGATGGTTTCGAGGAGGTGTCATCCCAAGTGGATTATAGAAAGCCCTATGATGTGATGTGCCTAGATTTCTAAAAGCATTTGACAAAGTCGTACATGGAAGTCTAATAGTTAAGCTCAAAGTGAGGAAGTATTGAGCAGGGTGCCCAGGGCTTGGTGCTGAAACCACTACTGTTTCTAATTTACCTCAATGTCTTGGATTCAGAAACTTAATGCAAATAAGTCAAATTTGCTGATCTAACTAAGAGGGGGATTAAAATTGAAGAAAGCAACTCAGAAATTGAAGAGTGAGTTGGACAAAATATATCTGTGGGCAGAAAAATGGCAGATGAAATTTAGTGCATAAAGGTGGAGAGCCTTGGTGACCTCTCTGATACACCGCTGCACTGCAAACTGTCATATGTTGCTGATGTCACCTGCTGCAGCCTGAAAGGAGTCCGTGGCATAAAAATTGAGGGCTACGGAGATCTTGACAGCCACAGGCAGTGCTGTTCATGCCCTGGTACAAGGCTCGGGTTGTGGCTGCAGCGGGTGACATATCTCGGTGACAGCCTCCTTGATGAAGCAAAGGCACCTCAAACATTGCTCCTTAATAAAGTTAATGTGGGAGAAGTACTCCCTGAATACCCTCTGTGGTTGTGGCCTGCTGTGCAGTGCCCTTCTCTTCTTCCCTCTTGTGGCAGCTGCTCCTGCTCTCTGATATCTTCCTTGCTGCTCCCTCTCGTCCGCCAGCCCCGAAAGCAAGTATCTATGAGACCACCTATGACTGCAGCCAAACTATCTCTGAGGCAGCCAAAGGCAGTACAACACCAGCAAAATCTTGTTCTGTTCAGACAAAGTAAACTTTCCAGAGTGCTAAAACACACCAAGAAACTCTTCGAAGTTAACCAGTAGTCTGAAATGACAAACCAGCAACTAACCTGAAAGTGCTGCATGATCCCTTGAAATAGCGCTGGTGGTGGGGTCCTTTCCGCCACGTGTTGTTGGCGAGTTCAGCACGTGACAAGTCATGCACTGAGGCATACCAAAATCGCAAACGGGTCCTACAAGACGTACAGGACCCTAATTTATATTACATATTCAGCTCTTTAAATAATCCGGATGTGCGCTCCTGAGGCAACAGAGTTGCCAACAACAATATGGCAGACGATGCTCTTCTGGCTTGTCATGAGCGTGCCCATCATATTTGAAGTGCAGGAGGCTGTATAGCGCCCAAAGAACGGGACCAATGCGGCCAAAATTTTAATCCATTGACGTAGATATTCCTGCATCAATTTCAATATATTCTATGCATGATGCAGAACAGAAACCATAATATGAATTCTTTACACATTGCATTGGTCATTTTCTCTTGTTGCCACTGAGGGTTAAGGGAGCAGGTTTACTTGTGTTTTTGTATATATCCTAATTATTTAACAGGGGTTGGCTCTGACAGCAAGAACGCCTCGGTCCTCAAAGTAGCGTTATGTCAAGCGAGATCTATTCTTACACCTCTACTACCATGTGCAAAATCACATTAGCCACAAGACACATCTGCAATGATGCTTGCTTAACAGAAAGAAATGGATAAAGAGAACATTTTGGTTGCCATGTAATTGTTATTATTCATCTTGCCAGCCTATCTCAATTTTTTAGTGTAAGGACTCACACACAATATTAGACAAAGTGATGGTCATTTTCCCGTTCACTGCTTGGGTGGTTAACTGTCGGAGCAGTTCACCCTCCCGTTATAGAAACCACCCAATTTTCATTTACAATAGAAATTAAAATCGGGCGGGTTCTATAACGGGCAAGTGATCTATTGTGCCAATTTATCGCCCAAGCGATGAAGGTGAAAATTACCCCCAGTGAGTTTTAGTGGGTGTATAGTTTCAATGAAGATTTGAAGATGACTAATTATTTCACTCCCGAATTACTGCCATATTTTTTACTCTAATTATCTGTGGTACTACAGAAAGAACAGTTATCTAAAGAAAAATGAAAGACTAAAAGGAAAAACAAACAAGTGTTTGAGATCACACGCCGTGCACTGCATTGTTCAAGATTAGGATCTGAAACTCATTTTCTTCTCACACAATTAGAGAGGACAGTCAATGAAATAACTGTTTGTACTTTGGATTGGGATCTGCATTGGGAACAGAAAACATTAACACTTGGCAAATGGAGATGGGTTGATGGAATAATTAAATTTACGCTTTATGAAAGGAAAATGCTTGGGTAAATATCACAGAGGATCTGAGTACTAAATATAAAACTGCGGGGAGCATGTCAAATAGGTCTAGTTTGGAATATCAATTTTCAGATACAAAAATAGTTTGCAAGCAAATTTATGAACACAAGAATTTGAGAGAGGACCAGGGAGCAGTTTAGAACACTGCCCTTTTACCAAGAGGTTTGAATTTAAGCCGGAAATTCCAACTCTCTGACCGCTAAAAGTCTGAGGAGTTTCAACCTGGATTCTTAACGCAAAACTATCCATGATGTAATATAAATCTGCCAATCTCACTTCAGTGGAGAATGTGGGAAATGTACAAAATTCACATACCAGATAATCATCATCTAAGGCTGAACTTAGATACATTGTAGGGACTCAACTGATAGAAATTTACTCTGCATTGTGTTTGTATTAGACTGGAAGTGCTTAAAGTTGACAGTGGGGCTAAAGCGGAAATTTGTTTCACTGTAGATGATTAACATCCCTCACTAACGCACAAAATTTAGACAAAAATACACAACCTAGAAACATAGAAACATAGAAAATAGGAGCAGGAGTAGGCCATTCGGTCCTTCGGGCCTGCTTATATTTCAACAGTACAAGCGAAACAAGGGTTTGGTGGCCAAAAAGATTCTATTGGATATTCTATGGTCTTTCCAGATAGAGCTTTGAAAATTGCAACAATAAAAGAGAAAGTGAATGGAAATAAGCAGTTCAATTGTGAGAACTCTGGCATGGATGGGTAACATTGGCATGATCAACCAAACAACATTGAGAGTAAAGGAATCGTTCCAACACTTCATTATTAATTTTGATAGCCGAGACTAGTAAGATCACACTGAAAGCCAAATTAATGATGTAGTGTAAGGACCAAATGAATCTGCAGAAGGATTTAGGATTTACCAATTGTCTAAAAAAAAAAGGTTCGTATGTTCTTCCAGCTGGGTACCCTGTTCACCTGATAATGAAGAAAAATGGGTGGAAGAAAAACTTTTCTAGCTCCCAGCAATAAAAGTCACTGGGGATAATTTTGACTTTAGGCGATAGTGTAAAAGGGAAGATATCGAATCAGCCGCCTGATACACATGGAAATGAAACTCAGGAGAGATGTATAACGAGCGGCTGATCCGATATCGCCCATTTTACACTATCGCCCAAAGTCAAAATTACCCCCGAGTGTTAGTACGTTTCTTTGGCGTGAGTGAATTGTATCACATTTTTATTGAGTGGCATCTATAAGATGTGACCAGATCAGCTGTCTGGAAAAAAAACGTATCTGCAGCTAGTTTTCTGAATAATCAAAGAACATCTTTTGTGGATTTGGCTTTTTTTCCAAAGCAGATATTAGGCTAAAAAAAATGCTTGCTGATCTTCTGGAGTTCAGCCCTGACTAAAGGTTTACAATCCTTTTATCTTCCTTTTTTGGCATCTTTTTAACTTCCCTGCCAAATACTGTCACAAAAGCTACAAGAGGGCATAGACTCAAGCTGAGAAGAGGAAAGATGGCAGGGAATTTAGATCTAATTATGCTTTACACACAGGGTGGTGAATGTATGGATTGAACTACACGTGGAAGTGGATTGAGATGGTACTGCTGATTTTAACCTAATGGATTGGACGTCCAATTTACATCCCGCCTGATTTTACAGTCCACTGACTTCAAATGGAGCCAAAATTCAGGAGGGCTGTAAATCGGGTATCCTACACAAAGGTGCCTTGTTCTCGGCAGGAGCGTTAGATTAAAATCAGGGCTGGTAAGGTTAAGAAAGAATTGGTTGGATATTTAGTGAGCGATGTAATTGACAGAATGGTGAATATTTTTTGTTCCAGATTTTGGTGACAGTATAACACATATTGAGGTTGCACATGGAAGGCTAATAGTTTACAAAACTTATCCTTTCGGTATCACTTTTCATTTAAATGCCACGTTTGAATCTCACGTTTTAGGCCAGCATTTCAAAGTGTAAACCCTCCCTTATTATAGAATTGTTCATTTGCAGTAGAAACAAGACGTGAGCACGCAGTCAGTTTCTCCATCGGGTGATCTTACTCATCGTTGAGTTGTGAATGGCAGATTTTGCCAATCCGAGGAGCAGGCCCAAGAGGAAATCTTCCAATGTGCTGATCTTGTGCACCGGGTGATGTAAAGATAAATAATATTGCGGCAAAAACATGAACAAAGCTTTAGAAGAGCCCCTTGAAATAATAGAAAAAGGCTTGCAGACACTTGCAGGAGGTTTCCATTCGATGGACAACTGTCTTGGTACATTCATAATTACATTTTGCAATCAGGTTCAATGTTACACTAAAAATAACTCGAATTTCTGATTCCAATCACCACCACAGTACTCCAATGATTTGAAAATTATCTTGCATTTGTGCTTGAACAGGCTTCTATCAATTTGAAATTCATTCATTTTACAGAGAGCCATTTACTTATAGCTATTGGGGCTCAGCTCAAAGAAATATAGTAGAAATCATCTATTTGAGGAAAAGTAATTAAAATATGCCACATGATATATATTTAATTAATTTATTCAATGAAAAAGATTACAAATTTAAAATCTGTTCTGCCTCTTGCAGCCTCAGCATTGTACCATAAGATCTGGGTTATAAGTCACACCCACGTATATCGTGTCTCTATTTTAATAATTGCTGTTTTGGCTAAAGAAAAACTTTAAAAATCCAGAATTTATACTTTTGAAGCAGCGGGGGAAGGCCTTGCTTGCGATCTGTATTCTTCAGTTCTCTTTGTCACCTATCTGACCTGATTTTCAGCCCCTTCCCATTTCCCTCTCCATAATTTTGATTTCGAGTCCGTCTCTGTCCTCCTCCTTTCTGGAGCCCTCAGCTTTTTGCCCTTCCTGCATCTCTTTCATCACAGTGCCTGACATGGCTGACGCTGTCTATTGTTTTCTTTCCACCATGGGGCATTGACACGAGTAATGACGCGGCAATAGCGGCGGTCAACAAGGCAATGTAGCTGGCGCCATCTGAGGTGATGAGAGAATGACTGAGGTCAAAGTGAGTAAATGTTGATGGAGCCAAAGGAGCAAGGAACAAGCAGTAATGCAGGGTCAGAGGAATGGAGGGCAAGAGCACAGGTGCACAGCATTCAGATAATGTGGAGCAAGGCTCCAGAGAGATTTTAAAATTGGTTAACCCCTGAAAACAGGCGCTGGGATCGCGGTGCGCAATTAACCTGCGCCCGGTGGTCGAGATTCAGGCAGCACGTAACATTCGTGATTGCTGTGTGCAGCTAGCGCTGCCTACGCTGTTGATTGGTTGCACTTAAAGCTACTTAAAGGCATCCTGCACCTCTTAAAGGGGAGGTGCACTATGGCTGCAGGGAGAGCTGGATTTGGTGTAGCAACTAACTCTGTTCTGCAATATACTGAAGAATGGTTTGGCCTGCTAGACAGCGTACACCAAGGTTCTTGGACGACGTACTAGAGGCCTTGGTGCAAGAGATAGACATGTGGAGGACCATCCTTTGTCCGCGGTGGGGGGCAGGAGGCCCTCCAGATGCATGCTGAGGAGGCAGTGGGAGGAAGTGGTGCACAAACCAGGAGCATCGAACCATGCACATGGATGCAGTGCAGGAAGAAGTTCAATAATTTGACACGAGTGGTCAAGGTGAGTGACTCCAACTGTTAAATGGCATCTCCTACCAACTGCACCACTAGCCGCATCCACTGCTCCACACACTACACCCCACGTAACCCACAAACCAACAACCTCTTTCCACCAGTACGTAACTCTTCCAATCAGATGCTGCATCTCACCGTCACATAGTACCACTCTTGCAAGCCGCACACCCACAGCTCACAGGTCACATCACCCAATCATCTTGCAGGACACTCACTGACACACTTCCCTCTTTGTTGCAGGAGAAGGTGGCGCATAATACCAGGCAGCAGGAAAGACCTGGGGGAGGACAGGCACGCCCACACATCCTCACCCCCATTGAGGAGACAGTGCTGGTGATGCTGGAGGTATCAATGATGAGGGTCTCTGCATACCTAATTCTCCTTCGCGTTCCCATTTCTCCCTCATTCCACAATCTTTACTGACTCACATGCTCCAGATGGTGTGAGCATGCACGTCTTACTTTCTCCTCTCCCCGCACTGCAACTCAACCCGTGTCCCTTTGTCATTGTAGATACTCAACACCTAGAACTGGCATCATCAGAGGAGGCAGAAGAAGGTGACAGTGATGATGAAGGCACACCGTTGCTCGATCTTACACTCGCAGCCACCAGTTCAGATACTGACACTGCGCGTACGTTAGATGCTAGGATAGAGGAGGGATCAGCATGTGGAGAGACACTGGGCACAAGTGTGCTGGAGCCAGGGCAGGGGGAATGGATACCACAGTGGCCAGCTCGCCGGAGGACGAGGTCTCTCACTAGTTCTGCTGCCGAGGAGTCAGATGATGACTTCAATGGGCCAGGCTACAGAAGACGGCTGATGGGCGTACACAACCAAATGCTTGGTGCACTGGAAAGCCTGCCAGAAAGCCTGCACACAATGTCAAGGGGCATGGAGGAGTCCAGCTCCAACTTGGCACAGGGCTTTGCCCAGAGATTGGAGCCCATCCTTTCCATCAGCGCACCTGTGGAACCTCCCATGATACAACGTCTGATGACTGATGTCACAGCTTCCATTGCAGCACAAACATCTGCCATCCAAGGTCTGACTGCTGCATTTGGAGCTCAGACTGCCGCTGTCGTGGCTTTGGGTTCCGCTGTGGAACGGGGCTTCCAGGGCATCACAGCAATTCAGCAATCTGTTCTCCAGCAGATCATCAGGATTGCTGAGGCGCTGCCCCGGGAGAGTGGCAGTGGTGCCATGGAACACGAACCTGCTGTCCTCTCTCAGGATGACAACATTCCTGCTCCCACCTCTGCCACTCCCCCAGTGCCCTTGCCGCTGCCTGTCAGCCAGCCAGGCCAGACTGTTGCAACCCATCAGGAGATGGTGCAGTGTGAAGCCGGGCCCTCCCGGCCCGGGGCTGCTCGAAGTCATCCTCCATGGCCATCTGAACTCTCCTCAATTGAAGGTCAACAGCCTCCCACCACCCATGCTCCAGCCACAGGGGAAGCACTTCGTAGAAGCACTAGGAAAGGTAAAGGCACACGGACAACAGGCACTAAGGGAATGCACAAGGGTGAATAGTCTCATTTTGTGTGAATTATTACATGTTAATTTATAAATTTGGATTTGAATTTGGTGTTGGTTTTCATTTCTGTGATGAGCTGAGGGAGGAAACAATGTTTAATCATAAGGAGGACGATTTGATGGTCATGTGGGAGAGGAAAGGTGAGGAGTGTGGGACTGTTGGTGAATGAGGAGGTGTCGTTGAGGTTACTGGTATTGCTCATTAATCATCTGGTCACACAGAGCCCTGGCAGACAGGGCCAGGTTGCCTCCCTGCCTCTTCCTCCACTTCCTCCTCCTCTTCCTCTTCCTCTTCCTCTTTCTCCTTCGTCTCCTCCACCCCTTCCTCCTCTGCCTCTTCCTCTTGCTCAGGTTCTCGCCGATAGGCAAGGGCTATTCCCTCACAATGGCCAGGTTGTGCAGCATGCAGCATACAATGACAAATTTCGATACCCGCTCAGCTGAGTAGGAGGGCTCCTGCAGAGCACTGCAGGCAGCAGCAGCGTTGCTTGAGGATGCCTATGGTGTGCTCTATGATTCTTCATGTGGCAGCATGGCTCTCATCGTATGCCTGCTGTGCACATGTGCATGCGTTCCGGACTGGAGTCATGAGCCACTTCATGAGGGGATAACCCTTGTCTCCCAGTAGCCAACCTTTGACTTGTCGTGCTGGTTGAAATATAGGTGGCACGTTGGACTTCCGCAGAATGACTGAGTCATGACTGCTGCCAGGATAGCGGGCATTCATAGAATCATAGAAACGTATGGTATAGAAGGAGGCCATTCGGCCCATCGTGCCTGTGCTGGCCAAGAAAGAGCTATCCAGCATAATCCCACTTTCCAGCTCTTCGTCCGTAGGTTACGGCACTCCAAATGCATATCCAAGTACTTTTTAAATGCGAAGAGGGTTTCTGCCTCTACCACCCTTTCAGTCAGTGAGTTCCAGACCCCCACCACCCTCTGGGTGAAAACATTTCTCCTCAACTCCCCTCTATTCCTTCTATGAGTTACTTTAAATCTATGCACCCTGGTTATTGACCTCTCTGCTAAGGGAAATAGGTCCTTCCTGTCCACTCTATGTAGGCCCCACATAATTTTATACACCTTAATTAAATCTCCCCTTAGCCGCCTTTGTTCCAAAGAAAACAATCCCAGTCTATCCAATGTTTCCTCATAGCTAAAATTCTCCAGTCCTGGTAACATCCTAGTAAATCTCCTCTATACCCTCTCTAGTGCAATTACATCTTTCTTGTAATGTGCAGACCAGAACTGTACACAGTACTCTAGCTGTGGCCTAGCTAGTGTTTTATACAGTTCTAGCATAACCACCCTGCTCTTATATTCTATACCTTGGCTAATAAAGGAAAGTATCTTATATGCCTTTTTAACCGCCTTATCTACCTGTCCTGCTACCTTCAGGCATCTGTGGACATGCACTCCAAGCTCCCACTGTTCCTCTACACCTCTCAGTATCCTCCCATTTATTGTGTATTGTTTGCCCTCCCCAAATTCATTGACCTTCATGATGCGCTGCGTGTGGTCACACACCAGCTGCACATTGAGGGAGTGGAATCGCTTTCTCTTCATGAAGATGGCCGAGTTGAGATGTGGAGCATGGCAATATGCGTGCAGTCAATGACACCCTGCACCATGGGGAAGCCTGCAATGCGAGCAAACCCTTGTGCTCACTCCTGCTGCTTGTCTCTGTCAAGAGGGAACGTGATGAATCTGTTTCTCATTGTGCACAGAGCCTCATTGACCTCCCTTATACAGCAAACTGCGAGATGTTGCATATATCTCCAGCAGCAGCCTAAAAAGAGCCAGAGCCATAAAAATTAAGCGCCACAGTGACCTTCACAGCCATGGCCAATGCAGTCCTTGCCCAGCTCTGAGGCTGCAGTTGTGGCTGCAGCTGTTGATAAATCTCAGTCACGACCTCTTTCACGAACCGTCGGATGCACTGGTCGTCGCTGAAGTTGAGGTAAGAGAATTGGTCCCTGACGCCCCTTGTTGGATTTGGCCTCCTGCTGAGTGCCCTGCACCTCCTCCTCGCTCTTCTAGTAGCTCGTCTGGTCAGCGTCGCCTCTCTGCCTGCTCCCATTCATGTTCAATTCCCAATGGAAGCCCTAGCAGGCCACCCATGTCTGGCAGCAACCTTGTCAGCACACTATTTTAAATACCACCAGCATTACTGCAAGTTCAGTCAAATCACTCTCTATATAATATTGCAACTTTCTCCAAGTACAGGAAACTTCCACAAATACCCACAATTGTACCAGCAGCCAGAGTCACTAATCCTGTAACTCCTGCATGCTCCCTTTAAATAGCACTGGTGGGGGGAGGGTGGTCCTTCATGCCCTTTAACTCCTGTTCAGCTGTACGAGGTTAGGACAGTGCGTTGACTGGAGCAGGGAGTTTCAAAATGCCACCGGCTGCTTCAAATCTGCGTTGCACACTGATTAACGTCATAATCTCCCGACTTTACATGCTGCCGGCATTTTTTAGTTGCGCATGCGCAAATACCTTTACCAAGGTGGCGTCCTGCGCACGTCACGCCGGAATTGTGCGTGCGCGTTTCGGACGCTATTTTCCGTGTTCAGGATTCTGTGTAGCGCCTACACAATGGACACTACGTGGCCCAATTTAGCTTCCATCGACTTTAAAGCGGATTTTCTTGAGCACACAACGTCAGTAGAGCTTGGCGGTGATAGTTGCAGGGGACTTCTGTCAGAGAGGATATAGGCGCCGAGATCTAGATTATTTCAAAATGTGTGAAGTGTGGAGTGAGAAGAGTGTTTGAGAAGATAATCCTCAAGTTGCTGAAGCTGTCGATTGTGGTTTCAATAGCAGTGGGGGTGTAGGGAATAAAAAGGGAATGATGTGATGGAATCGAATATTCAAGGCTGAGATAGATAACTTTTTGGACTCTGGGGGAATCAAGGGATATGGGGATCGGACAGGAAAGTGGAGTTACATAGAAACATAGATACATAGAAAATAGGAGCAGGAGTAGGCCATTCAGCTCTTCGAGCCTGCTCCGCCATTCAATATTTTTTTTATTTTTTTTATTCGTTCACGGGA
Organism: Heptranchias perlo; assembly: GCF_035084215.1. Classification (NCBI taxonomy): domain Eukaryota; kingdom Metazoa; phylum Chordata; class Chondrichthyes; order Hexanchiformes; family Hexanchidae; genus Heptranchias; species Heptranchias perlo. The sequence continues at coordinate 32,088,619 of NC_090329.1, read as the reverse complement.
TGTGGGCGTCGCTGGCAAGGCCGGCATTTATTGCCCATCCCTAATTGCCCTCGAGAAGGTGGTGGTGAGCCGCCTTCTTGAACCGCTGCAGTCCGTGTGGTGACGGTTCTCCCACAATGCTGTTAGGAAGGGAGTTCCAGGATCATGGCTGATCCTCTATCTCAATACCGTATTCCAATTCTCTCCTCCTTACTCCTTGATGCCTTTTGTGTCTAGAAATCTATCTAGCTCCTTCTTAAATATATTCAGTGACTTGGCCTCCACAGCCTACTGTGGTAGAGAATTGCACAGGTTCACCACCCTCTGAGTGAAGAAATTTCTCCTCATCTCAGTCCTAAATGTCCTACCTCGTATCCTGAGACTGTGACCCCTCATTCTGGACCCCCCAGCCAGGGGAAACAAGCTCCCTGCAATCTGTCTGTCTAGCCCTGTCAGAATTTTATATGTTTCAATGAGATCCCTTCTCATTCTTCTAAACTCGAGTGAATACAGGCCGAGTCGACCCAATCTCTCCTCATACGACAGTCCTGCCTGCCCAGGGATCAGTCTGGTGAACCTTCGCTGCACTCCCTCTATGGCAAGTATATCCTTTCTTAGGTAAGGAGATCAAAACTGCACACAATACTCCAGGTGTGGTCTCACCAAGGCCCTGTATAACTGCAGTAAGACATCCTTGCTCCTATACTCAAATCCTCTTGCAATGAAGGCCAACATACCATTTGCCTTCCTAACTGCTTACTGCACCTGCATGTTTTCTTTCAGTGACTGGTGTATAAGGACACCCAGGTCCCTTTGTACATCACCCAGGTCCCTTTGTACACCAAAGGGTTGAAGATTGAGGTTGAAGAACAGCCATGATCTGATTGAATGGTGAATCAGGCTCGAGGGGCCGTATGGCCTACTCCTGCTCCTATTTCTTATGTTCTTATGGAATAATGGCACAGGAAATGACAAAGTGGAGGGAAAACTCGGATCCTAGCTGTGCTGAAGACGACAGAGATGCGGACTTTAAGAACACAACCATTAAAAGAAAGATGCTTTTATGCATCAGCAATTGCTCAATGTATTCGACTATCTGTCTGGGAGCTACCGCAACATGTTGGACATGGTGGCAGAATCCACTACCAACTTGTGAGTGGTTCAGGTGCACAGTATCAACACTCTGCAGTCAAATTTGGAGTGTGTGGTCACCAGACTGGATGCTGCAGCTGGGCCTTCTTGCAGGTGCCTGTGGCACCAGAAATGGCAGTTCTCAAGGAAGTTCATACTGGCGCCATGCAGGCTCTGGGCTCGTCCATCCCCTCAGCCTCGGACAGGCTGCGAGACTTCATGACTGGGGCTTCATCCGAGTCATGGATGTCCTATAGTCTGCTCTCCTGCACATCAGTGGAAGTGCTGAGCTGCAGCCTAGATAAGAAAGCACCTAAAACAGGCACTACGGGCTCCCACCAGGATAATTAGTGTGTAGGCATTTGTGCACATCAGTAAAATGATAAACATTTTTAAAATCTTTGTTTGCAGAGTACTCCTGTAGTAACTGGTGACCCTGCAATGTCAGTGGACATGAATATCAGTGTTGGTCTTTCGACAGATACAATTTATTTCAGGGTAGAAGGACTTGGATAGACGTTGGAGATGATTATTAATGCAGGGGAGCAGGGATTGTTCAGGCAAAGTGCTCTTCAGGGGTAAGAATATTACCAGTGAGCAAAGGCTGAAACTTGGTCAGATGATGGGTCAGAAGACATTGGACTTCATCAAGGAGATGAATGTGATGAGGGTTGTAGGGTGCATCTGTAGGAAAGAAGCTGCATATTGCAGGCAAGGTGGGTACTGAGTTGGTAGGAAAGAGGGGAGGAGGGAGAGAAGGAGGCTGAGGAGATAGATACAACGATGCATATGAAAGAACAAAAGGTCCCTTTAACTCTGTTTCTTTCTCCACAGATGCTGCCTGACTTGCTGAGCTTCTCCAGCATTTTCTGTTTTTATTTCAGATTTCCAGCATTCGCAGCATTTTGCTTTTGAAAGAAGTGAAGAGGTTGGGTTGTTCTTGCCTCTCAGAATGATCCTGAAATAATAGGAAGATTTGACCACAGAAAATGAGTTGTCTCACTGCTTGCAGTCAAACCGGATCTGGCAGTGTGCTGCCAGGATGGTCGTAAGCCATATGCAGTCTATTCTGTGGCCCAGACATTTAGGTTCACGGAAGTGGCTGTTACAACAGGGTAAATGGTGGGACTGAGGGGGTCACACAAGACCTGGTGGGGATGACAGTGTCCAAAATGTGGGAAAAGCAGTTGTGGAGTAGATTGGAAGAGCCACTGATGTTGGTGTGGGTGGCAGGCCAGAAGAGAATGATTGGGAGTTAGAAAGAGTGTTTGTGAGAGAGTTAGGTGTTCCATTTTTTGCAGCAGCAGCAGCAGTCACAAGGTGTGGGGGTGGGACAGAATTTAAGGAAAAGCAGGGGTTGTTTCAGAATTAAGAGATTAGGAAACAAAGCCTTTTCAAAAGGTATTTTTTGAAGTTAAATTTGCAGCAGTTGCATCATACTGCAGCTGGTGCAAAGGAGAAACAGGACAACATTTTTTGCCTAAGGTGGCGTGAGACTGGCCATCTGCCAGAATTTGATCCTTGGAACTTCACCCAAGAGTTAGACTATGGACCTTGTGTCAATATAACAACAACAACAAGAAGTTGCATTTATATAGAGCCTTTAACATAGTAAATCGTCCCAAGGCGCTTCACAGGAGCAATTATCAAATAAAAATGGACACCGAGCCACATTAGTAGATATTAGGACAGGTAACCAAAAGCTTGGTCAAAAAGTAGGTTTTAATGAGTGTCTTAAAGACAGGCGGAGAGGTTTAGGGAGAGAATTCCAGAGCCTAGGGCCTAGGCAGCTGACGGCATGGCTGCCAATGGTGGAGTGATTAAAATCGGGGATGCGCAAGAGGCCAAGAATGGAGGTGCGCAGAGATCTCGGAGAGTTGTAGGGCTGGAGGAGGTTACAAAGATAGGGAGGGATGAGGCCATGGAGAAGTTTGAAAGCAAGGATGAGAATTTTAAAATAGAGACGTTCCCAGTCTGGGAGCCAATGTAGGTCAGCGAGCACAGGGGTGATGGGTGAATGGGACTTAGTGTGAGTTGGGATACGAGAAACAGAGTTTTGGATGAGATCAAATTTATGGAAGATGGGAGGCCGGCAAGGAGAGCATTGGAATAGTCCAGTCTGGAGGCAACAAGAACATGGATGAGGGTTTCAGCAGCAGATGAGCTGAGGCAGGGGCGGAGACAGGCAATGTTACGGAGGTGGAAGTAGGCGGTCTTGGTGATGGAGCGGATATATGGTCGGAATCTCATCTCAGAGTCAAATAGGCCGCCAATATTTAATTGGAGGAAATGTCTGCTCATGTCGGTTAAGCAGTGTGACAAATCAGAGACAGAGGAGAGGTCAAGAGAGGTGGTGGTGAGGTAGAGGTGGGTGTCATCAGCGTCCATGTGGAACCTGATGTATTTTCAGATGATGTCGCCGAGGGGCAGCATGTAAATGGGAAATAGGAGGGGGGCCAAGGATAGATCTTTGGGGGATTCCAGGGGTATAATCTGAAACTAGTTTGCACTGAAGCAAAATATATAATACACTTGGCTATAAGAGCTTGATTATTGTTATTGATACCTGGTGCTATCAATATGAAAAATGTATTATCTCTTGCTGAAAGAAATGTTTCTACTGTTCTAGCTGAAGATTTGTTAATATCATTATGGTAAACCTCAATTAAATTAATCCAGATAAAGATTATTTGCTGCTATCCATGAATTTGTAAGAATGGTGGTCACATATACCCCTTGGCTCTCATGATAAATAAAAGGAAATAGTTATTAAACTGTTGTGGTTCGGAGACCCAGGGTGCATTCACAATACATTTGTAGCACCAGTGTAAACTGGTTTAGGTTCACACCAAAACTACAGTAACAGTGTGAATGGAGCTTGAGCCCAGAGTCAGGTCAGACGCTAACTCTGGATTTATACTACACTAGTTTAACATCAATGTAAAGTGGAACTCACTTTGTTTTGGTGCTAATCTTATAGTGCCAGATTTTCCTGTCCCTGAGGCTGGGTATATTGGCTTGCCTGGGCATAATCGGGCTGGGTGGAGCTTATCTCCATAAGGGAGCCTGTCTATTTAAATGAATGGATAGAAAATCAGGTGGGCTCCCTTATGAGCATGTGATCCTCTCCTGCTTGATTTTCCTCTATGCCCGGATAATCCAATGATCCCAGGTTTAGGATCAGGAATATCTGCCCCAAAGTGTAAATGAACCCTGAGATAACATCAAATCACAAAACTAGGGTGTAGATCTTTTGGCCCCGATGATAACTCCGAGGCGGGAAGAGAGCAGGGGAGGAGAGATTGGCGGATAGGAAACCCATAAGTAAAGGTTTCCCAATTTTTACGGCGGGACCTGTTTTACATTTTTTCAATAGGTTTCCCGCCCGATAGCCAGGGAGATTGACAGTCGGGCTTGTCTGTCGGGCTGGAAAGCAGCCAGGGAGTGGATTGGAGGTAAGTCCAACATTGCAGTGGGGGGGCAGGGGGGAGGGGTCGGACACCGGTTGCGGGGAGGAGTCGGACATTGCGGAGGGGTGGGTAGGCGGATCGCGGGGGTTCCATCGCGGGGGGTAAACAGCGAAGCCTGGAGGGCCGGGGGGGGAATCACTCCTGCTCCTCCTGACCCACAGGCAGTATTGTAAAAGCACTTAACTGATGGATCTGGCCCTTCTCACCTCCTTTCATCTGCCATGTTTCCCGCTGCCCGGTGGTGTTAAAGATAACATTTTACTTAAAATGGAAGCACATAGCCTCCTTCAAATATTTTAGTGACCAACCTGCCTCCTGAGAATGGGTTGGTCGCTCACCCCCCCGAACCTCCTCCATTAAAACCGGAAGTAGGCGGGTTGGAGATGGGCTGGTGTCAGGTTGCCCATTTAAAAAATTTTAACTCACCCTGGAGGGTTAAAATTACCCTTTTATGTCAGGTAGGTATTTCAAGCTGATTTCATTTCAACCTTTTCACTCAAAAAGAACAGAAACTGGTAAAAATATTGGCCTTGAATTTCCTTGGGGCCTGTGGAACAACGTGGGGGGTGGGTGGTGGGGGGGTGGGGAATGAAGTGGATGGAAGAGATCTGACAGGGCAAAAAATTAGGTGGGACCCAGAATGCCAGGTCTCTGATAGGAGAAGCAGCTGAGCAAGGTTTCCGCTGGGGCCTGGAGTGAGTGGAAGTTTCATCCAGCCAAAGAAGGCCCATGGTGTCACACAGAGTCGGAGATGGTGGGACAACTTTCCCCACTAGAATCTGCCCAGCTCCTCTCTCCTTCCCACTCAGCAATCTGGATGCCGGAAAGGTGCAAGTCCTTGTAGCAGCAGATCCACTATATATTTTTCATATCGGCCCTCCAACAAAGAGGGCCAATCACCTGAACAGCAGGAACCTTTGGTGGGGGCCCATCGGGGACATCCCCATGCAGTCGTCCAGCACCACAACTTTCCCTTCCCCCATCTATCAAGAGCCCATTTTGTATCCATGCTGGTGTGAACACCACCAGTAATGTTTAAAATAGATGACCCTGCCCTGACCCTGGAGACTGCGGCAAGGTCAGGAGCAGAGGTCAACGGCAGAGCACGATTTGAACTCTGCCACCTGGACAGCGGTGCAGCAAATCTGAGGCTTTTCATTTTTACCAATTTTTCTTTTCAAAGTGCACTTATTGGAACTGATCAACTTGCTCTTCAAAACTGGGTTTCGTTTTCCTGCAATGCCAGAGAATTGATAAGGGTTGTTAAAGAAAGGTCCGTGGTTCTTAATTAAAACTAAATTGGATTGTAGATCGTATGTGCCGTTTTAACACTCAAATGTCTATTACTTTTATTTTAACTAGGAGTTATTGATTTCAATGAAAAAAAATCTTTTTCATGTTTAGCAGAGATAATAGCCCTGCTACTTTTGATTGAAAATCTACATTACCAAAAAATTACTTTCTTAAAAAGGATGACCTTCGCCCACGATGGTTGTTTCTGTTCCACTAATGCTGATATTCAACCCTTCCTTTGTCATATTGATAATCCTTAAAATTGTCCTATTATAAATCACGCAGTATCTCCATACAAATTCATATCTGATACACGCATAGAATTACAATGTATGAATTAATTTCCTCTTAACTGGTATTGTACAGACTTCAGTTTTTTTTAAATGCCTGAACTAAAAGTCATTGGTTTTGAAATGCTCAGTACACAGTCCGTTCGTTGCCACATTTCACATGGAGAGCAGTGCATTTTAGAAATCCGTCAGTCACTTTTATGCAAAAGGAAATGTTTTACTCAGACATATAGGGGGTAAAATTCAACTTCGGCATAAGTCAATGGAAAGGGAAATCGGGCGGGTGGTGTATAACGGGGGCCGATCCACTATCGCCCGTTATACACCTCCACCAAAGTCGAATTTTCCCCCCATAATCTCCTCTCTCTTTAGCTCTACCTAGTAAACATGGAGCCAGTGGCATCAAAGATGTCCGCAAGGGTGCACATGACCCATTGTATCACCAGTCATGACAGACTTCCCTAGCCATCAGATCAACAGGACAAGTCCCATCTATCTGTATCTATTTATATGAAGGTTTGGAGATAATCCATCAAAAGCTAGATGTCAAACTTCAAAGTAGGAAATGTATTAAAAAGAAGAGAGAGGGAAAGTAGTGCAAGGTGGTCTTTTTTTCTAACCCGTTGCCAAAAATTTACAAGCACCTGCAATATGCAAACATTCCTCATCATCAAAAACCATTTAAACTCTGATTGATTTCAAAGTATTTACAGTACTTCATGACAGGGAGTGCCTGAGCAGTGCCTTTAAAGGTACGGGCCAGGATAGCAATTAAACATCACACCCACAGACTGCTGATACAATCTGCATAAAAAACTAATGAGAGTTGTTTGTACAAAACTGGATTTCTTGATTTCTACACAAACCAACTATTTTTTTTCACTAAAATGATCGAGTGGTGAAATCCCTTGGAAATGGATCAGTTTTTACACAAACATGCATGAAGGCCTAAAATAGAAAATGAAGAATAGAGAAAATATATTGAAAGCTATATATTAGAACTGAGGGTAAAAGATTTAAATCGATATAATAATTTGCTGAAGGAGAAAATGAATTGCTTTCATGTTAATGCAAGAACCTTGAGGAATAAAAGACGCCAACTGGAGCACATTCTACCAATGAAAGTCGGCACAAGAACATGGCTGGAAGCAAAATGCAGGCATCAGCGTCAATTAAAAGAGTAGAGGAAGTTTAGCAAAGACTGATATATTGGGACTAACAGAACACTTATGAAAAGGGCGGATATTCAGAAGGAGGGGTAGCTAGAAGCAATATGGATGGACATTTGCAGTGATAAAGGCAGTGAAGTAGTAATTGATAATGAACTGCTATCAATCACAAGCTCAGTGTAAACAAGCAAATAGTGAACTGTTAGGAGACAGCAAAGAATTGAAATAATGGGGGATTTGAATATTCCAGAGGTAATATGGACAGACTAGGGACACTGAAAAGAGAGGTGTAAGCAAAAAACAATTTCAGAGATGTAATGAGTGAAGCAGGGAATTAGGTGGATGCTATATTAAGATTTATATTTAGCAGCCCACAGAACTGACTAGTAACCTAAAAGTGGGTCATTGCATAGTTGGATGAAATATTGTATTAAAGGTTACAAACAAAAATAACAATATGGATATGCATTACATTAGAAGAGCAAGTTTTGGTGCTACAAAAGCACTCTGGGGAGAATTAAATGGAAAATGGATCAAGAAAATTTATGACAGAAAAAAAAACATTTTGTCAACTAAGAGAAGTAAAAATGAAACATATCCTGGTGGAAAAAGAGAAAGTCATCAAAACCAGGGCTCTAGTTTCTGAATAAGGAGGTCAAAAAGAATCAAATGTCTCATTATTTTAAAAGAAACAAAGATGTAAATATTTCAACTTGTGCAGTTACTTGTTTGCAGTTACCAAAATAAATATTAGAAAGGGCAAACTGAAAACAGAATGCTGGACTGTAGGTAATAGCAAGATAGATAAGTTTTAGCTATATAAGTAAACAGTCAAAGACAAGATAGCTTCTTAAAGGAATAGGTTGGGTAATAGTAAGATGTGTTGAATGTATTCTTCCTAAATGAAGACTGTAGCTAAATTACAGAACCAGTCAAATTAGTTCAGAAATATAAAAGATATGTAGTGGTCAGCAAAGCATGAAGCTCTAGAAGAAACTCAAGGAATTGAAGGCTAGATTTCTACCATTCATTTTCAAAGGACGGAAAATCTAAATTAAATAAGAGATTTAGAAGAGGGCAGGAGAAAATTGTTTACACAGAGTTGTGAGGTGGTGGAATTCACTTCCAGGGTTAATGGTTGAGGCAGAATCTATGCCAACATTCAAGATTAGATTGGATAGGTGGATGAAGGAAAAGGGTTGAAAGGATATGGGAAGAGAGTCATCTGATATATCTCTAGCTGTATTGTACAGTATGTTAACAAATATAGTAGATGGCTATTGCATTTTCCACTCACCTCTCAAAACTAATCGTGCTACCTATTGATTACAATGTGATGAAAATCCTATGACAAACCTGTGAGGTATTCCCTATCCACAGAGATTTTATTAGAACCTGCCTACGTTTCATTGACAGCCTTAATAGGCATTATAATTTTTTTGCATGTAAAAGGATCAAAAACCTATGGATTGCAGCAAGTCAGGTACCAAGAACAAATACATTTCACCTAAAAGTAATTACTTCTGCTGAATTAATTCATGTTCCGAACAGCAAGTGAAATAACTTTATGGTGAGCTCACGTAACTTCACTATTTTAATTCAAAATGAATCCCTTTTACTTAACTTCTGTGCTATATATGCTAGAATATAATAAATGCATACTAAAGGGATTTGAATACTGATTTTTCTTTGTGGATTTTAAATTATGAAAATTTCCTAATATAACATGTAGAGAACAATCTGCTAGGAAGTTATATATATATGAATGCTACAGAATAAAATTGAAGAAATGAAATTTTGCTCAAAAAGTTCAGCAACAATGACTTCCTTACTGTTGGATGATACTGGCAGATAAGTCAACCAGCAGTTTTGGAGGAATAACTTCAATGCATGCCTGTTATCCGGATTTTCTCTACAAGTATACTCAACTATTTAATGCCCATCCACCATTAGTTAGTTTCATGCTCCATAGATGGCAGGACTTCAATTGAGTCAATGCCAATTGGTACCCTGAAAAGAAATGAGGAATGCCATGCCTAGACTGGAGACTGGGACCATGTCTTTTCAGCAATTAATGGAAATATTTTACCTCACTCACTCCTAAATTATGCGCTACCCCCAAAAGCCAGTGAGACTTAGCAAACTTCAATGAGAGTCAATCCTCTAGAGCTATCCATTCTTAACCCCCAAGGTATCCATAAATATCTCTATCCTGCACACTACAATCACTTTCTTCTTGACTGAATGTCTAAAAGAAGCAATGGAGCATAATCCAGGTCAGCAAACAACAAAAGATGGAAGGGAATCTGGGAACAAACCCTCACAACCACCATTTGCAGTGGAATCCACGAAGGTCAACTGAATCTCATACACCAAACATACCGAACTCCATCTAAGCTCCACAGAATCGGTCCCTCTCTGTCAAATGAATATTGGAGAGCCTGTAGCCTGAGTTGAACACTTATATGTGCCTTCTGGTCCCACCCCAAACCAAACCATATTGTGATGCAATTCGAGATGCCACAAGACCCATGGCCAGCATTGATGTCCCTTCAGATCCATCCCCTATCTGCTAGGTCTGTCCCCAAGGGCGTGAGATCTGCCTGAGATGCACAGACAAGTACAGCTCTCAATGCTAGCAGTTAAAAGAGGCATCCCCCAAATTGTGCATCACAAGCACATGGATTAGGCACCTAGAATTAATATCAAGTAGTGTGTACCCCTTTCCTTTCATGAACCAAAAAGCACAGTTCTGCAGAGGGAGGATAAGTTAATGCCAATAAGCAATACAGTGCTCCCCAGCCAGGCGGAAAAGTTCCAACCCAAAAATACCCCGGGATAGCTCTCTTGTGCTCATGTCTAGTGTTGCTGTCCCTAATTCGTGCCTTCTTGGACATGAAGCATATTAAATATTGTATCAATGGGCACATTTAAGTCATCAATGTACCTGTAGATGTTGTGTTCAAAATACTCAATTAATGTAAGAACCAGTGTATGATGTTTTGTATTTTGTTTGAAAAAATGTTTTTGAAAATTTCAAATTTAAAATAAAATTGTTTATAGCTGAGCAGGTAATTCCTAATATTTTCCAACTTTCCTGTTTAAACTTGTCAGGAACAATTTTCCGAGTTCAGGATGCTGGCAGGGCACCTCGCCAGAAGCATGCATTTGGAAAGTTACCCCGCAGTGTATTTGTATGTAATGTTTGATTTCTTGAAAATAAAATTAAGAAAAAAAGAACTGTGATTACTGTGAAAATAAATGTGTGGAACATTTGCTGAGCGCCTTGTTAAGGGAGTGCATTTAAAAAATATATGTACCACTTACACGAGAGATATTCCTGAATATTTGCCATGTTTTGGTGTCAGCTCCGTATTCTTACTTATGCAAATAAGCTGAGCTGGAGGTGATCTTACCAAGATTAATTGCTTGACTGAACTAAATAATTTTTAAAACCAAGAGTCAGTTTTAACTTTGATACATTTTAACTTAAATCATCATTTTAAAGATCATGCATAATTCTTGTGTCTGCTCTAATTACTGCAGGAAAAGTATATTTATTGGGAAGCAGATCTCTCTTTTTGATCTCCCACATAGGGGTCAATTTTAAAATTAAATTGCGGGTGCGTTGGGGGCTCTGAAAATCGCAGAAATCCCGAGCACGTTTGGAACCAGGCTCCAACCCACAGACTTCCGGGTTCCCCATTGACGTGTCTGGTGCACGCACGCCTCCCGAATGCGAAAGTCCCACCGGCAATTAAAGCTGGCAGAATGATAGTTAAGACACTTATTTAGATTCTTAAAGTATTTAAAGTACTAAATTTTGTCCACATTAAGGCAGGGGTCCGATTTTGAAGCAACCTCAGCGTGTTTCCCGTGCTGTGGGAAACACCCCATGTTCTGCCAGACGTGTTTCAGCCAGTGGGACATTCAAATGCTTATTTGACAGATGGGGAGAAAAGGTGAGTTCTTGCTGCAGGGCTCTCTTCTTTCACACTAACTTTTGGCTGCAAGATCTTTGTATTTTCACTGAAAATTCTGTTCACACATATTTAACAACTTTTCGGACCCCCTCAAACTCACACCATCAGGATGGGGGGGTGGGGGGGCAGCATGACCGCGTTCACCACTACATTCGAGGACGAGCAACATCACCAGCCTCGCCAGGCACGGCGTGAACTTCCGTCACTTGCAGCTCGACATGTGCCTGCACAAGAGCACAGAGGGCAACAACAGAGAGGGATGCTCTTGAGGGGGCCCCATCCACATCTTCCACCCACATGGAGGAGGAGGAGCCCATGGGCAGAGCAGCGGCTCACCTGTCTGCTCGTGAGGCCAGGGAGTCACTGATATGTGAATGGTTCTCCTAACATCAGAAAGTGTGAAGAGTCCAGTCATCACACCACCTGGAAAGAGCAGCGCCCACACCAGGCCGCCCATCCCTCCCTGCACAAAACAGTCCTGCAACTACACATACACCCACTGTAGACTGACCCAATGGGTGGCATCAAATGTCGCCGTTTATGGTGAACCACATGAAAGGGCCCTATTACAAAAGCCAGTCAAGAATGGGCAAGATGTGGCAGCAGAGGTGATAATCATAAAATTTAATATCATTTTAACAAAAACTAAATATAAATAAAAAACATGACCAACCGTCAAACGCCCCTGTGCATACCCTTCGCGCTTACAAAACCTTCGCTTTTCTCTTCCGACTACTTCTACGTGGTGCATCCCCTGTGGCTGCAGCAGAGGTAGTGGCAGGTTGCTCATGTTCATGCTCTGACTGCTTAGATGCTTTGGGCCTATGCCCTCGGGGTTTTGGAGCCCGTGAGGGCCCCTCCAAAGACTGCTCCACCTGCACCTGTGCAGGGACAGACTCGGCCACCTGGAGAAGAGGCAGCATTGGTTGAGGGGGGGCAACGGGTGAGATGTGGGAGAGTTTTAAGTGGAGTCCCCACTTCCATGTCCCCTTTCGCCATCATCCCTCTCCTGGGCCAGGACCGCATCACTCCTATCATCCTGCTACAGAACAGTTTGGAGGACATGTGTGACGCCTTGGAAGCCCAGTTATAAAGTTTCTGTCTGCCCGTTTAAGTCGGAAAAATGTTGCTCACCCTGAGTCCGAACGGCCGTTGTCAGAGCCCAGTCTCATTTGTAAGCCATGCTTGAAGCTCAATGGAGGCTAGCCTTCTCTCCGCAGACATTCACACACTTACCTGTGATACTATCTCAGAGAGTTGCTCACGTCCTTGTGACAGTATCTCAAAGATTCCCTCCCGTACCTGTGCCACCATTCCACAAATGCAGGAGTTGGACTCCTCCATCCTCTGTACTATTGTGGAGAGTGCACGTGGCACTTGTTTCAGTACCTCACAAACGTGGTGCTGTCCCTCGATCATTCTCCTTTTAAAGGATGGCCCCCAGGGTTCAGTATAGTTGTCCAGCTGAGCAGAGCCTGGAGAGGAGTGCTCCCACTGACGCGGACTCTCCCTCTCCACAACTGCCCCTACCACCAGTGTCTGCTCATGCTCATGTGTGTGGTGATTCACCAGGTGCCAACCCAACTAACTGAGGACTAGGGCCCAGCGAGGTATGAGTTTCTGCGCTGGTGGATGGCTCACTATGATGTGACGGTGCACCCTCAGAGGCCGGCAGGTCCTCTGAGGAATCGCCCTCTGCCGTCACTGCGGTCGCTGAAGGCCCTGTAAGAGAACAGGAGGCAATATTAAGCATCATCACAGTTGTGTTATGTTGCGATGAGCAAACTGAGGTGTTCAACATGGCAAGGCATGTTAACATCAATTCATATTGTGTGTGATGAATGTTAAAGACGTGTCACCAGGCGTTTGTCGGGTGCCGGTCTCGCCGTCCCCGACAGACAGGCACTCGAGGGTGTGGCTCAGCGCCAGCGCCTCCTGCTCCGCATCTGTGAGGAGCAGTGTTTGTGGAGGCCCCGCTCCAGTGCTCGCCCTCTCACGTGCATTTTGCACTCTCTTATCCTGCAAGGGGAGAAAGGACAGATGTGTGAGTGAGTGATGGTGACGTGGCCAACCGATGAATGCTTTGGTTTGGGTGAGGCTGACTGTGAAAGAGATGCATCAGAGGGTGAGTATGAGACAGAGACATCACATTGTATGAGGATTGGGGTGAGTGGTAGTGTTGGGGTGACTAATGGGGAGGTGAGGAAGTGCTGAGGAAGTGCAGGTAAGTTGAGGATGAGCCTTAAGTGGGTGTGAGGAGTGATGTGCTAGAGAAGTGTTGGCAGTGCAGAATGAGTTGGTGAGGGCGGTGATTTGGAACACAGAATGTAGGAGAATGAGTAAGTGTACTCACTTTGGCTGACCTAGTTAGGTCATTGAAGCGCTTCCTGCACTGGATCCAGGTGCGGGAGATGTTGCTGTTGGTGGTGACCTCCTCTGCCACCTCGAGTCAGGCTTTCCTGGTGGCAGAGGCAGGCCACTTCCTCCCGTCCGCCAGGTAAAACATATCCCTCCTCCTCCTCACGCCATCCAGTAGCACCTGGTGTGAGGCATTGCTAAATCTAGAAGCAGCCTTTCCCCTGTGCTGCTCCATTGTGCTGTGTGGGTGCTTGCTCCAGCAGTGGCCCTTTGGAGCAATGGCCCTTTAAATAGAGCTCCTCCAGCTGACAGCCTGTGATGCGAGTGCGCAGTCCGCCCGCTGCGCAACTTTCGGACAGCGAACCCGGAAGCCACGTTAAGTGGCTCCAATTGAATCACGATCGCGTGCGAAATGGACATTTTTTATTGGGCGGGTTACCCACACGCCCAATCACCCCCCGCTGCCATCCCGCCTCCATTCCAATATCGGGGCCATAATATTTATAAAATGTCTTTCAGATGGTAAAAATGTTACCGAAATTGCTGAACAGCACCGCTGAGAAGACTTAGGGGGCTGGGTGGTAATATTGGATAACCTCCGAAACCGGGTGGAGGGGTCGTGATGCGCGATTAACCCATACCCAGTCATTGAGATGCAGGTAGGATATAACGTTCATGCTCCCTGGTGATTTACCTGATTGCTGTGTGCAGCCACCGCTACCCGTGCTGTTGAGTGGCTGCTCACCATCAGGGGGCCCAGATATCGCGAGTGGCTAACACTAAAAGGCAGCCTGCACCTCTTAAAGGGGAGGTGCACTCTGGCTGCAGGAAGTGGTGGAAGTCAATGGTGAAGTGAATCTGTGTTCCAAATAGTGCAGCATGGTGATGAGGAACTCTGGAATTTTTAATGAGCAACAACTGGACTGTTCAACATTTGCGGGACTCTGATATTTGCAAAATAGAAGATATGGGTCCGCATGGAGTCTGATCGGATTGCACACGTAAAACACAGATGCAGGTCCTGTCCATATGTTAATAAACTGTTGAATTATTTTAAAACATTGAATAAAGGTTGCGCACTACTAAATCTCACATCCTCCAATCTGCACCTCACCAATCTGCCAATCTGCGGGAGAGCGCGCACCAAGGTTCTCTGCTGATGCACTAGAGGCCTTGGGGAAAGAAGTGGACAGAAGGAGGGGCATCCTATATCCACAGGGGGGACAAGAGGCCCTTCAGACGTATGCTCCCGAGGCAGTGGGAGACAATAGGGGACAAAGTCAATGCCAGGTGCATAGCACTACGAACATGGATGCAGTACATGAAGGAATTCAAAGATTTGACACGAGTGGTCAAGGTGAGTGAGGTCAACTGTCAAGTGGCGTCTCCTACCAACTACACCACTAGCCACATCCACTGCTCCATGCACTACACCCCCCATCACCCACATACCAACAAACTCTTTCAATCAGTACTCAACTCTTCCAATCAGATGCTTCCTCTCACCCTACTACAAACCACACACCCACAACTCACAGGTCACACACACTCGCAGCTATTCAACCATGACAGCCACATCTTACAGGACACTCACCGATACACGTCCAACTTTCTTGCAGGAGGAGATAGCGCACAACAGGAGGCAGCAAGGTGGCAGAGGCTGCATGGAACAGGAACCTGCTGTCCACTCTCAGGATGACAGCATTCCTGTCCCACCCCTGCCACTCTGCTAGTGCCCTTGCTGTTGCCTGTCAGCCAGCCGGCCCACTCCCTGTAGAGTATTGAAACTTTATTATGGGAACATAGGAACAGGAGTAGGCCATTTAGCCCCTCGAGCCTGTTCCACCATTCAATGAGATCATGTTTGATCTGTGACCTAACTCCATATACTGCCTTAGCCCCATATCCCTTAATACCCTTGATTAACAACAATCTATCAATCTCCGATTTAAAATGAACAATCGAGCTAGCATCAACTGCCGTTTTCAGAAGTGCGTTACAATCTTCCACCACCCTTTGCCTGTAGACGTGTTTTCTAACTTCACTCCTGCAAGTCCTGGCTCTAATTTTTAGGCTATGTCCTCTGGTCCTAGTATTCAAGCATAGGAGACCTCCAAAAACAGGTATAAATGCATCAGCAACCAAAGGCAATAATCCAGCAACTATCCTGTAACTCCTGCATGATCCCTTTAAATAACACTGGTGAGGGATCCTCCATGCTGTTTATGACCTGTTCAGCTGTGCGAGGTGAAGATAGTGCATTGGCTCGAGCGTTAAGTTCCAAAATCGCATCTGTCCCTTTAAATCAGCGTTGCGCACAGATCTACCGCATATTCTCCCTACTTTACATGGTGCCGGCGTTCGTTATCTGTGCATGCGCAAACGCCTTTACCAATATGGCATCCGGCGCACGTCACGCTAGAAGTGTGCGCGTGCTTTCCGGACACCATTTTGGCTCCTTAGGAGTCCGTGTAGCGCCCACACAATGGGCACTATGTGGCCCAATTTAGACCCCCTGATGTTTAAGGGCTAATTTTAACAATGGAAAGTATAATCGAGTGGGGTGTAAAATGTGTTCGTTTAAAATGAACCGATTCAAGTTGACATTAGCCATAGCCTCAGCCTGCGAGCTTCTACACAGAGTTAAGAGTATTTTTTTTGGTTACTGATTGGAAGCTAGTACTTATTTCCTACCTAAGTACCAACTTAAGTTGGTCTCTGCTTTGTTAGAGAGGGTGACGTTTATACTTAAGTATTCATTAAAGAAAACATGAATCACTATTTAGTCACACTGAGGCACCAGGTGAACCTTGTCAGCTCTGAGATGAGCTGTACACTTCTACATCTTCCTGATCTTAAACATTGTACGTTTATAACTATAAACAATCAGAATATAAGCAATGATTTATAACTTATTTATAATATAAATAATTATTTACATTTTCAATTGTTATATATATTAATTTCAAAGTTCCTCGGCATTGTATTTGTTTTTGCAATCGTTCTGTTGTAACACGGGGAAAGCTGACATTAAAATAAATAGCAAAAATAAGCTGCATCTCCTCAGATATGTGGGACAAGGACACGTTTTCCTGCTTTCTTCCATCAGACTGATATTTTATACATTTAGAAGCTGATTTTAATTTGATGCACAACGGCCAGTCAGCGGGTGGAGTGAGCCCGCTGCTCACCTACTGTTACTGCCATGAGACCCGAGCCATTTCTACATGCCATCGGCGAGCTACAGGCACCAAACTGCCGCCCCGAGGCAGCTTTCCGGTTGGGGTGGGTGGGAATCGGCCAGCTCTGCGTGGGAGCCAGCTGCCAGTTGGATCCTGGGAGTGGACAGGGGGCGAGGGGGTGCAGGCAATCCAAAGGAGGGAGGGGCTCTTGAACTGGCTGGAATCTGTGAGCCAGCGTCTTCTTGTGCGCGCACTTGGCCTCACAAAAATAGTGGCTGTTTTCTGAGAGGCCGCCAGCTGCCCCTAGTCAGGCCTCTCAATGGGCAGAGCGTGCCGTGGCGCAAGCTCCGAACATTTGTACTAGAAACTGCGATTGGAGTCCTACGTATGCTGCAGGACCTCTATGTGCATATTAGATGTAGTCTCTTGCCTGAAACATCGAGCGCTCCGGCTGTCCATCTCATGGGCCCAAGCCAAGACACCGGCAGATGAAGCGCCAGCATAAACAGGGAAGTAAATGACCCAACACCATTTTTAGGCTGCTGCTATCCCTTTTACACCAGGCAGGGATACTTAAGATTAGCCCCTTAATGTGGGAGACCAAAGTAGGAGAGACATTCTCAATTGTTCCATTTCCAATTATTTTGTGATATTTATTTATAGGTCGATCTTCAGTGGTATTTTTCATGGTAAGTCAGATGATGCGCTGTTTTATAAGGGCAGGAGCTTTAGACCTTATAATGTATTAATCTGCTGCTAAGGTGAACATGTATTTCTTTATGGCATCTAAACTTAATTGCTGGTATGTGAAAACAGGGTGAGGTTATTCAGAGTTTAATTACAGTTTGGAAGGTGCTTGTTAATGTCAGGGTTCTTGATGAATGACTGGCTTTTTTTCTCTTTTTTTAAAAAGTTATTTTGCATCTAAAACAAAGTGTGACCTTTAATGTGCGACGGATGCATGTTAGGTGCAATGACTATTTTTTATACGTATACGATTGAACGAGTGAGAGATGAAGCTCCTAACCTCCTCTAAGCTATGATCTAGTACCATCAAGTTCTTATGTATGCTCCCCTTCTCACTCACTCTCACACAGGCATACACAGCCCTACACGCAGCATCCAGAGTTAGCATTGTGTAATGCAAGGACTGTTGGAAGGTGTTTCTTGGGAGACAACATTGTAAAATCTCAACAACTTGCAGTTATATAATGCCTTTAACAACACCAACTTGTATTTAAATAGCGCCTTTAATGTAGTAAAGACAACCCAAAGTGCTTCACAGAAGGTTATCAGACAAAATTTGACACGTAGTAAAACATCCCAAGGAGTTTCACAGGAGCGTAATCAGTCAAGAATTGTCACCGAGCCATAGAAAGGGATATTAGGACAGGTGACCAAATGCTTGGTCAAAGAAGTAGGTTTTGAGGAGCGTCTTAAAAGACCAGAGAGAGGTGGAGAGGTGGAAAGGTTTGGGGAGGGAATTCCACAGCTTAGGGCTTAGATGGTGGAAGGCACGGATGCCAATGGTGGAGCGAAAGAAGGGGCGAATGCACAAGAGGCCAGAGTTGGAGGAACACAGAATTCTTGGAGGGTTGTAGGGCTGGAGGAGATTACAGAAATGGGGAGGAGTGAGGCCATGGAGGGACTTGAGCACAAGGATGAGAATTTTAAAATCGACTCACTTTTTGGTCACTGTATCACTAGAACAGAAGCCTCGCCAGTGAACCAAGACAACACAACACCTCACAGCACACCGTGTCTGTTAAATACAGCAGTGCAGTGACATTGGGAGGCCAAATTGTGCTTTCCTTGCAATTACCAGAAAAGGAGAAAAAATAGCAGCCTATTACATGGGGCAGGAAAAAAAGGGAAGGGCTTCACTGGGATGAACTGCGGTTCACTGTGGAAACATATTAAAAGGGTGACCAAAGGGGCATGGGGTACCTAGAAAAAAGCTGCAGAGCCATTACAGTAAAACATTATTTTAAGACTGTTAACAGTAAAAGGGTAGTAAGAAAAGATGTAAGAACCATAAAAGATGTAAATGGGCTCAAAACTAAGAATGAGCAAAAAATAATAAACATTCTGAATGATTATTTCCTCCAAATATTCACAAAGGAAGGCATTAGCAAGGCGCTGATATTGGTGCGTAGGTGTCGCTGGATGGCATTGTTGATGTCTCTATCATTCTGTTGAAGATTGGGAGGAGGCTGATAGGGCAGTATTTAGCTGAGTTTGAATTCTTCTGCTTTTTGTGGCTATGACATACCGGGGCAATTTTCCACATTCTCCGGTAGATGCCAGTGTCCATGCTGCAATGGAATAGTTTGGCCAGGGGGCACCTAGTTCTGGTGCACAAGTGTTCAGCGCTGCAGCTGGGATGTTGGCACAGCACATAGTCTTCACTATATCCAGTGTACTCAACCACCTCTCAACATCATGTGAAGTGAACCAAATTGGCCTGACTCTGGAATCTGTAATGATGGGGGACTCTGAAGGAGGCCGAGTAGGATTTTCCATTAGCACTTTTGACAGAAGACATTTTCAAAACATTTCTTGTCTCTTTCACTCAAGTGTTGGCTTCCACCATAGTTTAGGATAGGGATGTTCATGGAGCTTCCTCTCCTGTTAGTTTCTTTATTGTCCACAACCATTCTCAACCGGTATGATAGAGATACAGAGCTTTGCCCTGATCCATTAGTTGTGAGAATACTTAACACTGTCCATAGCCTGTTTCATTTTGTGTTTAGCATGCAGGTAGTCCTGTGTTGTACCTTCACTAGGTTGGTGCCTCATTCTGAGGTATGTCTGGTACTGCCCCTAGCACACCCATCTAAAATCCCCATTAAAGGAGGGCTGGTCTCCCAGGTTGAGAAGATTGAGGAGTAAAGCATATGTTGGACTGTGAGATTACAGATTGTGATGATATACAATTCTGCTTCTGCCAATGGTCCATAGTGCCTCATAAGTGTTCAGCTTTGGGCTATGGTGATAGTGCTAAACTACACCTTGGAAGGTGTCTTCACAAATACTGTGTGATGGTCACTCCTACCAATGCTATTGTTGACAGAAGAGGTTGTTTCCTCATATTTGTTTCCACCCACCTGAGGCAGTCACAGTCTGTCTGCTATGTCCTTCAGGACTAGGCCAGGCAGGCCAGTGGTGGTATGACCAACATCATAGTCTTCCACCCAGAGTACATTCTGTGCCCTTGCTTCTGTCAGTGGATCCTCTCAGTGATGTTCAACATAGAGGAATACTGATTCATCAATAGAGAGGTAGGGGCAGGAGGTGGCAATCAGTAGGTGATTTCCTTGCCCTTGTTAAACCTGAACCTTGAGACTTCATGGAGTCAATATTGAGGACTCCCAGGGGCGAGCCCACCTGACTGTATACCACAGTGCCCCCACTTCTAGTTGGTCTATCTTGCCAGTGGAACAGGACATTTCCAATGGTGATGGAGGAGCCTGGGATATTGGCTGACACATATATTTGGCTGTTGCTTGACTAGTCTGTGGGACAGTTCTCTCAACTAGGATAGCAATCTCCAGAGGTCAGTGAGGAGGACCTTGCATGATTGATTGGATCAAGTTTGCTCCAATCTTGACCTGATCCGATGTCTGGGTCATTGTTCAGTTTATTTCCCTTAAAGGCTGAGATCCTTGTCAAATACAGCAAAGCATATTTATAAAATGAACACTGATATATAACAACTATTTTCAATAACATCATTGTTTCTCAGGCAAAATGTGAGCTTGACAATTTACAATGGCATGCATCAGACCCCGCTGACACACATCTGTTCCATTTCCAAGTAAGGTGCAGCAAAAACTTCTAAATCTCATATTAAAACTAAATAGAAACTGTCTTAAACCTTATTTGTGCTTCTCAATCAAGATTGTAATACGTGATATATTTGAAATCTTAATTTATCTTTCGCTCACAATTTAATGCTTTTCAAAGTTAAGATTTTTCACATAACAGATGTTAAAGCCATCTATTAAACAACAGCTCAGTTATTCATAAGCTGCCAGATTGTCTCATTTAAAAGGCTTTTTGGATGACTGCTGGGTGCTGCACAATAATTTATGCACTCACGCTGACAGTCATGTATCGAGACTTACAATTCGTCATGGCAACCTAAGACATTTACTCCAGACAGAGCCCAAAATACTAAAGAGTCACATTATGGTAGAATAGTTGAGATTTGAAGCACAATGAAACTTGGACAAATTCTTAAATAATGCTGAACACAATCAATAGAATTGCTCTCCTGCAGGCCAACTTTATCCCCTTTAAGAGTACTTCAAAGTACTCCTCTGATGTCTATGAAAAATAATATATAATTGTAAAAATATTCCTTACCATTTAAAAAAAAATTCTACTTCCTCATTTTAAGTCTTTATCCCTACTAGCAACCCTGGTGACGTCATGATGGAGATAAACTGCTTGCGTTCTGGAGCAATAACAACAACAACTTGCATTTATATAGTGCCTTTAACGTGGTAAGATGTCCCAAGGTGCTGCACAGGAGCGTTATCAGGCAAAAATTGACACCGAGCCAAAGAAGGAGACATTAGGACAGGTGACCAAACGCTGAGTCAAAGAGATAGGTTTAAAGCAGTGTCTTAAAGGAGGAGGGAGAGATGGAGAGGCAAAGAAGTTTGAAGATGGAATTCCAGAGCTTAGGGCCTAGATGGATGAAGGCACGGCCGCCAACAGTGGGATGAAGGAAATGACGGATGCACATGAGGCCAGAGTACTCGGAGGGTCGTAGGACTGCAGGAGGTTACAGGCATGCGGTGCTTTTCCTCATTTTAATTTAATATTTTTAATACAAAAATGCACAGGTAAGTTGAATTTTGAAAGCAAACAATGCCTCCATGAAGGAAACTGATATGAAGGGAGAGGAAGGTGGAAAGAAGAAAAGATGGGGGAAGAGGACAGGAGGAGGGAAATAGATCGAGGGTCAGGCAGCCTCTGTCATCTCATCACCCACTCTCATGTGGAGTGTGTGGAAGTGGAGGGGAAGCAGATGGAGGGTTGAGGGCGGGGTGAGTGATTGCAGATCAAGGGGGAGGGGAGGATACAGAGGTGGAAGCATGACTGATTGAGCGAAGGGATAGGAAAATAGCCATTGAAGGCCGCATTTTCTTTGCAACCTACACCAAATGCACCCCGAAAGAACATGCCATACCCCTTACTGTCTCCCCTCTGAAAGAAAAGAAAAAGACAGAGACAGAAGCAAAAAGAGATAAGAGGAGAAAAACAGAAGAGAAGAGAAAGAGTGAACTGAGACTTAAGCAGAAGATAGACAGAGAGAAACAGCAGCGCAAAGATGTCAGAGATATATAAGAGAATGACCGTATTCTCTCTGTCAATTTCCATGTGCAACGCATGGGAGCTTGACTATAATTTTTAATTAATCATATTAGTCAATCTCCTTTGGCATTGCACATGGGTAATGAAAATCAAGTGTCATCTTCAGGTGAAGCCAATTCAAATGATGGGGCATGTAGTCATAATTCAGTCATAATTTGAAGTCATATATTTTGCCCTTATTTTGATATACTTTGAACTGATATAATTTATAGTTATATAGTAAAATTTGAGGCTATTTGGGAAGCAGGGAAATAGACTTCATTGGACCATTGGAGTTTCTCTAATACTAACTGAGGAACTAGGAGATGCAAAACTGAGCACCAATGGAAGAGTGCATCAACAGCTTAACAGGTTTAAGTAGACAATATTCATGGTAAATATTGACATAGGAATTTATAATGGAGAAAGGTTGACACAAAAGTATGACAAAAATGTGACAACATGAAATAGTGAGGCTTTGCATGCAGACATAAGCACCAGAAATTTCCTTGGAAGTTCTCCCGATTGGCCGCTGTAACTTCGGCAGAAGATCGGTGGAAACCCCAGGTACATGCGGAAACGCCAAAATTATACCGGCTGATTGGGAGAACCCCCGGCAAAGGTTTTTAATATATTAATTTTTTTTAAATGAAGCAAGATATTGGAGGAGTACGATGAGCATAAGTTCTCTCCACAAACTTTCCTCCCTTTTAAGTACTAACTTCCCTTGTGTTGTGCCTTTTTAGTATTTCCCATAATGGTTTGGAGGGAATAATTCGAGAAGTTTCCCATAATAGCACTGACATATGACAAGAAAATCAGAACAACCTCCTGTCGTGCCACTCGAGCATGCTCTTGAGCTACATTTTTGATTTTCACACTAATCATTCCCCTTGGGTCCAATATCACCCAGCACTCCTGGAAGTGGACTTTGTGTTTCTTTTGAACCAGAGGGCACCTTCAACGGTCCCAATATCTAAGTAATCATAGTGAGACCCAGGGGTGAACAGAGCACTCTTAAATATTCTACATTAACCAATAAACCATGTGCCACCACACGATCTGAACATCACTAGGGGGAAGCATAACACTATCAGGCAGCGCCTCAGGCTATGAAGGACTGGGTAAATTTATTGACCGCGGAACAGGTAAAAGAACAGGACTTGGCACATTTACAGTAATGAGACACTTTTATTAATCTCCTCCAAATGTCAAACAACAAAGATGCTTCTCCTGTGCTAACCCTCAACATAAAACTGACCCTTCAATCAAGATGACTACTTCCCACATGGCTACTCACTCCCACTGAGCCCCGTCATAGTGCAAGAAAATCAAAAAGTTAGTATGCAGGTGCAGCAGGTGATCAAGAAGGCCAACGGAATGTTGGCTTTTATTGCTAGGTGGATAGAATATAAAAACAGGGAGGTATTGCTGCAGTTATATAAGGTATTGGTGAGACCGCACCTGGAATACTGCATACAGTTTTGGTGTCCATACTTAAGAAAAGACATACTTGCTCTCGAGGTAGTACAAAGAAGGTTCACTCGGTTAATCCCGGGGATGAGGGGGTGGACATATGAGGAGAGGTTGTGTAGATTGGGACTCTATTCATTGGAGTTCAGAAGAATGAGAGGCGATCTTATTGAAACATATAAGATTGTGAAGGGGCTTGATTGGGTGGATGCGGTAAGGATGTTCCCAAGGATGGGTGAAACTAAAATGAGGGGGCATAATCTTAGAATAAGGGGCTGCTCTTTCAAAACTGAGATGAGGAGAAACTTCTTCACTCAGAGGGTAGTAGGTCTGTGGAATTTGCTGCCCCAGGAAGCTGTGGAAGCTACATTATTAAATAAATTTAAAACAGAAATGGACAGTTTCCTAGAAGTAAAGGGAATTAGGGGTTATGGGGAGCGGGCAGGAAATTGGACATGAATTTAGATTTGAGGTTAGGATCAGATCAGCCATGATCTTATTGAATGGCGGAGCAGGCTCGAGGGGCCGATTGGCCGACTCCTGCTCCTATTTCTTATGTTCTTATGTTCTAATTGCTGGCTTCAGACTGACCGCTCCATGGCTGCAATTCAGCCAAGAGATGGCCCAAGTTCTGTTGAAAACGGATTGTATTTCTCGTCACTACATTTGGATTAAAAATGGTGTTTGTCCATCCAAACATAACAAATAAGATGCACATGGTACTGGTTTTTGAATTCAATGGCTTCACCCCTGCTTGTGAGCCAAGTATCCTCGTCCCACCTGAATGTTGCAGGAAAAATCCAATTAACACTTATTAGTAATTGCACAAAACACTGTGCACCATGCAGTCAGGTACAGAATTTGAATTTATAAATGTATTTTTGATACAGATGTCAGAGAGACAATTGGTAAAAAAGCCTGTGCTACTTTTCTTTAAGTGAATCTTAGTTTTAAGCGTGTGTATAGTGTGACCAGCAGGACAGAATCCAACAAATAATCTGGAACAGACAAAATTGCTTGATTTTCAGCAGTTTGTAATGTAGAATATTGTAAGTAGTGAAACACTGGCGTTGTTGTGCATGGTATAATTCTAATATAAGAACATAAGAAATAGGAGCAGGAGTAGGCCATACGGACCCTCAAGCCTGCTCCACCATTCAATCAGATCATGGCTGAACTTCGACCTCAACTCCACTTTCCCGCCTGATCCCCATATCCATTGATTCCCCTAGAGTCCAATCTATCTCAGCCTTGAACATATTCAATGACTCAACATCCACAGCCCTCTGGGGTAGAGAATTCCAAAGATTCATAATCCTATGTGAGAAGAAATTCCTCCTCATCTCAGTCTTAAATGGCCAACCCCTTATCCTGCGACTATGCCGCCTAGTTCTAGACTCTCCAGCCAGGGGAAACAACCTCTCAGCATCTACCCTGTCAAGCCCCCTCAGAATCTTTAATGTTTCAATGAGATCACCTCTCATTCTTCTAAACTCCAGAGAGTATAGGCACATTTTACTCTACCTCTCGACATAGGACAACCCTCTCATCATTGGACAACACTCTCATCCTCTTGCCTTGCTGCCTGGTTTTCAGTGGTGATTTTAGTCAGTTCAGCAATCCACAGAAAGAGGTACTTTCACTAAATCTAACTGAATGTAACAATGGAAATAATTAATGTAGAAAATTCAGACAGACTATGCTTAGTTTGTAACAAATAAAATCTTTCTCCCTTGAGATGCTATCTTTTACGTGATAGTTTAGTTAATGCATTCTCAATTGGATTGAAATAATTTAGAACAGTGTCCCTTTAAGGAGTTGTTTTGCATTCTGGAACTCTCTGTTGTCCTTAATTCTGCTCAATTCAGTGCATCAACACTCTTCGGGTGTAATCTTCTCTTCTCTAGGTCTATAATGCCTCTTCATGACAGCTCCATTCACACATTTGTGTTAAAAGCAATCTGAAAGCCATTTCCATATCTATAGATCAGTTCTGAATTGACCTGCTACTCTGCTATTTGTTAAAGCTCAAGCAAGTCTTTTGCTTCTTTACCAAAGAAATCTGATTTCACATCTCCAATAATAAAGTCTGTGTGCAGAGCTCCCCCGATAGCTTTAGTAGATAAACGTGCTGTCCATTGTGGAACTGAGCTTTATGATTAGGAAAGATCCAGGTACAATGCGTGGACCGTGCTGAGTTAGGTAACCTTAAATATGGCGGAGGTTGGAGCTCAAAATTAGCCTCAGAGCTGAAGGGGAGAGGAGAGAAGCAATCACCAAGGTTCCCGTCCCTATTTGCCTTCTAGTTAAGCCTGCTGGAAACGGACACTGAGTGAGGTGGTTACAGGGCATTTTGATGCTGAGCTCAGGCATTGCGGTTGGAGTCAGTTAATCAGGCCTCGTGCTAGGCCAGTGTTCATGATGCTGGTCAATGGTCACTGGAGACTCGATGGTGGGAAAAAACCTCTCAGCTTCAGCTAGAATTGCAAATAAAGCATGGGAAGTAAAGGGGAACTTTTATCTCATTGAAACATACAAGATTCTGAGGGGTCTTGACAGGGTAGATGCTGAGAGGTTATTTCCCCTGGCTGGAGAGTCAAGAGCTAAGGGGCATAGTCTCAGGATAAGCAGTTGGCCATTTAAGACTGAGATGAAGAGGAATTTCCTCATGCAGAGGGTTGTGAATCTTTGGAATTCTCTACCTCAGTGGGCTGTGGTTGCTGAGTCGCTGAATATGTTCAAGACTGAGGCTGATAGATTTTTGGTCTCTAAGGGAATCAAGGGATATGGGGATCGGGCAGGAAAGTGGAGTTGAGGTCGAAGATCAGCCATGATCTTAATGAATGGTGGAGCAGGCTCGATGGGTCATATGGCCTACTCCTGCTCCTATTTTTATGTTCTTATGATCGCGGAAATAATTGAGAAAAATGAGGACGGTTTTGGAAAGGGAGGAGG
The DNA here is from genome assembly GCF_035084215.1 of Heptranchias perlo. Classification (NCBI taxonomy): domain Eukaryota; kingdom Metazoa; phylum Chordata; class Chondrichthyes; order Hexanchiformes; family Hexanchidae; genus Heptranchias; species Heptranchias perlo. Next base: position 32,061,972 of record NC_090329.1, on the reverse strand, counting down.
AAGAAGAAAAAAAGCTTAAGCAGACACTGAGAATTAACTATGGAAGTTACAGTAGAAAAATATATAATATAGATAACTGAGAGTAAGAGGTTTTAGGGAGAGAGAAACAAGTAAAGTTACATGCATCTTAAGCAAGTTTTGTAAAGTGATAGATAAACAGTATTACAAATCATATATCTATAAGGCCCTCCATCTCTATCACTAATGTAATATTTTAATTTTGTGACATGCATGAAATATTTTATTGTTAAATTTGCTGCATTTCAATGATGGGTGAGTCACGGCCACATTAAGACCACAAACTACCTGTGAGCAATGCCACAAGAGATCTACTTGGAGCTGCATATATTACATTAAAGGGCTCATTTCAGTTGGCCACAACTCCACCATTGTATATTGCGCAGTGCATGAAGATGGTGAGGGGAAGGTTGGAAAAGAAAGGACATTGGCCTCGATTTTCAAGGGCGGGTGGGAAGGGTGCAGGGGAGCCCTGTAGCGGGCGACGACCCCAGCAAGCCAATCTTAATGGCAGGGCCTCATTTAAATAAATTTCTGCAGAGTCCCGGCCGATACGCAGCCGCATTGACTACCCGGGTGGCCGGCGGGAGTGCAGCACAAGGGAGGCCCAAGGCTTCCTTGTGAGGCCTAGAGGAGCGTCCTGCCCCTCAAGGAAACCTAAAATAAAATTTTTAAACTTACCTGCTGGGCCTCTTCTGGCCCAGGATCGGGCTCCTGGCAGGTTTGCCCGATGGGGGAACCATCATTGCCCCTCCCCCCACCGCCCCCCCCCCCCTCCCTAGTAGGACCCCACTTCCTTCCTGCATGTGTCCCGCTCGCCTGCTCAAAAGAGTAGGTTAACATTGAGGCACGTTGGGAAGGCGGAATCAGAGGGGGCAAGTGACTCACCTTATTTTAACTGCCTCTCCCCCACCCCCACCCCGGCCCGGTTTCCGCCAGGTAGGGGCAGTTAAAATCGGGGCCATTATTTTTCCTACCCACCCAGCATTTATTTGCTGGCCCACATGTCCACCAATAGCTTTTCTTGCTTCTAGTATATTAAAAAAAATTCCATTGATGGCAGACTTAAATAAACCAGCACAGTCTTTAACTTTGACAGTGGAATACGCTTGTGGTGGTAAATATTCTGATTTATTACCATCAATTATTCATTCCCAATAGTCTTGAGGAAAAGGCAGCGTCTGATCTCAAGTGTGCTCATTTCCTTTCAGTAAATCAATGATGGCATAATTGCTCCCTCACTGGATTTTATTTGATTGTTAAACATAGGAGAGGATAAGTGGAGACTGACGGCAATCCATAGATTAAAAATCTTAATGTCTGCATGCACTTTCTATCAATTCTTTCCATCATAAATTTGTGTCCATATTTATAATGGAAACTACCTATGTAAACTTGTCACACTATAAAGTAGTGGTGGTATCGCATCTCAGATTTGCATGTCCCAATTTCTCAGCCTGTACAGTACAGAAACTCTTATGCTTCAATCAACTCTATTTCTCTGCTCCCGGATTGCTGTATATATTGCTATTTAATTATATTAGCAATAATATGAAATCCAAATATCACATAAAATAAGGACAGAATGTATGACTTCAAAATGGGGACTGAATCGTATCTACATGTCCTCATCCAGTTATCTCTCACCTTCTAACCCTGCTTCACTTGAAAACTACACTGGGTCTGCTATGCCACAGGGGATTGGTGAGTGAATAATAACAATAATTTATAAAATCCACTTTGGATACATCACAGTGTTTAAGATATCCATTATGATGCACATAGGTATAATGAGGAGACTCAAGGGGCTCGATATTAGGAGGGCTGCGGGTTCGCAGCGGGGGGGGGAGGGCGACTGGGCGCGTGGGTAATGCGCCCGGTGAAATCAGTCTGCCCCCCGCGCGCGATCGCAGCCTAATTGGACCCACTTACCTGGTCTTCCGGGTTCCCTACTGCTGAGCTGCGCGGCGGGCGGATTGCGCATGCGCAGTAAGGTCTGTCAGCTGGAGGAGCTCTATTTAAAGGGGCAGTCCTCCACTGACTGATGCTGCAAGAAATAGGAAAAATTACAGCATGGAGCAGCCCAGGGGGAAGGCTGCTCCCAGGTTAACGATGCTCACTCCAGGTATCATTGGATGGGGTGAGGAGGAGGGGGAGGACAGAGATCGTTCCCCCGGCGGGCGGGAGGAAGCGGCCTGCCTCTTCCACCAAGAAGGCCTGGCTCGAGATGGCAGAGGAGATCACCTGCACCACCAACATATCGCGCACCTGCATACAGTGCAGGAGGCGCTGCAATGACCTCAGTAGGTCAGCCAAAGTGAGTACACTTACTCATTCCCCTACACTTCGTCTGCCACATCACCACCCCCACCCCACATCTCCTTCTGCATTGCCAACACTACTCTGTCACATCACCCCTCACACCCACTCAAACCTCATCCTCATCTTACCTGCACTGACTCACCTCGCCAGTACTCATCCCGCCACTACCACTCAACCCAATCCTCATACAATCTCATGGCTCTATCTCATACTCACCCTCTCATGCATCTCTTTCACGGTCAGCCTCACTCAACCTGCCACCACCTGTGCTGCAGCCACAGGGCATGCATCACATATGTGCAGTAGGAAGCGTAAGGCAAACGTGTCATGAGCATGAAGGGGATGCACAAGGGTGTTTGAGTGTTTGTCATGGTTTTTACTTATATTGAATTTCTGACCAACTCACATTACATATTATATTGTCACCACTACTGCCACATCTTTGCGAATTTTGTCTGGTTTGTGCAATAATGCCCTTTCCTGAGGATCACAATGAAGACCCACACCTGATGCCACCCATTGTGTCACTGCAGAGTGGGTGTAGGTGTATTTGCAGGGTTCTTTTGTGCAGACGATTGAGAGACATCGGCGATGTCCCCGGTGGCACCCTGGAAGGATGCGGAGGAGAAGTTGAGGGCAGTGGTGACTTTGACAGCGACAGGTAAGAAGATGGTGCTCGGGCCAGCCAGGAGCAGCTCGGCATGAAGGAGGATGCAGATGTCCACGACTACATGTCGAGTGACTCTGAGCCTCCGTGTGCACGGCTGCTCAGAGAGGTCCAGGAAGCTGAGCCTCGGTCTGTGGTCCCTGTGGCGAGGGTAGTGCCCTCTGCGAAGCATCTCTCTCTGCGGTTGCCCTCCCTCCTGCTGTGCAGGTGGATGTGTCACAGCACTCTGTTGTGGAGCTCCACGTGTCAGAGGTGGACGGCGTGGCCGGCGAGGCTGGTGATGCTGTTCGCCCACCGAGGAGGTCATGACTACAGCTACGGCGGCCCCCATTCGGAAGATGTACATCTGAGGGGGTCCGCAAGGTAGGTACATGTGTCTGGACCCCGGGGTAAGTGTGGAGGTTGGTGAATTTTCTTGTCAGGAGGAGGGTGGTGGAGGCCAAACTTTGTCCAAAGTGACAGAGTGGCCTGCTGCAATGAGTGAGGGTCTCCCCCCACCCACCTGTCAAATGGACCTTTGCAGCTGCCACAGGCTGATGGCTGCAACACGTCCATTTCAACTGGGAGTGTTTCCCCCAGTGTGGGAAACAGTTCCAGTTGTTTCTAAAATCCCACCCCTTCTGACATATTCCCTTAATCAGGTCTGTTAAGGACCTGAAATGCAGCAATAAATACTGTCAAGTGGCACCCCGCTGGCTTTAATTGCCTGCGGGAGTCCCACATGCGGGGGCTGCGCGCGCACGTCGGCGTGTCTGTGGGGAACCCGGAAGTGGGCGGATTGGAGCCGGGCTCCCGACCCGCTCCGGGATTCCCTGATTTTCGGAGCCCCCCCCCCCGCCAGGAACGCACCCGATAGCGGGTGCTGATATTGGGCCCAATGAGAGGGTTAAATTATATATGGTCTGTCAAATGAATAGACTTGATGTAGCGAATGGTATTTTCTCTATTCATCTTAAATGGAAGAACATTTCCTCTGTGCAATGGCTATAGAAAAATCACAAACTAGTCTCTGAAGAACTGGTTTATAATTTTGCTGCATCTAGTAGACAGAGATGTTTTTAGCTGGGATAAGGGGTGCACAGCAATGAGCCACGTTGGCAAAAGCTGAAGCTTCTGTTAGCACATAAAGAAAGACTGTATTAATAGCAAATATTACACCACGCGCTCCCCGTGGTCATCTTATACTTCACCTAGATGGCGCATCATGGACTCCATTTTCAGCAGTGACGGAGTCGTGGCTCCCTGCTACACTGTCAGCTCACATGGCTGTGAAGGTGAGAGGTTCAGAACCTTGCGCATACAATGGACCACTGCTTACCAGCCTGCGTAGGCCAATGAGATTTTTAATTGCTCAAAAAGAACTACCGAAATAGTCCGCTCTTTAGAACCATTGAAATGCAAATAGCAAAACAGAGGAATGCGGAGTTGGCTCTTACTTTTAAAATGCAATTGTTTTGACGAGCTTCACACTAACTACTTTTCTGTTGCAGCTGACATATTATAATCTGTGTGAGCACATCTCTTGCACGTAGTCCAACAATGCAAATTTCAGCGCTGTTGTTCATATGCCCATTTTATAACATTCAAATGACTCAGGGATTGATCTAATTATATCTCCCAAATATTCTTTCGGGTTTGTGCCAGAACAAGCCCCTTCCAAATCTCTCCCATATAAATTGGCATCCAGGGTTGTAGGCACTCAACTGTAAAGAGTCATGAAAAGGAGTTTTAAAATAATTTCTGTCCTGTTTTTCTTATTTTTATTCTATGCTTGTAGTTAAGTTTTCATATTTTTTGCTGCCACTACCATTATTTGCATCAGTGGATCTTGGAGCCATAGAAAGAAGCCATTCAGCCTATAGTGTCTGTACTGGCCCTTTGCAATCCTAAACTAATTTCACTATCCTGCTCGCTCGCCATAGCTCTGTAGCTTCCTCTGATTCAACTATTTATCTACTTTTCCCTTAAAATATGAAATCATCTGTGCCTCAACTACTTCCTGTGAGAAAGCATTCCATGTTCTAGCAACTATTTGCATGAAGAATTTTCTCCCGACCTCTCTCCTCACTTTCATACCGCCAGTTTTAAATTGATGACCGCTTGGCATTAACATCCAAACCAATGGAAATAGTCTGTCCCTATTCCCCCAGTTAAAACCCTTCCTAATTTTAAAAACTTCTATTAAGTTTTATCAGCCTTCTCTGTTCCAATGGAAATTGTCTCAGTAACTAAATGGCTTTCCCAATGAAAATTTCCCCTATCTGAGATGCACGGAAGAAGACTAACAAAGGGATGCCAGGCACATCAGGCTAGTCTGTATCCAGCCACCAATACGTGCATCTGCAGACAAAGGTAACGAGATCTCACTTTGGCAGACAATTAGTGCATGTAAAGGCTCCAACTCTCAAAGTACATTGTGGAATGAAAAAAAGAAAGAAATATTGAAATTTGTGTTCCTGGCGCAGAGCTTTGTATGGTGGCAACTTGGGCTCAGTGGCCATGTACCCTGCACAATTTGTCATGCATCGATTTTGATGTACATACAATTGTATGGGGCACTTTGATATCCTTATCCCAATTACTACTATGCAGCTTCTTTGAGTGAAGCTGTGTACTCAGGTCACTGATTAATAAAGTCTACTGCTACTTAAATGGCACTTTGCCATATTTCCTCAGAGAATCATAGAATGATGCAGCACAGAATGAGGCCATTCAGCTCACCTTGCCTATGCCGGCCCTTTGAAAGAGCTGTCCAATTAGTCCCAATCCCCTACCTTTCCCCATGGCCTTGCAAATCTTTCCCCTTCAAGTATTTATCCAATTCCTTTGGAAAGCTATTATTGAATCCATTTCTACCACCCTTTCAAGCAGTGCATTCCAGATTATAACAACTCGCTGTGTAAAAAAATGTTTCCTCATGTCACCTCTGGTTATTTTGCCAATCACCTTAAATCTGTGTCCTCTGGTTACAGACACATCTGCCACTGGAAATAGTTTCACCTTATTTACTCTATCAAAACCTATATGATTTTAAATACCTCTATTAAATCTATCCTTTACCTTCTCTGCTCTGCTCTAATCAGAACAACCTCAGATTCTCTAGTCTCTCCATGTAACTGAAGTCCCGCATCTCTGGTACTTTTCTATTAAATCTTCTCTGCACCCACTCCAAAGTCTTGACATTCTAAAGTGTGGTGCCCAGAATTGGACACAATACTCCAGCTGGGGCCAAACCAACGATTTATAAGGTTTAGCACAACTTCCATGCTCTTGTACTCTATGCCTCTGTTTATAAAGCCCAGGATCCCGTATGCTTTTTTAACAACCTTCTCAATTTGTCCTGCCACCTCCAAAGATTTGTGTACGTATATCCACAGCTCTCTCTGTTCCTGCACCCTCTTTAAAATTGTATCATTTAGTTTATATTGCCTCTCCTCATTCTTCCTACCAAATGTATCACTTCACACTTCTCTGCATTACATTACTCTGTCATGTGTCTATCCATTTCACCTCCTGAAGTCTGTTACTATCCTCTTCACTATTTACTACATCTCCGAGTTTTGTGTCATCTGCAAACTTTGAAATTATGCCCTGTATACCGAAATCCAGATCATTAATATATACCAAAAAGAGCAGTGATCCTAATACCGGCCCCAGGGGGATGCCATTGTATACTTCCCTCCTGAAAAACAACCGTTTGCCACTGCTCTTTGCTTTTTGTCCCTTAGCCAGTTTTGTATCCACACTGTCACTTCCCCTTTAATCCCATCGGCTTCAATTTTGATAATAAGTCTATTATGTAGCAATTTATCAAATGCCTTCATCAACCCTCTCCGTTACTTCATCAAAGAACTCAATTAGGTTAGTCAAACACGATTTGCCTTGAACAAATCCATGCTGGCTATCATTTATTGACACATATTTTTCCAAGTGACAATTAATATTGTCTCGGATTATTGTCTCTAAAAGTTTCCCCCACATTAGGCTGATTGACCTGCAGTTGCCGGGTTTATTCCTCTCCCCTTTTTTGAACAGGGGTGTAACATTTGCAATCCTCCAGTCCTCTGGCACTGCCCCCATATCGAAGGAGGATTGAAAGGTTGTGGCCAGAGCCTCTGTTATCTCCATCCTTACTTCCCTCAGTAACTTAGGTTGCTTCCCTTCCAGACCGGGTGACTTTTCTACTTTGAGCACTGCCAACCTTTTAAGTACCTCCTCATTATCTATTTTTATCTTATCCAATTTCTCTACTACCTTCTCCTTTATTGTGACATAAGAACATAAGAAATAGGAGCAGGAGTAGGCCAATCGGCCCCTCGAGCCTGCTCCGCCATTCAATAAGATCATGGCTGATCTGATCCTAACCTCAAATCTAAATTCATGTCCAATTTCCTGCCCACTCCCCATTGGCAGCTTTCTCTTCTTTGATGAAAACAAATGCAAAGTACTCATTTAGTACCTCAACCATGCCCTCTGCCTCCACTAGAAGATCTCCTTTTTGGACCCTAATCTGTTCCACCCTTCCTTTAACTGCGCTTTCACTATTTATATATCTATAAAAGACATTTGGATTCTGTTTTATGTTACCCACTAATCTATTCTCATACACTCTCTTTGCCCCTCTTATTTCCTTTTACAGTTCTCCCCTGCACTTTCTAGTATTCAGCTTGGTTCTCTACTATACCATGAACCTAACATTTATCATAAGCCTCCTTTTCCAGTTTCATTTTAATCTCTATATCTTTAGTCATCCAGGGAGCTCTAGCTTTGGATGCCCTTCCTTTCCCCCTCGTGGGAATGTGTCTCGTCTGTACCCAAACTATCTCAGCTTTGAAGTCCTCCCATTGCTCATTTACTGTTTCACCTGCCAATCTTTGATTCCAATCCACCTGGGCCAGATCCCATTTCAACTCACTGAAAATAGCCCTCCTCCACATAAGTATTTTCACATTTGATTTATCCTTTCCTTTTCCATAACTATTTTAAACCTAATGATATTGTGATCACTGTTCCCCAAATGCTCCCCCACTGAAACATGCGCCACTTGCCCCACTTCATTCCCCAGAACCAGATCCAGCACTGCTTCCTTCCTTGTTGGGCTGGAAACACACAGATCAAGAAAGTTCTCTTGTACACATTTCAGGAATTCCTCCCCCTCTTTGCCCTTTACCCTGTTATTTTCCCAGTCTAGATTAGGATAATTGATGTCCTCCATTATCACTACTCTATAGTTCTTGCATCTTTCTGTAATTTGCCTGTAAATTTTCTCCTCTATCTCCTTCCCACTATTTGGTGGCCTACAGTATTCACCCCAGCAGCATAACAGCTGCTCTATTGATCCTTAATTCAAACCAAATAGTCTCTGTCTTTGAACCCTCAAGCACATCATCCCTTTCCAGTACTGTAACGGTATTTTTGATCAATACTGCCACCCATCCCCCCTTTTTCTCCTTCCCTAACTTTTCTGCATACTTTGTAGCCAGGAATATCAAGTTCCCAACCCACCCAACAGGCAGCCAGCCTGTCAACCTGGCTGGCTGTTGCGCAAGAAACCCAGAAGCAAAAATAATCACCTTCAATTAAGTTGCGACCACAGGTTCCAACACACTCACTTCACTTCCACTTTTCCCGTGCGAATATCTACCCACCCACGCTCTTCTCAGCTCCAAGTAAAAATCTTGCCCCTTACTTCTCCTCTCTAATGCTTCATCCTGCTGCCCCTTCCCCTGCCAAATCAGTTTAAACCCTTCTCCACAGTACTAAGTAACCTCCCCTCAAGAACATTGGTTCTAGCCATGTTGTGGTGCAACCCGTCCATCTTGTACAGGTTCCTCCTGCCCGAGAAATAATCCCAATGTCCCAGGAATCTGAAGCCTTCTCTCCAGCACCATTTCTCCAGCCATGCATTAACCTGTCTTATCCTACTATTCCTATACTCATTAGCGCATGGCACTGGGAGTAATCCAGCGATTGCCACCTTTGAGGGTCTGCTTTTTAACTTTCTCCCTAGCTCCTGAAACTCTGACTGCAGGACCTCGACCCTTTTCCTCCCTATATCGTTAGTTCCAACATGGACCACGACTTCTAGCTGTTCTCCTTCCCCCGGAAGAATATCCTGCACCCGTTCCATGACATCCTTTCCCCTGGCACCACACCATGCGAGACTCACGTCGGCAGTTGCAGGAATACATGTCGATCCCTGACTTTCGAATCCCTTATAACAACTGCATTTCTACACTCTGCTTCAGTCCTTTGCCCCACAGTGCCGTGGATTCGGTCTAGTCTGCACTCACCCAAAGTGTCATTGCCTTCACAAGCGTTCAGCACTGTAAAGCGTCTTGTGAGTGCCACACTCCCATAGGATTCCTGCCTCTTCTTCCTACCCTGCCAGATAGCCACTCATTTACTGTCCTCCTGAACTCTCTGTGGCTGTGGGGTGGTCACCTCCTGGAATGTGTGATCCAGGAAACTTTCAGCCTCCTGTATGCCTTGCTGTGACATCAGCTGTTCCTCAAGCTCAGAAACCTTGAGCTCGAGCTTGAGCAGGTGGAGGCACTTCCTGCGGACATGGGGTTATCCAGGACACACAAAGCAAATTTACGTTATTGGTACAAGAGAGATTCAATAGGAAACAGAGAAAGGGCGGGGGAAATGTGATCAGAATAGATAGCTCCAGCTGGAGAGCTAGGATCACAAAGGGCCAAATAACCTCCCTCTGGGCTGTAATTTCTATGGGGCAAATTTTTGTCTTCACCGGCAGTTGGAATGAAATTCAGGTACATTCCACCATGGTGGGCGATCCCCTCCACCAGATTATCACCCAGGCGGTGAAAGAAGAATCAAAGAAGTAAAAGAACAGAGACAGGGTGAAGCGGGCTGTGAAACATGGAAAGCAGTGCTGAAGTTTCCGAATATTTTCCGGTCAACTGTTACTTTTGACAGCCTCCTCATACTTAGTAGTAACTGGAAAACAAATGAGATTCCTTGAATATTACCCCTCTTCTATTGTGAAGTAAGATTTACTGAGATAAAATCCCTTGTCATTAAAATGTTCTCTCGTGAAATATTCTGTTAAGGAAATCACTTGACAAATTATACTGATCGGGTATGAATATAAATTTGTCTGCACTTCCTTTTTTTCTCAGCTTAGCTGTTCAGATGGTTAAAACACTTGGCTTGTCCCCCATTTACACTGGGGAGCCCAGACTGTTCACTACATTCAAACTGACAGCATTAATCTGCTCTTGTAACATTACAGACCTGCCCAAAGTATAACAAGGGTGGGACAATATCGGATTTACTGCTTAGCATGTGTGGTGGGCGGGGCTAGGAAAGTGTTTGGAACTGAAGTATGCTTCAGAGCCATTCGGAAATTTAATATTTGAAGTTCAAGCTTTTCTTCTGAACTTGTAAATGACTTCACAGTACACATTTTAATTCCAAATCACCTGCACGACAAATGGGTCTTTAGTCACCATTGGGAAAACATTCTTCTGGCCATTATGTACAGCAACAGCATAATCGTAGTGGGGAGATTACCCGTGTTCTCCGCTTCTGGCAAAATCAAATACGTTCTTTTAAATGGTGTTGCTTGAACCAGATTATCTTCCCACTATGTTTATAATGTTGCTCACATAGTGATCAGAAGGAATGTTCCCTCCAGGGCAAGTTATATTTTTTTTGTGCCCTGACACCTGTGCCAATGCACATGATTTTTTTGGTGCACTGATCTTTATTGCAGCTCTGTCAAGTGTCACTCATTGTGAGTGACAATCACTCCTTCTTGATTAAAATCCTAATCTGGTTTGACGTATTCAACACAGTTTCATATAGTTAAAAAGGCTGGGTAGTGATTTGTCTCGTAGAACACAGTACAAATATGAGAGTTATTTCTTACTGGGTTTATGGAGCAACAGATGAAAATATTTGAAAACAATGCTGGGCACTTTTAATATTTTTAATTAGATAAACTACTCATGGCAAACGTGCCATTTGGAAGTGGCAAAATGTGCATTGCAAGGTGCAAGGTTGGTGTATTGAATAAAGTCTCCAATACTTTTCATTTGAGATCCACTTTCAGTGATCCCATCCTTCTTTAGTGCTGCACTGCACATCATGCACCATTACTAACAAACCTGCTACAAAATTAGAACTGCACCGTGAAATGTGGTGTGTATGCAGTCATATATGTGGAACTCTGCCTACCATCCCTCATCTCTGCAGATATCAAGCAATATTCCTTTACTGGTGCAACAGAGAATCAATGTGTGCCAGCAACGTCACCCTTGAAATTTGCATCCTCTGCTATCGTCGATACAAGGGAGCGAGCAACACATTTATGGAAGAACAGCTGAACCTCAGCGAGTCAGTCATTTTCACATTTAGCTATCTGATGGTCTCCCAGTTCTCGAATGCAAGCTCAGATTATGCACATTCCATATATGCATGCTACATCTCAGGCTTTGGATATTTTATTTATCCAAAGTGTTAAACCAACCAAGTAACACCTGCACCAATGAGTCCCATGTTTTTTGGGCTGATTTATTTATCAAAAATGTTGCAGTTTTAACTCCCTCAGCTTTGTTTCGCTACTACCTTGAGATTTCCATAGTCGTGTTCCTGTGATACCGCGTCATTTCATTGGTAAATAGACAGGGAATACATATAAAACTAACTATGGTGAACTCATTGATATTTCAACAACAACAACTTGCATTTCTATAGCACCTTTAACGTGGCAAAACGTCCCAATGCGCTTCACAGGTGCGTAATCAGACAAAAATTGACAGGGAGCCACAGGAGACATTAGGACAAGTGGCCAAACAATTGGTCAAAGAGTTAGGTTTTAAGCAGCACCTTAAAGGAGGGGAGAGAGGTGGAGAGGCGAAGAGATTTGGGGAGGGAATTCCAAAGCTTAGGGCCTAGACGGCTGAAGGTACGGTCGCCAATGGTGGGGTGAAGGAAGTGGGGGATGCACAAGGGACCAGAGTTTTTTTTTATTCGTTCACGGGATGTGGGCGTCGCTGGCAAGGCCGGCATTTATTGCCCATCCCTAATTGCCCTCGAGAAGGTGGTGGTGAGCCGCCTTCTTGAACCGCTGCAGTCCGTGTGGTGACGGTTCTCCCACAGTGCTGTTAGGAAGGGAGTTCCAGGATTTTGACCCAGCGACAATGAAGGAACGGCGATATATTTCCAAGTCGGGATGGTGTGTGACTTGGAGGGGAACGTGCAGGTGGTGTTGTTCCCATGCGCCTGCTGCCCTTGTCCTTCTAGGTGGTAGAGGTCGCGGGTTTGGGAGGTGCTGTCGAAGAAGCCTTGGCGAGTTGCTGCAGTGCATCCTGTGGATGGTGCACACTGCAGCCACAGTGCGCCGGTGGTGAAGGGAGTGAATGTTTAGGGTGGTGGATGGGGTGCCAATCAAGCGGGCTGCTTTATCTTGGATGGTGTCGAGCTTCTTGAGTGTTGTTGGAGCTGCACTCATCCAGGCAAGTGGAGAGTATTCCATCACACTCCTGACTTGTGCCTTGTAGATGGTGGAAAGGCTTTGGGGAGTCAGGAGGTGAGTCACTTGCCGCAGAATACCCAGCCTCTGACCTGCTCTAGTAGCCACAGTATTTATATGGCTGGTCCAGTTAAGTTTCTGGTCAATGGTGACCCCCAGGATGTTGATGGTGGGGGATTCGGCGATGGTAATGCCATTGAATGTCAAGGGGAGGTGGTTAGACTCTCTCTTGTTGGAGATGGTCATTGCCTGGCACTTATCTGGCGCGAATGTTACTTGCCACTTATCAGCCCAAGCCTGGATGTTGTCCAGGTCTTGCTGCATGCAGGCTCGGACTGCTTCATTATCTGAGGGGTTGCGAATGGAACTGAACACTGTGCAGTCATCAGCGAACATCCCCATTTCTGACCTTATGATGGAGGGAAGGTCATTGATGAAGCAGCTGAAGATGGTTGGGCCGAGGACACTGCCCTGAGGAACTACTGCAGCAATGCCCTGGGGCTGAGATGATTGGCCTCCAACAACCACTACCATCTTCCTTTGTGCTAGGTATGACTCCAGCCACTGGAGAGTTTTCCCCCTGATTCCCATTGACTTCAATTTTACTAGGGCTCCTTGGTGCCACACTCGGTCAAATGCTGCCTTGATGTCAAGGGCAGTCACTCTCACCTCACCTCTGGAATTCAGCTCTTTTGTCCATGTTTGGACCAAGGCTGTAATGAGGTCTGGAGCTGAGTGGTCCTGGCGGAACCCAAACTGAGCATCGGTGAGCAGGTTATTGGTGAGTAAGTGCCGCTTGATAGCACTGTCGACGACACCTTCCATCACTTTGCTGATGATTGAGAGTAGACTGATGGGGCAGTAATTGGCCGGATTGGATTTGTCCTGCTTTTTGTGGACAGGACATACCTGGGCAATTTTCCACATTGTCGGGTGGATGCCAGTGTTGTAGCTGTACTGGAACAGCTTGGCTAGAGGCGCAGCTAGTTCTGGAGCACAAGTCTTCAGCACTACAGCTGGGATGTTGTCAGGGCCCATAGCCTTTGCTGTATCCAGTGCACTCAGCCGTTTCTTGATATCACGTGGAGTGAATCGAATTGGCCGAAGACTGGCTTCCGTGATGGTGGGGATATCGGGAGGAGGCTGCGATGGATCATCCACTCGGCACTTCTGGCTGAAGATGGTTGCAAACGCTTCAGCCTTGTCTTTTGCACTCACGTGCTGGACTCCGCCATCATTGAGAATGGGGATGTTTGCAGAGCCTCCTCCTCCCGTTAGTTGTTTAATTGTCCACCACCATTCACGACTGGATGTGGCAGGACTGCAGAGCTTCGATCTGATCCGTTGGTTGTGGAATCGCTTAGCTCTGTCTATAGCATGTTGCTTCCGCTGTTTAGCATGCATGTAGTCCTGAGTTGTAGCTTCACCAGGTTGGCACCTCATTTTTAGGTACGCCTGGTGCTGCTCCTGACATGCTCTTCTACACTCCAGGGTTGAACCAGGGTTGATCCCCTGGCTTGTTGGTAATGGTAGAGTGAGGAATATGCCGGGCCATGAGGTTACAGATTGTGCTGGAATACAATTCTGCTGCTGCTGATGGCCCACAGCGCCTCATGGATGCCCAGTTTTGAGCTGCTAGATCTGTTCTGAATCTATCCCATTTCGCACGGTGGTAGTGCCACACAACACGTTGGATGGTGTCCTCAGTGCGAAGACGGGATTTCATCTCCACGAGGACTGTGCGGTGGTCACTCCTACCAATACTGTCATGGACAGATGCATTTGCGACAGGTAGATTGGTGAGGACGAGGTCAAGTAAGTTTTTCCCTCGTGTTGGTTCGCTCACCACCTGCCGCAGGCCCAGTCTCGCAGCTATGTCCTTCAGGACTCGGCCAGCTCGGTCAGTAGTGGTGCTACCGAGCCACTCTTGGTGATGGACATTGAAGTCCCCCACCCAGAGTACATTTTGTGCCCTTGCTACCCTCAGTGCTTCCTCCAAGTGGTGTTCAACATGGAGGAGGACTGATTCATCAGCTGAGGGAGGACGGTAGGTGGTAATCAGCAGGAGGTTTCCTTGCCCATGTTTGACCTGATGCCATGAGATTTCATGGGGTCCAGAGTCAATATTGAGGACTCCCAGGGCCACTCCCTCCTGACTGTATATCACTGTACCACCACCTCTGGTGGGTCTGTCCTGCCGGTGGGACAGGACATACCCAGGGATGGTGATGGAAGAGTCTGGGACATTGGCTGACAGATATGATTCTGTGAGTATGGCTATGTCAGGCTGTTGCTTGACTAGTCTGTGGGACAGCTCTCCCAATTTTGGCACAAGTCCCCAGATGTTAGTAAGGAGGACCTTGCAGGGTCGACTGGGCTTGGTGTTTTGCCGTTGTCGTGTCCGGTGCCTAGTGGTCCGATGCCAGGTGGTCCGTCCGGTTTTATTCTTATTATGACTTTTCGTAGCGAGATTTTACAACTGAGTGGCTTGCTAGGCCATTTCAGAGGGCAATTAAGAATCAACCACATTGCTGTGGGTCTGGAGTCACATATAGGCCAGACCGGGTAAGGGCGGCAGGCTTCCTTCCCTGAAGGACATTCGTGAACCAGATGGGTTTTTACGACAATCCGGTAGTTTCATGGCCATCATTACTGATACTGGTATTTTAATTCCAGATTTTTATTTAATTAATTGAATTTAATTAATTAATTGAATTTAAATTCGCCAGCTGCCGTGGCGGGATTTGAACTCATGACTCTGGATTTTAGTCCAGGCCTCTGGATTACTAGCCCAGTAACATAACCACTATGCTACTGTACCCGATGGAGGAGAGTTGGAGGAACGTAGAGTTCTCGGAGGGTTATAGGGCTGGAGGAGGTTACAGAAACACTGTGAGAGACGGTGCGGAGTACCCAGTCACTATTCTTTTGTTTCTACCTTGGAAACTTCTGGATCAGCTTTTGATAAATGAATGGAGATGTTCTGGAACATATTTAAGCTTATTCCATAACGTACTTGCTTTGGGTGAAAGGACCCAGTTCTATTGTATTTGTAAAGAGCCTCACGTGCAAGGTTGCCATCTTGCATTCTCCTGCCCGAGGATCAAAATCTCACATCTCCATTGTGCCAGTCAATCCCAGCTCTTTGCTTGTGCCTTTCCCACCTGGTGAGTGAGAACCCCAAAAAGAGAAAAAAAGACAAAGAAGAAGAGTCAAAAGCAGAGAAAAAGAGAAAGAAAAGAGGATAAGTGAGGAAAGGAAAAACAATGATGGTATATTAATGCCATGTTTAATGTTGCAGTGAAGGAAGCAGTATTAGCTTTGTTTTCACAGTATGCTTTAACTTTAGGAGAACACTGAATGAGTGCAAACGCTTTTCACTTTCCTCATTGCCATCTCTGAAATTTGGGCAGGTTTGCATTACATTTTTGTGAATTTTTTCTAAATGACCAATCTTGACTGATTTGATATCAGCGTTATATTCATATGATTATAAATTGTATCCAAAAACTTGTGATCAAATATCATTTGCCGTTAAATGTTTACCACATAGCAGCTAAGATGAGGTTTACAATGAATAAGGCATAAATTCTTTCGAACATCATTCCATTGCTTAAAGTTCAGTCCTCAGCTTTCATCCACAACCTCTCTGATTTATATTCCAGATTGAAGATAGTCAATCCCTGTCACATCCTTAACAACCATGCACAGCAACAGTCCCTGACTATTCAGCACTAATAATCCTAGCCCATGACTTCTTGAAGCTAATTTCAGCTTTCAAGTCCCCTGCACATTTTTTAATGGCAAATTCAGCTTTAACAACTGCCATCCGCAATCATCCACCCACTGTTACTTTATCTCTGTGCATCTGTCCCTATCATACTACACAATATTTTGTTGGTATATGACACCTCGGATTACTTTTAGAATAAGAATGAAATCCAGAAACCATGTTTAGCCATGTTTTTGTTGGATTTACAGTGCAGAAACAAGATTTTTAAAAGCAGTAAAACTTCATCAACCCGTAAAATAACATTTTTATTAGCCCTATATTCTTCAAATGTCGTCAGTCCTTGTGAAAAATTGATACCGTCCTTGTGATATATCGATACTGTCCTTGTGATATATCGATACTGACCTTGTGATATAGCGATACCGTCCATATGATGTATTGATCTGTCTTTGAGATATATCAATACCATCCTTATGATATATCAATACCGTCCATGTGATATATCGTTACCATCCTTATGATATATCAATACCGTCCATGTGATATATCGATACCGTCCTTCTGATGTATCAATACCTTCCATGTGATATATTGTTACCCTCCTTGTGATATATCGATCCGTCTTTAAGATATATCGATTCCGTACTTGTGATATATCGATACCGTCCTTGAGATATATCGATACCAATCTTGTGATAGTTACTGTATGTTTCACTTTAAATTTATGAATGAAAACACCTATTAATTTATGAATGAAAACACCTATTAATTACATCTGGTGGCATATGGAGTTAACTGAGCATTACACTAGGTTTTTGAGTTGCTAAGCATGCAGGCTAACCCTTCATTTAACTGTTTCCAGGAACTGTAGTAAAATATGGACTTTAACATCCATACTGAAAACCTGTCAATGAAGCAGCAGATTCAATAATCCTGATGATCAGCTGTGAACTTCAATTAGAAGCCATTTTAACAGCTGAAATAGCAGCTGTTAACAGAAGGAGTACTGTAGTGTGAGGAACTCCAGGTTTACTGACCAGGCGCTGGAAAGAGTCAAGAGAAGGAGGGACTCATTTTATGGGACTGAGGCCATCCCCTCCAAACTCGTCCGAAGGGCCCAGTGCAGAAGCTATAGGGGTGGCAGAAAGGGTGAATGCATTGTTGAGGAGTTGGAAAGACATCAGAAACAAGGCTAGACCTTAAGAAATCTGCTAAGAAATAAACCAACAATATTGTTCGACATGACAAGCACCTGCCCCAAGTGCACACATAAGAAAGTCCTTCCTGGTAACAATTTAATCCTTTAATGCTGCATGTTGCAAACCAGTAAGTGTAGGTTATCTAGCTGAAATGCTGCCATTATAGAACCAGGACTGCTTTAGTTGAATGGGGACACTTAGGATAAATGCTATAGTTACAATAATAAATTGCATATAATATATGCCAACCAACAATATTTAAACGGGACTGACCTGTGTCATGTTTAGGGATTTTTGTTTATTTTGCCACAGAAGAATCTTGGTAGGATTTATAATAAAATGTTATCATTCAACTAAATTTGGCTCTCAAAAGGTTAAGTTCTCTGAACAGCAGCACTGGGTGATGTGTATTGAAGTTGAATAAACTAATTTTTGGAATAGAAGTTCATTCAGAAATTCCAGTGAGCTTCCTTACCCATTATGGCAGAGTAGTATATTTTGCACATCAAATCATGTTTAGACAGTAAGATTCGTTAAGATATCCCAGACAGAAGATTGGGTGATTATGCTGCTATGACTTCTTACCTGTGAACTTATCAGGGAATGTTGCTCCAATGTGGGGGGGTGGGGTTAGTAACTGGTTTAATTGGCATCCCTATTAGCCATTCCCTGGAGATAAAGCCTGGGAGAGGGTCACAGGTGACCTTGGCTTCCTGTGCAGCTCGGTAACAGAAATACATGGTCTACTGGCAGCTGAGTAAGATCTGGTAAGGGAGGCATAGGAAGCGAGCGTGACCTCCTTAAGCTTGAGCTGGTCAGGATCAGCAGAACGACTGATCAGAGAAATGATAATAAGGCCAGTAACAGGGATTGCATTAGCATTTAATTATTTTTTACGATGGTGAGATTTAATATAAATCTAACTCTGCTCATTTGCTTAACAATTATTAAACAAACTAGTTTGTTGTTTTACATTTAGTCTCACCTCATTAAAATGTTAATCAGTCTGCCTTCCATAAGATTGGAGAGGCACAGGTAAAGGCACATGCAAGATTTTGGTACCTAGTTCATATAACATATATGTTTTATAACTGTTAAGCAAATGAGCAGAGTTAGATTTATATTAAATCTCACCATACTTTCATTTAATTCTGTTCGTCCTCACCATAAAAAATAATTAAATGCTTATACAATGTAAGTGGACTTATCATTTTTGAAACCCCCGGGTCATGCTCTTCTTTGACCAGCTGCGGGCAGTAAAGGTAAACTCTTGATCGTAAGGAACATGGAATTCACTCACACAAAAGATACTAGGATAGATATTTGGGCGCAACCATTTTCGGGCATGCGGGGGATGGGGTTGGGGAGCGCAGGGTAAAATCCTTCTGCCTGAGTGGTGAGGCCCGAGGCGCCCCCGATATTGGGCTTTGGGTCTCATTAACATCAAGCTGGCGTGGCACGAGCAGCCCGCCAGCGAAGAGTAAAGGAAGATCGTTCACTGTTAACATCGCAACAGCCCTCAGGTAAGTGAGGGCGGGGGTCGGGAGATCGGAGGCCGGCGAGGGGGATCGGAGGCCGGGGAGGGGGAACGGAGGCAGGGGAGGGGGAACGGAGGCAGGGGAGGGGGATGGAAGTCTGGGGAGCAGGATCGGAGGCTAGCAAGGGGGATCGGAGGCTGGGAAGGGGGATGGAAGGCTGGGGAGGGGGATCGGAGGCTGGGGAGGGGGATCGGAGGTTTGGGAGGGGGATCGGAGTCTTGGGAGGGGGATGGAAGGCTGGGGAAGGGGATTGGAGGCTGGGGATTGGGATCGAAGGCTGGGGAGGGGTATCGGAGGCTGAGGAGGGGATCAGAGGCTGGGGAGGGGAATGGAAGGCTGGGGAGCGAGATCGGAGGCCAGGAGCCGGGCGTTAGGAGGCCGGGGAGGGGAATCTGAGTCTGGGGGTCGGATGGATCAGCAGCGATTGGGGGGTGGTGGCGAGCGATGGCTCGCGTTCTTTAAATAAGGGGTCGGGAGGAGCAGTTCTGCCCTTCTCAACTCCACATTCAGGTAAGTAAATTTCAAAAACGTACCCTTTTGCAAGCAGGTAGGGCATTGGGGAGAGTTATAAAACAAAGAGATCTAGGAGTACAGGTTCATAGCTCCTTGAAAGTGGAGTCACAGGTGGATAGGGTGGTGAAGAAGGCATTCGGCATGCTTGGTTTCATTGGTCAGAACATTGAATACAGGAGTTGGGATGTCTTGTTGAAGTTGTACAAGACATTAGTAAGGCCACACTTGGAATACTGTGTACAGTTCTGGTTACCCTATTATAGAAAGGATATTATTAAACTAGAAAAAGTGCAGAAAAGATTTACTAGGATGCTACCGGGACTTGATGGTTTGACTTACAGGGAGAGGTTGGATAGACTGAGACTTTTTTCCTTGGAGAGTAGGAGGTTGAGGGGTGATCTTATAGAAGTCTATAAAATAATGAGGGGCATAGATAAGGTAGATAGTCAAAATCTTTTCCCAAAGGTAGGGGAGTCTATAACGAGGGGGCATAGATTTAAGGTGAGAGGGGAGAGATACAAAAGGGTCCAGAGGGGCAATTTTTTCACTCAAAGGGTGGTGAGTGTCTGGAACGAGCTGCCAGAGGCAGTAGTAGCGGTGGGTACAATTTTGTCTTTTAAAAAGCATTTGGACAGTTACATGGGTAAGATGGGTATAGAGGGATATGGGCCAAGTGCAGGCAATTGGGACTAGCTTAGTGGTATAAACTGGGCGACATGGACATGTTGGGCCGAAGGGCCTGTTTCCATGTTGTAAACTTCGATGATTCTATGATTCTAGGACTGATTTCATTGACTGCAGTTTGTGCTAGGGCCGGCTGCTACAGAGCAAACCAATCTTAGAGTGAGGGCCTCAAACAGGTGTTAAATCCCCTTATTTACATATGCAAAGGGTCCAACGTCTGTTTCAGACGGGGCCACTGTACGACAATGTTTTTGCCTTTCCCAATATGGCGGGCAGCACACTTCCGGCTGGATATATGCGTGCCCTTCCTGCCCACCTCTGCCAAGCACCAGCATAACTACACTTACCCTAATGTAGATACTGATGGTGAGTCACAGTACACAGGTGAGAAGAAGCAAGTGATGTTGGTTTCTGAAGGCCAGGCACTTTTGTGTGGAGGTCCAGCATAGTTGTTGCAGCACTTAGGGATTCAGACCAAATTGGGGCTGTTTACAATCGAAGATTTTTGTATGAGGATTGTCTGCATCACTTTCTAGTATCCATTCAAAATATACTGCAAGGCCTGGGGAGGATTACAAAACATTTGTTCATTCATGGATAAATTGTTGTCTGCACTGCGGTCTGTCATGGAGTGCATGGTCAACTCCTGTGGCACCTCCAGCAGAGCCCTCAGTGATGTACAGAGTATAATTTCAAAGTTTGCAGCTGACACAAAACTAGGAAATGTAGTAAACAGCGTGGAGTATAGTAACAGACTTCAGGAGGACGTAAACAGGCTGGTGAAATGGGCAGACACATGGCAGATGAAATTTAACGCAGCGTAGTGTGAAGTGATACATTTGATAGGAAGAATGAGGAGAGGCAATATAAACTAAATGGTACAATTCTAAAGGGAATGCAGAAACAGAGAGACCTGGGGGTGCATGTACACAAATCTTTGAAGGTGGCAGGACAAATTGAGAAGGTTGCTAAAAAAGCATACGGGATCCTGGTCTTTATTAATAGAGGCACAGAGTACAAAAGCAAGGAAGTTATGCCGAACCTTTATAAAACACTGGTTAGGCCTCAGCTGGAGTATTGTGTTCAATTCTGGGTGCCACACTTTAGAGAGGGTGCAGTAGAGATTTACTAGAATGGTACCAGGGATGAGGGATTTCAGTTATATGGAGAGAGTGGAGAAGCTGGGGTTACTCTGCTTAGAACAGAGAAGGTTAAGTGGAGATTTGATAGAGGTGTTCAAAATCATGAAGGGTTTTGTTACAGTAAATAAGGAGAAACTGTTTCCAGTGGCAGAAGGGTCAGTAACCAGAGGACACAGATTTAAGGTGCTTGACAAAAGAACCAGAGGTGACATGAGGAAACATTTTTTTACACAGCGAGTTGTAATGATCTGGAATGCACTGCCTGAAAAGGTTGGTGGAAGCAGCTTCAATAATAACTTTCAAAAGGGAATTAGATAAATACTTGAAGGGAAAACATTTACAGGGTTATGGGGAAAGAGCAGGGGAATGGAACTAATTGGATAGCTCTTTCAAAGAGCCAGCTCAGGCACGATGGGCCAGATGGCCTCCTCCTGGCCTCCTCCTGGCCTCCTACTATGATACTATGATATACCTTTATAAAGTAACCTCCCTGATATCGTCTTCCCAGACTGAAGAGCCCAAGTTTCTCTAGTCTTTCTTCATAACCCAGACCTTTGACACTTGGCATTGGGCCTCACCGCTCTTCTCTGCACAGTCTCCAATGCTTGAATATCTCCCTTGTGTCTCAATCACCAGAAATGGACACAGTACTGAAGGTGGAGTCTAACTAAGTACTATAGAACTTTGATCACAACTTCATCCAACTTGAACGCAACTGCTTTTGGCTAAATAGTTCAACACTCTATTTTCTGTGTTGATTGATTGAAACTCTACATTGGTTGGACATGTTGAGCATCCCATCTACTAGAGCTCATCTTTTTCAAGTTCGCCCGTAGCTATTTCAATACCATTCATCGAGTAAAATTGTAGCCCTTTTTTTTCCTATATGCAGTACTTTACAGGCCAGGCTAATTCTAAAGGTGACACCACATCCTTGTGCAAGTGACAGTAGAGGTTCCAGAAGGTAGGCAGGCAGGACTAGTCAGTCACTGCAGCATTAGGAGTGGCTGACTCAGGTGCATGGTAATGTACATGACAAGGAAGTCCAGGGCCACCAGAATCTCAGCAGGCTGTCACTGAAACCCTGCAGTAAGCTGGTACACAGTTTTACAAGAAAGAAATCAGAAGTAGTAAATTAGATATCACACATCTGAAACAAAGCAAAAAAAGGAAAGCACTGTAATAAATCACATTAATAACGGTGCAGAATTTCATGGAGACTTACGCTATTAAAATGGCACATCTAGGGCATTGAGTTTGTTTTTCACCATGAAAGTCTTAGGAAATTATGATGTAGGTGAGTTATGCCATTATTCACACCCCGCGCTATAATTTCCTGGGAATTTTTCCCCACTCCACCAATACCCTCACAGAAACCATGCAAAATTGATTATCGTCAAGTCAATGGTGATGACAAATTTCCTGGATATACACTAGTTTTCTTGCCACAGCAACTTAGACTGAAAAATAGTGGCGCTGGTGAATGTATTTAAATTCATGAGTTCAAAATAAGTAAAATAAAATCCCTGTTCTTTCTTGGCCATTTTAATTCTTAGCTAAAACCCCATCAAAATACTTTTTTTTTCATAATTGTGCGTTAGGTTTAGGGTACATAGTTTGCACAGTATAGGGCGCCGAAGTGCCTGAACAGCCCATTGGTGAAAGTGAGAGTGGAGGAGCATTTTGTTTCGGCCTACAACACATGGGTCTGAATGGCAATGGTAGTGTAGCTGATGGTGTTGCACTCAGATTGTCGCCGTTAGACAATGGCACAATTGAAGAGGCTTTTGGTCCTGATAAATAATGCATCTGTGACCTCACTGATCCATCTATGGTCAGCAAACTAGTTCACTCGGCAGATATTGCAGACGTCCCCAACGGTAGCTGACAGGAGCTGAATGCATAGAATTTGAGGGCATTGATGACTTTGACAGCCACTGAGAGTTGGCATGGATGCAAGACCTTGTCCGCAGGTCTTCCTGAAGGAAATGGTACAGCTTTGTTAAAGCCTCCCCGTTAAGCCTCAACTTCCTTGGGCACATCTTTTCAGTCATTCCAGAGTAGCTGTACCTAGTATGCCTAGAAGTTGCATGCTGGCATGACCTGACATCACAGATAGTCTTCTTCATGATGGCCCCGCCAATTGTGGTGCCAGTGAAGCACTGAATCTAGTCCCCATAGTATTCAAATCGTGCAAGTTTTAGCTGAAACATACATCTTTTAGTAGACAGTCAACAGACTTCAGCCTCTGCACAACGCCAGTTCAATATATATACCAACAGCGCACCACACGTGCAAAGTGTTAGCATTGGAATATAGTGTGCTTTCCATTTTTATTCCAGCGATAACAGGATTAATGATTTGACATGTCTTCATCATTATTACCGTACTGAACCCAGTTACCTGAACAGAAATTCTGCAGCACACGAGAAATAGGAAAGAAATGTGTGCTAAATAGCACTCCCAAAATTGCATAGACGTTAGGATAAATGCTAACTGGGGTTTCCAGGGACGTGGTTTATACACTGAATTGTGCATGAAAATTCAGTAATCATTTATTTTCTCACTCTTAATTTCAGAATTCGGCCAGCTGAATGACAGTCACGGTTGGCTACTGTCTGTCGATATTTAACCAGTTGCTTACATTCAGCAATTGTTTAATGTACAAGCATGCTTTGTCAAAATGTCATGAAACAAATCAAAACCATTGAAACATTTAAACATGGTTGTGCATTTTAATAATCTTATCGGCCAAATGGATTCTGGGATCAGTAACACCTGTCCTTTTTGTGATAAACCGTGATCGCATCAGAATTCAGCAAAGCACTTGGATTTCACCAGAGGCAACTCATCACTCGCTGAAGAAAAGGTGAGAGCAGAACGAATTAGTCCTGCAAAAATACAATCATTTGTTGCTCGGATGTTGTGTCTGCAAGCCGCAGATCTAAATCGATGCACCTTTTGAAAGATGTGACAAAATTATTAAGATGCCAGAGGTTGTGTGGTCCGATCATGAGGATGGAGATGGGGGCTTCTCGACCTTGTTCTTCATAAGAGGACCTGTGATGAGTAAAAGTTATCCATAAACCCTGGATATGAGTTTGGATTTTGATCCACTTTCTGAAAGTGTTGCTGATTGAGTACAGGGAGGAGGAATCTGCACTCCAGCTAAATGTCTGCTTTGTGTTCACAAACAGTTCTTGGGCAGAAATGCTACTGTAGCGGTGTGCCCATATGAATCTCATTTGGTCTGTGTGATAGCACAAGGGGGTGAAGTTTTTGACTTTCTTTAATGTATTATTAATGAGACAGTGGCTGCTTTGAAAGCGTTCCACGTCCACATTAAGGTCAGAAATGGGGATGTTCGCTGATGATTGCACGGTGTTCAGTTCCATTCGCAACCCCTCAGATAATGAAGCAGTCCGTGCCCTCATGCACCAAGGCCTGGATAACATCTAGTCTTGGGCTGATGAGTGGCAAGTAACATTCGTGCCAGGCAAGTGCCAGGCAATGACCATCTGCAACAAAAGAGGGTCTAACCACCTTCCCTTGACATTCAATGGCATTACATCGCTGAATCCCCCACCATCAATATCCTGAGGGGTCTCCATTGACCAGAAACTTAACTGGGCCAGACATATAAATACTGTGGCTACAAGAGCAGGTCAGAGGCTGGGTATTCTGCAACGAGTGACTCACCTCCTAACTCCCCAAAGCCTTTCCACCATCTACAAGGCACAAGTCAGGAGTGTGCCTTGTAGATGGTACACATCTACAAGGCACACTCTCCACTTGCATGGACGAGTGCAGCTCCAACAACACTCAAGAAGCTCGACACCATCCAGGACAAAGCAGCCTGCTTGATTGGTACCCCATCCACCACCCTAAACATTCACTCCCTTCACCATCGGCGCACCGTGGCTGTACCATCCACAGGATGCATTGCAGCAACTCACCAAGGCTTCTTCGACAGCACCTCCCAAACCCACGACCTCTACCACCTAGAAGGACAAGGGCAGCAGGCACATGGGAACAACACCACCTGCATGTTCACCTCCAAGTCATACACCATCCCGGCTTGGAAATATATCGCCGTTCCTTCATCGTTGCTGGGTCAAAATCCTGGAAATCCCTACCTAACAGCACTGTGGGAGAACCTTCACCACACGGACTGCAGCGGTTCAAGAAGGCGACTCACCGCCACCTACTCAAGGGCAATTAGGGATGGGCAATAAATGCTGGCCTTGCCAGTGACACCCACATCCCATGAACGAATACAAAAAAAAACATGAGGAACTTGCGGATTTTCTTTGTCTCACACTTGGCTGCTTCAGCTGCTTCCTCCCCTACCTTGTACTCCCCCATCCTCTCCACCTCTTATCCCCACTTCATTTCACTCCACAGCTTCTCCCCATTTCCCTCCAGGCCCTCACAAATCTCATCTCTTGCATGAGGCCCATTTCCTGCACCCTTGACCTTTCCTAACTTAATTTCCCCTACTTGGCCCACTGCCCTTCGACATCGTCGATGGTTCTGTCCCTAACCTTTCACTGCCATCATCATCCCTCTCCTCCAAAAACACTTTCTTGATTTTATGTCTCTTTAACTACCATCCTATCTCCAACCTCCCCTTTCTTGTTAAGTCCTCAATCATGCTACTACTTTTGTACCCACTTCTCCCATCCCTCCCTTTTTGAGTGCTTTCAATCTGATCTCCAGCTTGCTTACAAGAACAAGATTGCTCTGGACAAAGTCACCAATGACATCCTTTTGTGACTATTACCACCGTGCCCTATTTCTCTTTATTGTCCTTGACCTCTCTGCGAAGCTCGACACAGTCAACTACACCATCCTCCTCCACTGCCTCTCTATGGTGTAACTCCTTGGCACTGCCCTAAAATAATTCCACTCCTACCTGTCCCAATGCATTGCGCAAATCTCCTGCAATGACTTTTTGTCACATCCGCGTACAGTCGCAACTGATATGCTCCAAAGCTCTATATTTGACCCCGTACTTTTCCTTGCTTAAGTGCTACCTCATTGTGACATTCATAAGACATGGGGCCAACTATCACAATGATTGTGATGGTGGCCAGCTTTACCTCGCTGCAACCACTCTTGACTGTTTGACCATCACTGTGCTGTTTGACTGCTTTGCTCATTTCAAGACCTGGATAATTAAGAATTTCTTTCAACTCAACATCTCAAAGACTGGAGCTATGTTTCTAAAACTCTGCACCTTAGTATCCTACTCCCACTTTATCTCTGACAGCTCTTTGAGATTGAGGCCGACAGTGTGTAGCCCTGGTGTCCTGTTTTACTCTAAGCTGAGCTTCAAACTGCACATCCTTGTCACCACCAATGCTGCCTTTTCTACTTCCTCAACATCTTGCACTTGTGCTTCTACCTTACCTCCACTGCTACTGAAATGCTGATCCTTACTTTCATCACCTACAGAATTTATTACTTCAATGCTCTTCTTGCCAGCTTCCTGAATTCCACCCTTCATAAATTGCAACTCATCCAAATCTCTGCTGCCTGCTTCCTATTCCACACTAAGTCCCATTCCCATATTAGCCCTGTGTTCAGCAACATTCACCGTTTCCCTATTTGTCTATGTATCCATTTCAAAATTCTTGTCCTTATCGACAAACTCCAAATGGCCTCAAGCCTCCTTACCTCTACAACCTCCTTCCATCCTATATAGCTGTAAATGCCTCTGCTCTTTTGATTCTTGTCTTCTTTGCATACTCAACCTTCTCTTTGTTCCACTTTTGGCTGCAGATCTTCAGCCATTTTGGCTACTTACTCTGCAACACTCTCCCTAAGCCTTTGACCTGGCTACCTTTCTACCCTCCTTCAAAAGCCTCCTCAAAACCTATGTCATCGATATTGCTCTCTGTCATCAATCCTAATCTGTCTTCTTTCATTTCTCAGTCTCCGATTATTTTCTTCCTTTGTGAATTGCCTGGTATGTTTTAAGATGCTGTATAGGTTGTTATTGACTATAAGTGTGTTTATTCATCTCTAGCACATGAGGATTTTCATCTGGAAGCTTGGGGGATGGGTGGTGGGGGATGGGGGGGGCGGTAGGAGAGAATGAAAACCAAAGCCACCCTACTAGCCTGCTACTCGGATTATCCTTCTACAGCCTACTATAAGGGAAAATAGATCAACACAGTGTTAGGAATGTGAATTTTGCAACAATATATAGACAAAAAGGCTGCAGTCCTGTTTCTATATTAATGGTGCGTTCAATCACAGAGTCACACACTTGAAGGTTTATTAAAGATTAAATGTTACATACTTACAACCAACTCCTGAAATTATAAGGGATACTTTGCCGCAGCAGATACTTTATAGCTCAACCCTCCAGATGCCTCCAGTCTTTATCTCCCACCTCAGAGTACTATGGTCTTGCTTTTAAATTTAGCTAAAAGGCCATTACGTCACCTCCTCCATAACCCTTCTCCCATTGGACGGTATCAACCCCTATTAAGAGGTTCCTAGATCTGTTAAATATTATGTTCCCAAAATTGCACAGAAAATATTGGTGTCTGGGTTAGAAAGGCCTGAAAAGAGAGCCGAATCTCCAGCTGGGGAGCGATAAAGCAAAACTAAATGTGAACATGTGCCAGCAGACCTGAGAGAATGCTGAAGTAAACTTTTGTAAAGATATTGTACTTTTGGTTGCTTTTGCAGTCTTTAATTCTAAGATTTAACTACAGAACCTAATGTAAATTGGAATTTAAAGAACTTGAGTATTTTAAAATTAAGGCATTGCCAACCGGGAGCCAATGTAGGTCAGCGAGCACAGGGGTGATGGGAGAAGGGGACTTGGTGCGAAATAGGAAATGAGCAGCAGAGTTTTGGATGAGCTCAAGTTTATGGAGGGTGGAAGATGGGAAGCCAGCCAGGAGAACATTGGAATAGTCGAGTCTAGAGGTAACAAAGGCACGGATGAGGGTTTCAGCAGCAGATGAGCTGAGGCAGGGGCAGAGACGGCTGATGTTATGGAGGTGGAAGTAGGCGGTCTTGGTGATGGAGTGGATATGTGGTCGGAAGCTCATCTCAGGGTCACATAGGATGCCAAGGTTGCGAACGGTCTGGTTGAGCCTCAGACAGTGGTCAGGGAGAGGGAAAGAGTCGGTGACTAGGGATCAGAGTTTGTGGCAGTGACCATGACAATGGCTTCGGTCTTCCCAATATTTAGTTGGTGGAATTTTTTGCTCATCCAGTCGGACTAGCAGTACGACAAATCGGAGACATTGGAGGGCTCAAGAGGGGTGGTGGTAAGGTAGAGCTGGGTGTCATCAGTGCACACGTAGAACCTGATGTGTGTTTTCAGATGATGTCATCAAGGGGCAGTATGTAGATGAGAAGTGGGAGGGGGCCAAGGATAGATCCTTGGGGGACTCCAGAGGAAACGGTGCAGGATCAGGAAGAAAAGCCATTGCAGGTGATTCTCTGCCTGTGACTGGATAGATAAGAATGGAACCAGGCGAGGGCAGTCCCACCCAGCTGGATGACAGAGGAGAGGTGTTGGAGGAGGTTGCTGTGACCAACTATGTCAAAGGCTGCAGGCAGGTCAAGAAGGATGAGGAGGGATAGTTTACCACAGCCATTAAATTTAATCTACAAATGCCTTCTCTCACAAGCGCTGTCCAATGACTGCACAAAATCTATGTGTGTATGAAAAAGAAATTGCTAACTTAATCATCAGGAAAGAAATTATACTTTACCATTCAGGAAAAAAAAGGAAATTGAGATAATGGGGATGATTTTTACTCTGAGCTGGGTTCGCCACACAGATATTCGCGTGGGGAACGAGGAAGTAAATTGAATGCGGTGCAATCTGCGATCGCACTCAATTGAGGGTAAGTAATTGAACTTCTGGGTTTTCCATACACCAGGCAGCTGGACTAACAGGCTGGCCGCCTGTCGGCAGGGAAAGGAGCTGCAAATCAGAGAGGGGGACGGGAGGGAGAGAGAGATCATTGGGCTTGGAAAAAAATCAGAAGGGGGTAAATTGGACGACATTGAGGGGAGGGATGAAGGGCAGCCAGCAGCGGGAATCGGTGGGAGGGGGGGGGGGGAGGGTTGTTAGCCAGCGACAGCATTGGTGGAGGGGGGGGCATCAGCTAGCAGCAGGGATCGTGGTGTGGGGGGGGTCCAGCACCGGGTGGGGGTCCACTATCCGGGGGAGGCGGTGGTCAGCCGATGGCGGTGTTCCTGTCAGCCAGGAGAGCTAACTTGGCCTGGATGAAGCACTCCTGCTCCTCCGGGCCCACAAGCAGTGCAATAAAGGCACTCACCTCATGGATCCGGCCCTTTCTGTCTGCTTTCACCTGACGTGATTCGGAAGCGATGGGAAACCTGAACAGGTGAGGTTAAATTCATTTTAATGTTCCAATGCACAAAATATTAAGTACCTCAAGTATCTCAATGAGGTACATTGCCCTTTTAAGTATCGGCCCGCTGGCTTTGAGTGGGGCGGGACTTCCTGGTGTCTGCTCTCCACATGCAGACAAACCTGCTTGGGTTAAACCCAGATGGGGTCCCACTCTGAAAAGCTGTTATTTTAACCTCCCGCCTGCCCCCAACCCACCCGTTCTTTAGGGTTAAAATTTACTCCTGTGACAGGGATTGGAGCAGATGTGAGGGAGAGAGGATATTCTCTGTTTGCTATTTGTACTGAAAAGTTAAGCACATGTACTAAGAACACCGTTGCAAATTTGCTACTAATAACAAGCAGAAGGAATCTTCTCTCCAGATCTCTTTAGTTAGATGCAACAAATTATCACCAGCGAGCACAAGACAAGATTTAGAAAATAAAATCATAAATAAGAAACATTCCAACGACACTTTCAGTCAATAATGGAATAATTTTTGACTTTGGATGATAGCGTAAACGGGCGATATCAGATTTGCCGCCTGTTATATATCTCTCCCGATTATCCTTTCCGTAGAAATGGAAATCGGGAGAGATGTATAACAAGCAACTGATAAGATAGTGCCCATTTTACGCTATATTAAACGTCAAAATTACCCCCATCTATGATTTTATATATATTATTCTTATTTTAATTCCTTCAATTATTTTCATAAGAGGTGGCAATGCTATAGAACGAAACATTTTCTCCATCTTGTACCGAGCAGCATCAAATGATCCGGTATTAGATAAAATACGTTGGTTATTATTCAAGATTCACATTAACACAGTGGACCAGGGATTTCAAACACATCTTTATCACCTTGACATTTCCATTTTTATGAATTTGCTATATTCTGATGCCTGACATGGAGCCACTTAGTGTAACATTTAGTACAGTTTCAATCTGCCGACTCGAGTCAGCTGGATTCAGCTTGGATAAATCCATTTCACTTGTAACATTCTCAAGTGTTACATTGAGTTACATCAAAATTGCAGCACAGAAACAGGCCATTCAGCCCAACTGGTCTCTGCCGGCATTTATGTTCCACACGAGCCTCCTCCCTCCCTACTTCATCTAACCCTGTCAGCTTACTCTTCTATTCCTTTCTCCCACATGTGTTTATCTAGCTTCCCCTTAAATGCACCTATGCTATTTACCTCAACTACTCCTTGTGGTAGCGAGTTCCACGTTCTTACCACTCTTTGGGTAAAGAAGTTTCTCCTGAATTCCCTACTGGATTTTTTTTTATTCGTTCATGGGATGTGGGCGTCGCTGGCAAGGCCAGCATTTATTGCCCATCCCTTATTGCCCTTGAGAAGGTGGTGGTGAGCCGCCTTCTTGAACCGCTGCAGTCCATGTGGTGAAGGTTCTCCCACAGTGCTGTTAGGTAGGGAGTTCCAGGATTTTGACCCAGCAATGATGAAGGAACGGTGATATATTTCCAAGTCCAAAATTATTTCCATTTCTAAATATAGTATGAGAGTAAACTAGCAGGGAACATAAAAACAGACTGTAAAAGGTTCTATAAATATGTCAAGAGAAAAAGATTAGTGAAGACAAATGTAGGTCCCTTACAGTCAGAAATGGGGGAAATTATAATGGGGAACAAAGAAATGGCAGAACAATTAAACACATACTTTGGTTCTGTCTTCACAAAGGAGGACACAAATAACCTGCCAGAAACGTTAGGGAACCAAGGGTCGAGTGAGAGGGAGGAACTGAAGGAAACTAGTATTAGTAAAAAAATAGTTCTAGGGAAATTAATGGGGCTGAAGGCTGACAATTCCCCAGGGCCTGATAATCTACATCCCAGAGTACTAAAGGAAGTGGCCCTGGAAATAGTAGATGCATTGGTGATCATCTTCCAAAATTCTATAGACTCCGGAACAGTTCCTACAGATTGGAGGGTGGCAAATGTAACCCCACTATTTAAAAAAGGAGGGACAGAAAAAAAACAGGGAATTACAGGCCAGTTAGCCTAACATCAGTAGTGGGAAAAATGCTCAAGTCTATTATAAAAGACATGACAACAGAACACTTGGAGGACATTAACGGGATTGGACAAAGTCAGCATGGGTTTATGAAAGGGAAATCATACTTAACAAATCTACGGAATTTTTTGAGGATGTAACTAGTAGAATAGATAGGGGAGAACCAGTGGATGTGGTGTATTTGGATTTTCAGAAGGCTTTTGATAAGGTCCCACACAAGAGGTTAGTGTGTAAAATTACAGCACATGGGATTGGGGGGAATATAATGGCATGGATTGAGAATTGGTTGACAGACCGGAAACAGAGAGTAAGAATAAACGAGTCTTTTTCCGGGTGGCAGGCAGTGACTAGTGGGGTACTGCAGGGATCAGTGCTTGGGCCCCAGCTATTCACAATATATATCAATGATCTGGATGAGGGAACTAAATGTAAAATTTCCAAGTTTGCAGATGACACAAAGCTGGGGTGGAATGTGAGCTGTGAGGAGGATGCAAAGAGGCTCCAATGTGATTTAGACAAGTTGGGTGAGTGGGCAAGAACATGGCAGATGCAGTATAACGTGGATAAATGTGAGGTTATAACTTTGGTTGTAAAAACAGAAAGGCAATTATCTGAATGGAGATAGATTGGGAAAAGGGGAGGTACAACGAGACCTGGGTGTCCTTGTACATCAGTCACTGAAAGCAAGCATTCAGGTGCAGCAAGCAGTTAGGAAGGCGATCGGTATGTTGGCCTTCATTGCAAGAGGATTTGAGTACAGGAGCAGGGATGTCTTACTGCAGTTATACGGGGTCTTTTTTTTTTTTTATTCGTTCATGGGATGTGGGTGTTGCTGGCGAGGCCGGCATTTATTGCCCATCCCTAATTGCCCTTGAAAAGGTGCTGGTGAGCCGCCTTCTTGAACCGCTGCAGTCTGTGTGGTGAAGGTTCTCCCACAGTGCTGTTAGGAAGGGAGTTCCAGGATTTTGACCCAGCGACAATGAAGGAACGGCGATATATTTCCAAGTCGGGATGGTGTATGACTTGGAGGGGAACGTGCAGGTGGTGTTGATCCCATGTACCTGTTGCTCTTGTCCTTCTAGGTGGTAGAGGTCGCAGGTTTGGGAGGTGCTGTCGAAGAAGCCTTGGCGAGTTGCTGCAGTGCATCCTGTGGATGGTACACACTGCAGCCACTGTGCGCCGGTGGTGAAGGGGGTGAATGTTTAGGGTGGTGAGACCACATTTGCAGTATTGTGTGCAGTTTTGTTCTCCTTATCTGAGGAAGGATGTCCTTGCCATGGAGGGAGTGCAACGAAGGTTTACCAGACTGATTCCTGGGATGGCAGGACTGACGTATGAAGAGAGATTGGGTCGACTAGGCCTATATTCATTAGTAAACAATTTTACAACACCAAGTTATAGTCCAACAATTTTATTTGAAATTCACAAGCTTTTGGAGGCTTCCTCCTTCCTCAGGTGAATGTGGAAATGAAATCCTCGAACCCTTCGCATTTATAAATCACAGAACAATACCTGGTGATTATGAGAATCCCTACGTGGTCAGTTTTCAGTAAAATATTAAGATGCCTACGTGGCAAAGAAGCAGAAGGCAAAATGGTTAGAAAGGGTTAATTAGTTAGTAACTGAGATTGATACAGGTGGCCTGGCCCTCCTGCTGGGCCATATGTTTGCTTAGTCAGCAGGCCTGCACTGTCTTATCAATGATAGGTCTTTGATGTGATTCAAGGACTGGTCTGAATGTCTCCATGTTTATGGCAGATCAATATAGGTAACGAGCTTAGCCAAAGTTGAAAGACATTCCAGGTTGGGAGATAGGGAACAGAAGGAACAGGGAAGAACATTCCAAGTTGGAAGGTGAGGAAGTATCCCCTTTGATGTCTAACAGCAGCATGATCAGCACATGGACGATTTATGATTGGCCGGCAATAATGTAACCTCGCATGGCAACCTATGCCCGGCTTATGATTGGTGTTGACCCTCGTTAATTATGTTCCAACCCCTATTGATTTGTATAAAAACGTGTGGATTTCTGTATGTTTCTTGTTCTTGCTCTGCCAGCATAGAGGGACTCTATCAGGAGTCCAAATCAATGCTGCAGACTAAGAACCCTGCTATTAAAGTTGTGATGAACTTTAAAATGTATTCGACTTCAGTTTTTACTGAACCAGACTGAGGGGAAAGAATCCGGATTGTCATTTACAGATAGTCTTTCCAACTGCCCGTTGCCAAGGCAATCACAGTGTGCAGACAGAGAGGTGTTACCTACAAGGCCACCGAATATACAAACAACCAAAAAAAAAAGAGGCAGAAACATAGAAACATCCGGAAGGAAGAGAAAGACAGCAAATGACCCGTTATATTAAAAACAGATAACATTTGTTCACTGGTGGGGTTACATGTAGCGTGACATGAACCCAAGATCCCGGTTGAGGCCGTCCTCATGGGTGCGGAACTTGGCTATCAATTTCTGCTCGACGATTTTGCGTTGTCGTGTGTCTCGAAGGCCGCCTTGGAGTATGCTTACCCGAAGGTCGGTGGCTGAATGTCCTTGACTGCTGAAGTGTTCCCCGACTGGGAGGGAACCCTCCTGTCTGGCGATTGTTGCGCGGTGTCCGTTCATCCGTTGTCGCAGCGTCTGCATGGTCCCGCCAATGTACCATGCTCTGGGGCATCCTTTCCTGCAACGTATGAGGTAGACAACGTTGGCCGAGTCACAGGAGTATGAACCATGCACCTGGTGGGTGGTGTCCTCTCGTGTGATGGTGGTAGCTGTGTCGATGATCTGGCATGTCTTGCAGAGGTGACCGTGGCAGGGTTGTTGTAAAATTGGTGTTGTAAAATTGTTTACAATTGTCAACCCCAGTCCATCACCGGCATCTCCACATCATATATTCACTAGAGTTTAGAAGAATGAGAGGTGATCTCATCGAAACATGTAAAATTCTAACAAGACTAGACAGACTAGATGCAGGGAGGATGTTCCCAATGGCTGGGGAGTCCAGAATCAGTGATCACAGTCTCAGGCTATGGAGTATGCCATTTTGAACTGAGATGAGGAGAAATTTCTTCACTCAGAGGGTGGTGAACCTGTGGAATTCTCTACCACAGAAGGCAGTGGAGGCCAAGTTATTAGATGTATTCAAGAAGGAGATAGATATATTTCTTAACGCTAAAGGATCAAGGGATATGGGGAAAAAGCAGGAACAGGGTACTGAATTAGACGATCAGCCATGATCATTTTGAATGGCGGAGCAGGCCCAAAGGGTCAAATGGCCTACTCTTGCTCCTATTTTCTATGTTTCTATGTAAGTCGGGATGGTGTGTGACTTGGAGGGGAACGTGCAGGTAGTGTTGTTCCCATGTGCCTGCTGCCCTTGTCCTTCTAGGTGGTAGAGGTCGCGGGTTTGCAATGTGCTGTCGAAGAAGCATTGGCGAGTTGCTGCAGTGCATCCTGTAGATGGTACACACTGCAGCCACGGTGCGCCGGTGGTGAAGGGAGTGAATGTTTAGGGTGGTGGATGGGGTGCCAATCAAGTGGGCTATTAGTGACTATATTATATTTATGACCTCTCGTTTTGGACTCCTCCACGAGTGGAAACAGTTTCACTCCGTCCATCCTATCAAATCCTATTGTTATCTTAAAGACCTCTATCAGGTCATCCCTCAGCCTTCTCTTTTCTAGAGAAAAGAGTCTCAGCCTGTGCAGCCTTTCATGATGAGGTTATCCTCTCAGTTCTGGTATCATCCTAAAAAATCTTTTTTGCTCTCTCTCCAATGCCTCTATATCTTTCTACAATATGGAGACCAGAACTGTGCACAATACTCCAAGTGTAGCCCAACCAAGGTTCCATACAAGTTTAACATAACATCTTTGCTTTTCAACTCTATCCCTCTAGAAATGAACCCCAGTGCTTGATTTCCTTTTTTTATGGCCTTCGTAACCTGCATTGCTACTCTTAGTAATTTGTGTATCTGTACCCCCAGATCCCTTTGCTCCTCTATCCCATTTAGACTCTTATTATCCAAGCAGTATGTGGCCTCCTTATTCTTCCTACCAAAATGCACCACCTCGCACTTACCTATATTGAAATTCATTTGCCAATTACACGCCTATTCTGCAAGTTTATTAATGCCTTCTTGTATTTTGTCGCATTCTTCCTTTGTATTAATTACACCCTCCAATTTGGTATCGTCCACAAATTTTGAGAAATTATACTTCCGATTCCCGAATCCAAATCGTTTATGTAAATTGTGAACAACAGGGTACCGGCACCAATCCTTGTGGAAAACCACTTCCCAACTATTGCCAGCCTTAACCCCTCCTCTCTGTGTTCTGTTTTGTTGCCAGCTTGCTATCCATTCTGCTATGTGTCCCCTGACTCCACATGCTCTAACCTTCGCCATGAGTCTACAATGTGGTACCATTATCAAAGGCTTTTTGAAAATCCAAATATATTACAGCTACTACATTACCCTTGTCTTCTCTTTCGGTTACTACTTCACAGAATTCAATAAGTTTGGTTAAGCATGACTTTCCCTTTTGTAATCCGTGCTGACTATTCTTTATGATATTTTTGTTCTCTAGATGTTTTTCTATTACATCTTTGAGTTAAGATTCCATTATCTTTCCTACCACTGAAGTTAAGCTAACTGCTCGATAGTTCCCTGGACTTGTTCAATCTGCCTTTTTTAAATATAGGAATAACATTAGCTGTCCGCCAGTCCTCTGGCACTATTCCCTTTTCCAGTGAGTTTTTATAAAGAACGGCCTAAATTTTAAAGGGTCAATAAGTGGGTGAGAAACCTGGAAAAATGTTTTGTGTATGTTCCCGAGCGATCGCGACTCAATTGAAGCCGCTTAACTCATGTTCCAGGTTTTGGGTCTTCAAGCTTTGCAGCGGACATACTATGCACCCGCATAACGCGATTTCAAGCCCACTACTTAAAGGGCCAATGCAACAGTGCATTTTGAAAGTGAAAGGAGGAAAAGGCAGAATGGAATGTCATAGAGCAAAGCCTCCACCCAGGTTCTCAGACGCCACCCTGGAGATACTACTGACTGCTGTGAGAAACAGGAGGGAGGTGCTATACCCACCTGACAGGAGGAAGACACCTGGTTCTGCCACCAAGAAGGCGTGGCTGGAGGTGGCAGAACAGGTAAGCAGCAGGACCGGGGTGCCCCAGTTGTGGCTGCAGTGCAGGAAACGAATTAATGACCTAACCAGGCCAGGAAAAGTGTTTATAGTTACTGATTCACCTGCATTCTGTGGTGAACATTACCCCCCCTCCCTCACAATGTCCTGTGAAGCCTACTCCATCACATCTCTCCTCACACCCAATTAAGGCTTAGTGTCAAGTTACCTTCACTTTCTGTGCCCCACCCGCTGCATTTGTGCACCCACCTCGCCCACTCACCACAATCCTGATGCAGTGTGATCAATCTATCTGAGAGTCACCCTCTGATGCAGCTCATTCATTATCAGCCTGACCCACAGCACTGAATCCACCGGGTGACCACTTCACCCTCACCCACTCACAAGTCTGTACTTTCTCCCCTTGTAGAACAGAGCACAAAATGTAAGGAAGAGTCGTCGGACTGGAGGGGGGCCTCCTCAAATCATGGCCCTTATAGAGGCGGAGGAGGAGGTCTTGGAAATTAGCCGAACAGTGGAATGCCTGGCCACGGGGATGCCGAGACTGGCACCCCGCAAACGTCTGGCGACAGAACTTTAACATCCCTCACACGCAACATGCATTGATGATATCAATGATTGACCTGTTGCACAACTCAGTATGCTCATCGCAACATTACTTTTGCACTGAATCTTAATATTGCAGTATGTTCTCTTCCAGGGTCATCAAGGACTGAAGACGTGGGCGAGGGTGATACCTCAGAGGAGCTCCTGGCCTCTGAGGGCGCACCGTCACATCTTAGTGAGCCATGCACCAGCGCAGATACTCACACCTCGGTGGGTCCTATTAGAGAGGTCATTGGGTTGTCACCTGGTGAGTCACCAAACACAAGTGAGCACGAGCAGACACTGGTGGCAGGGGCAGCTGTGGAGAGTCCGCGTCGGTGGGGGCACTTCTTTAAAAGAAGAATGATCGAGGGACAGCAGCACATTTGCGAGGTACTGGAAAACGTGCCACGCACACTCTCCACAATAGCAGAGAGGATGGAGGAGTCCACCTCCAGCATTAATGGACTGGTAGCGCTGGTAAGTGCGGTATGTCTGCGATGGAGAGAATGGCAGCCTCCATTGAGCTTCAAGCACCGCTCACAAATTAGACTATTTAGGTCTTGGCAATAGCTGTGTGAACTCAGGGTGAACAACATTCTGCCATCTTAAACAAGCAGACAGATACATTAGCATTGGCCTTACAAGGTATCACACATGCCCCCTAAGCTGTTGTCCAGCAGAGCGATTGAAGTGATGTGACCCTGGTCCAGGAGAGGGATGACAGTGAAAGGGGACATGGAAGTGGGGCCCCCGCTCGAAGCACTCCCACATCTCACCCATTGGACCCCTCCCCTCAACCGGTAGCCGCAATGCTGCCTCCTCTCCAGATGGCCGAGTCTGCCCCTGCACAGGTGCAGGTGGAGCAGTCTTTGGCGGGGCCCACATGGGCTCCAAAACCCAGAGCTCGTGGGCCAAAAGCATCCAAGCCATCTGGGCATGAACATGAGCAACCTGCCACTACCTCTGCTGTGGTAGGAAGAGGTAGTGGCAGGTTGCTCATGTTCATGTGGTAGGAAGAGGAAGTCTAAGCTTTTGTAATCACCAAGGGTATGCACACGGGTGTCTGACAGAATGTCATATTTTTCATTTATATTTGGTATTTGTTAAATTCACATTAAACGTTATGATTCTCACCATCACTGCCAGGTCTTATCCATTCTTGAGTCCCTTTTGTGAAAGGGCCCTTTCATGTGCTTCATCATGAACGGCGAGACTTGATGCCACCCATTGGGTGCGTTTACAGTGGGTGTACGTGTGGTTGTAGGACTGTTTTGTGAAACCTCAGGGGGTGGGAGGGTGGGGGTGTTGGTGGTCATTCCTGGTGGTCTGAGTACTTGACTATCGTCACTTTGCAGATCTCCCTATGAGACTCTATCAAATATGAGTGACTCCCTGGCATCACGAGCAGCCAGGTGAGATTCTGCTCTGCCGCTAGTTCGCCCATCGTTCCCCTCCTCCTCCTACATAAGAACATAAGAAATAGGAGCAGGAGTAGGCCATGTGGCCCCTCGAGCCTGCTCCGCCATTCAATCAGATCATGGCTGATCTTGGACCTCAACTCCACTTTCCTGCCCGATCCCCATATCCCTTGATTCCCCTAGAGTCCAGAAATCTGTCTATCTCAGCCTTGAATATATTCAATGACTCAGCATCCACTGCCCTCTGGGGTAGAGAATTCCAAAGATTCACAACCCTCTGCGTGAAGAAATTCCTCCTCATCTCAGTCTTGAATGGCCGACCCCTTATCCTGCGACTATGCCCCTAGTTCTAGACTCTCCAGCCATGGGAAACAACCTCTCAGCATCTACCCTGTCAAGCCCCCTCATAATCTTATATGTTTCAATTAGATCACCTCTCATTCTTCTAAACTCCAGAGTATAGGCCCATTCTAGTCAACCTCGCCTCATAGGACAACCCTCTCATCCCAGGAATTAATCCAGTGAACCTTCGCTGCATCACCTCTAAGGCAGCTCCTCCTCCTCCTCGTTCTCTTCAATGTTGATGACAGGTGCGGCAGTTTCATGAGCGCGTGGGACCTCATCCATCAGTAACTCTCTCTGTTGAGCAATATTGTGCAGGACGCAACACGAGATTATTCTACACACCCTCGCTGGTGAGTACTGAAGGGCTCTCTCAGATTGATCCAGGCACCTGAAGCACATCTTCAGCATTCCTATGGCTTGTTCTATGACAGACCTGGTGGTGATGTGACTGTCATTGTAACACCGCTGTGCCTCGCTGGTGGGGTTCCTCAGAGGTATCATGAGCCATGTGTGCAGGGGGTATCTCTTGTCTCCATGCAGCCAGCCCTTAAGTCTGTCTTGTGCGTGGAAGAGGGCCGGGATGTTGGATTCGCACAGAATGAAGGAATCATGGTAGCTGCCAGGGAATTTGGCACACTCCTGCAGAAACCTCTTCCGGTGGTCGCAAACCAGTTTCGCATTGATGGATACCTTAATTGCCCCTTTAAATGTCATCCTGCCGGCTTTAACTGCCAGCGGGACTTCAGTGTTTCCCAGATGCATTTGGGTGAAACGCGGAATTTGGCAGGTTGGAGCTGGGATTTGTTCCCGCTCCAAACTTTCAAAAT
Source organism: Heptranchias perlo (assembly GCF_035084215.1). Taxonomy (NCBI): domain Eukaryota; kingdom Metazoa; phylum Chordata; class Chondrichthyes; order Hexanchiformes; family Hexanchidae; genus Heptranchias; species Heptranchias perlo. The sequence continues at coordinate 32,021,897 of NC_090329.1, read as the reverse complement.
TTTTATTGCCCCCCTGCCCCCAACCCACCTGTTCTTCGGGGTTAAAATTTACCCCAATGTGTTCATTTCATCCTCACTTGCAGTTCATTCAAACCAGGATCATAGAATCATAGAAGTTACAACATGGAAACAGGCCCTTCGGCCCAACATGTCCATGTCGCCCAGTTTATACCACTAAGCTAGTCCCAATTGCCTGCACTTGGCCCATATCCCTCGATACCCATCTTCCCCATGTAACTGTCCAAATGCTTTTTAAAAGACAAAATTGTACCCGCCTCTACTACTGCCTCTGGCAGCTCGTTCCAGACACTCACCACCCTTTGAGTGAAAAAATTGCCCCTCTGGATCCTTTTGTATCTCTCCCCTCTCACCTTAAATCTGTGCCCCCTCGTTATAGACTCCCCTACCTTTGGGAAAAGATTTTGACTATCGACCTTATCTATGCCCCTCATTATTTTATAGACTTCTATAAGATCACCCCTTAACCTCCTACTCTCCAGGGAATAAAGTCCCAGTCTGTCTAACCTCTCCCTGTAAGTCAAACCATCAAGTCCCGGTAGCATCCTAGTAAATCTTTTCTGCACTCTTTCTAGTTTAATAATATCCTTTCTATAATAGGGTGACCAGAACTGTACACAGTACTCCAAGTGTGGCCTCACCAATGCCCTGTACAACTTCAACAAGACATCCCAACTCCTGCATTCAATGTTCTGACCAATGAAACCAAGCATGCTGAATGCCTTCTTCACCACCCTATCCACCTGTGACTCCACTTTCAAGGAGCTATGAACCTGTACTCCGAGATCTCTTTGTTCTATAACTCTCCCCAACGCCCTACCATTAACGGAGTAGGTCCTGGCCCGATTCGATCTACCAAAATGCATCACCTCACATTTATCTAAATTAAACTCCATCTGCCATTCATCGGCCCACTGGCCCAATTTATCAAGATCCCGTTGCAATCCTAGATAACCTTCTTCACTGTCCACAATGCCACCAATCTTGGTGTCATCTGCAAACTTACTAACCATGCCTCCTAAATTCTCATCCAAATCATTAATATAAATAACAAATAACAGCGGACCCAGCACCGATCCCTGAGGCACACCGCTGGACACAGGCATCCAGTTTGAAAAACAACCCTCGACAACCACCCTCTGTCTTCTGTCGTCAAGCCAATTTTGTATCCAATTGGCTACCTCACCTTGGATCCCATGAGATTTAACCTTATGTAACAACCTACCATGCGGTACCTTGTCAAATGCTTTGCTGAAGTCCATGTAGACCACGTCTACTGCACAGCCCTCATCTATCTTCTTGGTTACCCCTTCAAAAAACTCAATCAAATTCGTGAGACATGATTTTCCTCTCACAAAACCATGCTGACTGTTCCTAATTAGTCCCTGCCTCTCCAAATGCCTGTAGATTCTGTCCCTCAGAATACCCTCTAACAACTTACCCACTACAGATGTCAGGCTCACTGGTCTGTAGTTCCCAGGCTTTTCCCTGCCGCCCTTCTTAAACAAAGGCACAACATTTGCTACCCTCCAATCTTCAGGCACCTCACCTGTAGCTGTGGATGATTCAAATATCTCTGCTAGGGGACCCGCAATTTCCTCCCTAACCTCCCATAACGTCCTGGGATACATTTCATCAGGTCCCGGAGATTTATCTACCTTGATGCGCGTTAAGACTTCCAGCACCTCCCTCTCTGTAATATGTACACTCCTCAAGACATCACTATTTATTTCCCCAAGTTCCCTAACATCCATGCCTTTCTCAACCGTAAATACCGATGTGAAATATTCATTCAGGATCTCACCCATCTCTTGTGGTTCCGCACATAGATGACCTTGTTGATCCTTAAGAGGCCCTACTCTCTCCCTAGTTACCCTTTTGCCCTTTATGTATTTGTAGAAGCTCTTTGGATTCACCTTTGCCTGATCTGCCAAAGCAATCTCATATCCCCTTTTTGCCCTCCTGATTTCTCTCTTAACTCTACTCCGGCAATCTCTATACTCTTCAAGGGATCCACTTGATCCCAGCTGCCTATGCATGTCATATGCCTCCTTCTTATTTTTGACTAGTGCCTCAATCTCCCGAGTCATCCAAGGTTCCCTACTTCTACCAGCCTTGCCCTTCACTTTATAAGGAATGTGCTTACACTGAACCCTGGTTAACACACTTTTGAAAGCCTCCCACTTACCAGACGTCCCTTTGCCTGCCAACAGACTCTCCCAATCAACTTCTGAAAGTTCCTGTCTAATACCATCAAAATTGGCCTTTCCCCAATTTAGAATTTTAACTTTTGGGCCAGACCTATCCTTCTCCATAGCTATCTTAAAACTAATGGAATTATGATCACTGGTCCCAAAGTGATCCCTCACTAACACTTTTGTCACCTGCCCTTCCTTATTTCCCAAGAGGAGGTCAAGTTTTGCCCCCTCTCTAGTCGGGCCATCCACATACTGAATGAGAAATTCCTCCTGAATACACTCAACAAATTTCTCTCCATCCAAGCCCCTAATGCTATGGCTGTCCCAGTCAATGTTGGGAAAGTTAAAGTCCCCTACTATTACCACCCTATTTTTCTTGCAGCTGTCTGTAATCTCCTTACATATTTGCTCCTCAATTTCCCGTTGACTATTTGGGGGTCTGTAGTACAATCCTATCAAAGTGATCTCTCCCTTCTTATTTTTCAGTTCTACCCATATGGACTCAGTGGGCGAACCCTCGGATATATCCCCTCTCACTACTGCCGTGATGTTCTCCCTAATCAAGAACGCAACTCCCCCTCCTCTCTTACCTCCTGCTCTATCTTTCCTATAGCATCTGTACCCTGGAACATTGAGCTGCCAGTCCTGCCCCTCCCTTAGCCATGTTTCAGTAATAGTAGCCATGTTTCAGGATGGGAGGTTTTTACTCTTTGTTTGCCAATGCACTTCTGCTACTTTTTAACCATGTATTTGTTTTAATTGCAACCACTGACAATGTCATTGGGAGAATTGACTTGGCCCAGCAATGTGAAATGAGCTGATTTTTTTACCAGCAGGTACAATCATTAACCCAGTGATCTGGTCTACTCAACTGTGTGTATTGATTTCTTTAGAAAACAGAATGCTGAGAGGTGGCCTAATCGAGGTCTTTAAAATTATGAAGGGGTTTGATAGGGTAGATGTAGATAAGATGGGGGAGTCCAAAACTGGGGGCCATAAATATAAAATAGTCACTAATAAATCCAATAAAGTATTCAGGAGAAACTTCTTTACCCAGAGAGTGGTTAGAATTTGGAACTTGCTACCATGTGGAGTAAATGAGGCGAATAGCACAGTTGCCTTTAAGGGGTAGCTAGATAAGTACCTGAGGAAGAAAGGAATAGAAGGATATGTAGATAGGGTTCGATGAAGTAGGGCGGGAGCAGGCTGGTGTAGAGCAGAAACACCAGCACAGACCAGTTGGGCTGAATAGCTTGTTTCTGTGATGTAAATTCTATGCAATTCTATGCTGTTGGGTTCAACAAGTCCCCAACACTATCTCTGATGATACTTTCAGCAATAACAATATAAATAAAATATCTTAATATCCAACAGAAATCGAGGCAGAAAGGATGTTGGGTTTAGTTCTTTCATTAATTTTTAAGGTTGGTATTGATGTACAGTCACGCTTTAAAGCCCTTGTGAAATGATAGTATTATAATGAGGGTGCGCATTCACTAAACAGCAGAGTTCAAGGTCTTCAATAATCGCAGCACGAATTCTTATAATGCACTTACTAAAATTTGTTTGAAGCACTCTGTGATGAATAGAATCCATTTCATGTCACAGCCACCCAGCTCTACAAAATGTACATCCAATTATGCAGTACAGTGGAATAACAAAGTGCAGTTTAGCATCTTTGGCCACGAATTTTGTCCTTAAACCCTTAGTAATGCATGTGATCCATTCAACAATGTAATGGTTAAGTATGAATAACCCAAACTGTATTTGGCTCATGATTGTACTGAATGACAGAACAGGTTCGAGGGGCTAAATGCCACTGCCACTTGCTGCCTCCTGTTATGCGCCACCTTCTCCTGCAAGCAAGTGGGACGTGTGTCTGGGTGATGTACCTGTCATGGTTGAATAGCTTCCAGTGTGTGCAGCCTGTGAGTTGTGGGTGGGTGGCTTGCAACAGTGGTAATGTGTGAGGGTGAGAGGAAGCATCTGACTGGAGACCTTCAAATATATCGGCAGCTAGAAGCAATAATCCAGCTACTAACCTGAAAATCCTGTATGGTCCCTTTACATAGCGCTGGTGGGGGTCCTCCAGGCACTCTAAGACACATTCAGACGGTCGGGGTTAAGACTGTGCGTTGAGTTGAGCGTTAAAGTCCCAAAATGGTGCCTATCAGTTTAAATCAGCGTTGTACACTGATCGTATTCATTTTCTCCTTACTTTCTCCATGCTTCCGGCGTTCGATATTTGCGCATGCGCTAATACCTATACCAAGATGGTGTCCGGCGCACGTCACACTGGAAACATGCGTGCGCAGCCAAGCCGCCATCTTGGCATTTCAGGAGGCTGCATAGTCCCGAAACAATGGGCGCTCAGTGGCCGAATTTCTAGCCCAAAGTTATATCAACGTCAGGTTGAAATTTTGAAATTTTATTTGGTGGTATTCCGATTTTCACAGATTGTTCTTTGTGTGATGTGGCAAGTGATATGGTTTTATATTTTTGATACTAATATTATATTTTCCTATTCTCTCCCAGGCAATATCAATGCAAAATTGTTATGACAATTCTCTGATGGGTTGAAATTAGGCCGTGTAATATTAATAATGAACACGTTAATGTGCTCATATGAAATTCCTCTGCTATTTTGAGCAATGCATTAACCAGTTTAAAATAACCTCCATTAAAGGTGGATGTAAAAGAGCCTACGGCACGACTCGAAGAAGAACAGGGGAGTTCTCTCAGGTGTCCTGGCTAATATTTATCCCTCAATCAACATCACTAAAACAGATTTTCTGGTGTTTATCTCATTGCTTTGTGGAAGTTTGCTGTGTGCACATTGGCTGCCGCGTTTCCCTACATTACAACAGTAACTACTTTCCAAAAGTACTTCATTGGCTGTAAAATATTTTGGGACATCCTGAGGTCATGAAAGGTGTTATATAAATACATGTTCTTTCTTCTTTCTTACTTTAAAAGAGTAAAGGCATTTTATATGAACACATCAATGCATTTGTTACTAATATGGCACAATGCAATTTCAAACCACTAGAGTCGACTAGGTGCACTTTGCTTTATGCATGCTTTTTAAAAATGTAATATTTTTAAATTCCAACTCATTCTTATTGCTGTAATTACTGATTTAAAAAACACAACATAATTCATAGCAAGAATTTAAAAAGTAAGGCAGTAACTAATAACTGTCAACAATTCTAGATGTTTTCTCTAATTGAAATATAGATAGTTTTCCATAATGTACAGAAAGAAAATGATGACCTTTGCACAAAATGAATTATACTCCTTAATAACCACATCTTTTCTTCATTAAACTATGATGGATTTTGGAGCATTACATCTTTCTTACTTTGGACTTTAGAATTAATCACTTGGGTTGAGTACAACTGAGAGAATACCCTAAATTGCAACAAAAGCCTTCGAGAAATAAAGTGAACTTTGTCTTTCCGTCACTAATGAATCATGGAGACAACACTATATGTCTTTTTGTCAGCTTGGTGAATATTCTTCTTCCAGCCATTTACTCTGAAACAGCAGGCAATTGGATTTGTGTATTGGCTACAAATTCTCCAATTGCTGAAACAGAAATTACGAACATACAAACTTGACGGGCAGGAAAATACCAGCTGTTCCATCAAACCTACCCCACATTCATGATGGCCGGAACATCATGGTTAAACATTTATTCCCTCCCTCGACCTCCTACCCTCACACTCACCCCCACAGCCATGAAATATCCTGGGAGAGGCAAAAAAACAGAAAATAAAAACAGGGCCAATAAGGGAAAAAATACTCCGTAAAATTCCTCTCCGACTCCATCAGGCGATCAAAACCAGTCCAGGAAATCACATGGACCAAATGTTATAATAAAGATTCTTACCTTTTATATCATGCGATCTCTGCCCCAGTCGGGAACTGGTCCCACACCCTCTTGATGGCAGAGAGTCAGCACCCATCACACCAGCTGGCAATGTATTCCAGAGGCTCACAATTCTCTGGGAAAAGAAGAACCGCCTAACATCCAGTCTATTCCTACTCTTCCATAGTTTAAACTCGTGTCCCCTGGTTCTCCCCAATCTGTTAAACTGGAATAATCTATCAATAGGGACGCTATCCAGCCCTTTAATTATTTTATAGGCTTTTAATTATTTTATCAGGTCACCTCTAGGTACACTGCTCTAAAGCAAATAGACCAAGGTCCTTGAGCCTATCTGAGTAGCTGAGGTTCTTTAAACTAGGAATCATAGTTGTAGCTCTCACTTGGACCTTTTCCAATGTCACTATATCACCCACCATCGGGGGGACCAAAACTGGGCGCAGTACTCTAGATGCGGTCTGACCAGCAACCTGTATAGTGTCAAAATGGTGTCCTTTGATTTATACTGAATGGTTCTACTAATTACAACTCAATACCCTGTTAGCTTTAGCCACAGTTTCTCTACATTGGTCATGTACCTTTAGTGATCTGTGCACAATAACACCAAGATCTTTTTGTTGCTCAACCTCTTTCAGTATTGTTCCCTGCAAATGGTCCGTGTATTCTGTGTGGCCCTACCAACATGCATAACACTACATTTATCTAAATTAAACACCATTTGCCATTGCGTGGCCTGCTCCCTCAGCACATCTAAATCTCTTTGGATTTGATTGTGCTCCTCTACCGTCTTAACCCTCGCACAGATTTTGGTGTCATCTGCAAACTTACTTACCATACTCCCAACACCACTGTCCAGGTCATTAATAAAGACCATGAAGAGTAATGGGCCTAGGTCCGATCCCTGGGGGATACCACTAGTAACATGTCTCCAAGCTGAACCACACCCGTTAACTACAACTTTTTGGCTGCGGCATTGGAACCAATTCCTAATACAGCTTGTACTGTACTGATACCACAAGATTCTATCTTGCAAAGTAACCTAGTATGAGGTACCTTATCAAAGGCTTTCTGAAAGTCCAGGTAAACAATGTCTACCAGATTACCCTCATCCACTACCCTAGTGACTTCCTCAAAAAACTCTATCAGATTTGTGAGGCACGACCTATTTTTTCAGAATTCTAGAAAATACGTTGATCTTTTGCCCTCAAAGAGACAAATAGTCTTTGCATTCTAGGATGTAAGTAAAGGGAGTCATACCGTTAACGGTATCTGATCAATAACTAGGTAGAGCAGTGAGGAGGCCAGCAAACCCAAGTTATACTGCAAGCTCTGCATTGTTTCACTGCCCAGGAAAAATGGAGCCCTGCAGTGGTCTGCTCACTTGCCTCTTGAATGTCAGTCGCATTTTATCTTAAAAGGAAAGAGAGACTTGTATTTATATAGCGCCTTTGACAACATCAGAGCGTCCCAAAGCACATTAGTAGCCATACTGCCTTATTTGTTCGACGCTAACATTAAAAGATTAAAATGAAGCTTAAAAAGTCTAATAGACCACTCGGGAACTTTTAAAACTTGGGCTTTGCACCAAGTGGCAATTAAACTGTACCGGGAATTAAGCCAAAACAGTGTGGGGGGAAAATTGGATAAGAGTCCGTTCTGAGCGATGTTCCCCTTGCCCGACGGACCCTGGGCAGGCAAGACGCAAGTTTGGTCCCAACGGGGCACTTACCTGCAATCAGCCTTCCTTTCCAGGCCTTGCATGTGGAATGTATGCAATTTGCACTTTCCACCACCAGAGGGCGCTCAATCTCTTAAAGGGAGAATTTTTCTTAGCAATCTCTTAAAGGTACCTTGTACTTGTTATTTGCTGACAACAACAATCTACTGTCTGCATGAAGTCTGAACAGAGATCAGACATCGCGCACGTAAAACACAGATGCAGATCCCACCCCTATGTTTACACAATGAAGAATTATGTTAAAACATTGAATAAAGGTTGCGCACTACTAAATCCCACATCCTCCAATCTGCATGCCAGACCTCACCAATCTGCCGATCTGAGTTGGTACCAGGCCTGCGAGAGTGCATGCACCAAGGTTCTCTGCTGATGCAATAGAGACCTTGGGTGCAAGAGGTGGACAGAAGGAGGGACATCCTATATCCGCAGGGGAGGGGCAAGAGGCCCTCCAGACATATACTCAAAATTCAGTGGGAGGCAGCGGGGGACGATGTCATTCCCAGGCGCACAGCATCATGAACATGGATGCAGTGCAGGAAGAAGTTCAATGCTTTCACATGAGTGGTCAAGGTGAGTGAGGTCAACTATCAAGTGGCGTCTCCTACCAACTGCACCACGCATGACAACCGCCATCCCCCACATACCAATAAACTCTTTCCATCAGTACTCAACTCTTCCAATCAGATGCTTCCTCTCGCCCTTACACATTACCACTGTTTCAAGCCACACACCCACAACTCACAGGCCACACACACTGGCAGCTATTCAACATTGACAGTCACATCACCCAGGCACACATCCCGCTTTCTTGCAGGAGAAGATGGCGCATATCAAGAGGCAGCAAATGGCAGTGGCATTTAGCCCCTCGAGCCTGTTCCACCATTCAATGAGATCATGGTGGACCTGTGACCTAACTCCATATACCCATCTTAGCCCCATATCCCTTAATACCCTTGATTCATAGAAATCTATCAATCTCAGAATTAACATTCACAAGTGAGCTAGCATCAACTGCCATCTGCAGAACAGCGTTCCAAACATCTCCCACCCTTTGCGTGTAGAAGCATTTCCTAACTTCACTCCTGTACGTCCTGGCTCTAAATGTTAGGCTATGTCCCCACGTCCTAGTATTGAAGTCTAGGAGACCTCCAAAAACAGTTACAAATGTCTCGGCAGCAAGGAGCAATAATCCAGCCACTAACCTGTAAATCCTGCATGGTCCCTTTAAATAGCGCCGGTGGGGTCCTGCAGGTACTCTAAAACACGTTCAGATTGTCAGGGTTAAGACTGTGCATTGAGTTGAGCGTTAAGTCCCAAAATGGTGTCTATCACTTTAAATCAGTGTTGCACACTCATTGAAGCCATTTTCGCCTTCCTTTACATGATTCCAGCATTCGTTATCTGCACCTGCGCAAACTCCTATTCCAAGATGGCGTCTGGCGCACGTCACGCAGGAAATGTGCATGCGCACCTAAGACGTCATCTTGGATGTCGGAGAGGCCGTTTAGCGCCCTGTGAAACTACTTCCTGGAAATGGGCATACCTGTCCCTAAGTGAACTTCCGATAATTTCATACCTAAATTATATTGTGCCGTTTTGGTCTAATAGTTGATCCAATAGTAAGAATTTTATTTTTGCTACAAATAAATCACTACCCTGCAAAGTCAGGAGTGACCCATTTTAAGGTGTCACTGAGGCAGTAAATACCAGGAGCAGAAACTTTGGGCTCTATATCAATTCTGCAAAAAGTGGGGATCAAGTCTATCACTGAGGAAAGGGTCGAAATGGAAATCAGGATGATAATGGATCACCAGCTAAAACAATGCAATATGTTTTCAGGAATTGTTGGACGCACAGGAGGGACGAGGCAGAATTTGAATTTGATCCAGACAATTGATAAAGGTTGGATACCACCTGCAAATCAAAAGCAGAAACAGTACAACTGAATCAAAACTTCATTCATGTCTCATCAGATCCGACATCCTTCATGGCAGCAAGGCACGGTTATTAAAGCATAACGTTCCACTTCTCTACTCTCCTGGGTTGACCCGAATACATTATTCACTGCAAGCTCCCGGCCATCCTGGGTCACAGGGTGCAAGCTCTCCATGGGGGAGGGGTGGACAGGAAATTGCAGTTCTGGACTGCTGAAAACATTTTAAAGGGGTAATTGGTTGCAGATATAGGGGAAAATTGTTACCGTCTTTCCAGAGGCTCTAAATAGTTCAGATTTTATTTTTAAATCTTTTCAAATGCTGGCTGGGACAAAAGAAGCGACTACAAAAACAATACAGCGGCAGCTAAAATAAAAGTGGGGCTGAAAACCCAAGTCTGTGTACCCCCGAACCCCTGTTTCATAGTCACCCAAGTGAGGGTTCTACTGCATATAGTGGGTGTGAGCAGGGTTTTCTTGTTTGGTACTTCCAAGGCACCCTCCGCAGACACCAGTGCAGAATGCTGGGAGGAAGTGGCAGCATAGGTCAATACTGTGTGCACTATTCATGTGGCCTGGGAACAGATACAGAAGAATATGACATACCTTAACAAAGCTGTCAAGGTAAGACTCCCCAACAGTACCATTTATCAGCTACATGGCCGAACATGTATGCCATAATGTGTTACCTGTTAACCTGTTACGCATTTATTGTTGGCCGATGCCAAGCCTTCACACAACCTGACAGATCCTTCACTGCTGACCTTGAATACCCATACACATTCAAGCTGAAACTTATAATTGAAAGTGTGGCATACTCACAATTTCAAAGAACTTCACACATTTTGTAACAAAATCTAGCTGTATGATCTACTGACACTCATATCCAAAGTTCCTTAAACTTCCAACATCTGAAGATTACTTCTCTGCTTGTACGACAAGATAGCACATTATACAAGGCCATAGACCTGAACTGGAGCAAGACTCAGAAATCACAAGGCCTTGATTCCCACGTGTGTAAGTGTATAGTGGGAGTAGCAAAGGTGAAACCACGGAACTCCCACAACTCCAGCCTAGGACTAGCCAGCTGTTATGTCTGGTTCCCCTTCTCACTCACTGCCACTCAGGCACACATACAACCACACCAACATTGCGTGTAGGAGCCTGTTTGAAGGTGCTTCTTGGAGTCAACAATCTAACATTTGTTCCTCTTCTGTCGTTCTTGGCCTGGAAAAGCAGCAAAGTCAGTAGCCCACAGCAGGACAGCACTTCATGACAACCTGCACCCCTCTCACCAGCATTTGAAAGCACTAGTACAGCTGCACACATGCCAGAGGCAATTAGTCAGTGTCGGGCAGTAGCACCTGGTGAGTCACTATGCACAAATGAGGTGGACCATGGCTGCCATCAATGGCCTCTTGTACTTTGGGAAATGCAGTAGTGTGAGTGTGACATTGTCTGGCTGGTTTGCTGTTCAGTAAGTGCTGACCATGCCGACCAGTGCATCAGTCACTCGTTTGATATGTGTACAGGCAGCACAGTGGATGATATTGCAGTTGATCTTTATGCTAACTGGGAAGGAGGTGAAGGCAGAAAAGTTGAGGGCAACAGTGACCTTGTCTGCCATGGACAGTGCCGTTCCTATTTTGGAAGTTGGCTACAAGTGTCCTTGCAGCAGAACTGTGTAACTGGTTTTGTGCTGACCTAGACCCTGTGAAGGTAGTTCCCCATAATAATTAACAAGTGGATGTGCCAGGGTCTGCGTATATGGTTGGTGGCATAATGACAGATACAGGCAGTCTAGCTTTGGCAGCTGCTGATCTACCTGGAAAGCCTTCTTTCAATTTGTACCATTTCAGCCACGAAAACATCCAAATGGGGAGGCTTAAAAACAAACCCTATTTTTAATTTTAAATTGTCCGGCCAACCGGCACAGGCCTCTGTACCACACAATTAGATGGTTTGTCACTTCCTTGGCTGAAGTGATTGTACATATTTTCAGAGCCCATTTTCATGCCTGCTCTTCTTTTACAATTTTGGTGTTCTGCTGAGCTCTTGGAAATACTTCAATTGTAGTGAGCTTCCCATTGATTTTGCAAACAATATTTGGTTGTTTTTGCTTCCACTGAAACATTAAAGAAACAGAAAAATAACAATCTTTCAATCACAGTTAAAAAGCCAATGTAACAAAAATAAAACGAAAACATTTTTTTTAAAATGCCACTGCCTCTTCAAGACCTCCTTTACACATGGTGCTTAAAACAACTCCAGATGAACAGATTGGGTGCCTGTTGCAAAAGATAAAAATCACGTCTGCTCAAATTAATGTTGATTATACCATTACTGAAATGTGAAAATGAGGTTCTCACACAAATTCTTCATCAATCTGCGCAGGTATTAAGCCCAACTAGAAAACTGTACGCTACTGAATATCCCATCTGTATCCTAACAAATCATGCCCGTGGGAACGTATCCCTCTAGCTGGAAAATTTCCCTTTAAAGGTGGAAGATAAATAAATGATTCTCAGTTTCAAAACACAGTTCTGCTGTGGAAGCTGTTAAGTGAAAGCAGACTGAGAAAGAAATGAGGACATAAGGCAGCAAATCAATATGGAAATGACTCTGGTTGACAGAAGCGAAACAAAGCAGCAACAATGCTTTGGGCATGCTGCAGTGAATGGTCACAAATAGACTGCCTGTACTCACATTAAACCCTCGTGTCAGTGGCACTACAAGTCATAGAAGACAGTGCCAGCGATGGATTGATTCTATCAAAGAATCAATGATTGGAGGATAACTCTGACGAATGTAACGGTGCTGGGCTATCATGCGACTTTAATGACCTTAGACCAAGGCTGCAGGGAATGTAATGATGCTGCTGATGTTGTTTGTCAGGAGGTGGGGGACTTTTAGTCATGTTATTACAATTACTGCATCAGAATTTTTAGGTTATTTTAGTTTAACGTAAATAGCTGTATACCTGTTCCTGGGCTGTACATCTGTGTTTCACCCCTTAAGTCAGGCTGTCAGACTGTCAAGCTTGATATATTTTTCAAGGCAAATAAATATTGTAATTACTAAGGATTTCACATCCCGGTTTCATTTCTGTTTTTAAGTAAATTTCACAATGGGGAAAGGTTTCTTGTTTGATATTTATAGTGAGTTCATAAACCCAATCTTTAGACTCATGTTTATGATTTTTGCTACGAATAATGAACAAAATAAAATGCCCCCTCTCTATTTTTAAATTAGTCAGAAATGTACATGGTTAGAGTCAGTATTTCTGCTTATTTTCCCCCATTCAAGTCATGCTGGGCTACATTCCTTCTGCTGTCAAGAGAGTAGACAGGTGAGCTGGTCTCAGGCTTCTGCTAGTGCCACTAGAAGACATGCAATTGCAGCCAGGTTAGTGGCTCCACTGTCTCCTCCCCAACTTCCTGTAGTATTCTGGACTGTATACCACCTGGCCCTTTACTTTTAGTCCCCTGAACTTTTTTAAAGTTGAGCTTCCTACTGAAAAGCTCATCTCCAGTAGTAGTTATTCAACCTCCTCCTCTGGGATGTCCACAGTTTCACTTTCACCTTCTCTGTAAAAACTGAGGCAAAATACTTATTAAGCATTTTGTGTATACTTGTATAATTCTCATTGCTTCCGTCTGTGTAATTCCCTTGTATTAATCGTATGCCACTTTTTAAAATCTCAGTTTTCCTCTAATCTGGACTAGATCCCCTTTCTTTCCACTGAACTTACCTAAATTCCAGTTCAACACATATATCTTAGACTTTTTTCTTGATCTAGAGTCATAGAGTCATAGAGTTATACAGCACGGATAGAGGCCCTTCGGCCCATCGTGTCCGCGCCGGCCATCAAGCCCTGTCTACTCTAATCCCATATTCCAGCATTTGGTCCATAGCCTTGTATGCTATGGCATTTCAAGTGCTCATCCAAATGCTTCTTGAATGTTGTGGCAGTGAGTTCCAGACTCCAACCACCCTCTGGGTGAAAAAGTTCTTTCTCAAATCCCCTCTAAACCTCCCGCCTTTTACCTTGAATCTATGCCCCCTTGTTATAGAACCCTCAACGAAGGGAAAAAGCTCCTTAGTATCCATCCTATCTGTGCCCCTCATAATTTTGTACACCTCAATCATGTCCCCCCTCAGCCTCCTCTGCTCCAAGGAAAACAAACCCAATCTTCCCAGTCTCTCTTCATAGCTGAAGCGCTCCAGCCCTGGTAACATCCTGGTGAATCTCCTCTGCACCCTCTCCAAAGCGATCACATCCTTCCTGTAGTGTGGCGACCAGAACTGCACACAGTACTCCAGCTGTGGCCTAACCAGTGTTTTATACAGCTCCATCATAACCTCCTTGCTCTTATATTCTATGCCTTGGCTAATAAAGGCAAGTATCCCATATGCCTTCTTTACCACCTTATCTACCTGTTCCGCCGCCTTCAGGGATCTGTGAACTTGCACACCAAGATCCCTCTGACCCTCTGTCTTGCCTAGGGTCTTCCCATTCATTGTGTATTCCCTTGCCTTGTTAGTCCCTCCAAAGTGCATCACCTCGCACTTTTCCTGGTTAAATTCCATTTGCCACTGTTCCGCCCATCTGACCAACCCATCTATATCATCCTGCAGACTGAGGCTATCCTCCTCGCTATTTACCACCCTACCATGATGTGAACCTAATTAGGTTATGGTTATTTTTTTCCAAGTGTATTTCTATCTTGATATTTTTACATGTCTTGTTTGTTACTCAGAATCAGATCCAGCATTGCATCCTTCCTTGTTCGGCATGTCCAGAAGTCATTCTAGAAACACCTCCTCATTTTGACCACAAACTTCGCTTGTATCTTAGACTACCTTAGGATAATTAAAGCCCCCCCATTATTACAATTGCAGACCTCTCTGAATTGCCTACAAATCTCAACCTACAAGTCTGTGCAATGCTTCATATGCATGCAAGGTTCATTTAATGGATAACATTGTGCATCAGCTAAGTTGCTATATGAAGCTTTTTGGTCTTTTCATGGGAGAATGCCACCCATTTCAGTAAAGGAAATAAGATTGTTCTTAATGTTTGTATCATTCCTGTTCTAACTCATTGTGGTGCAAGTTCTTGGAATCATTTGCTCTTCATTGCTACGGCATGAGGGTTCCTCAGTGGGTGAGTAATGCAACATACAGCATTTGGCGGGCTCATTTTTCAACACCTTGCAGTGAGTTATTATGTTCATATAACACAGACAGAGACAACTGGGTGAGGATAAAGGAACTATGTGACACTCTTGTCACTACGAAGTCAGTAACACCCGCGATCTTAGGGAAGCCAGCAATGAAGCAAGATCATTTCTATCTTCCCAGATTTCTATCTCCATTTATATGGAAATGGATGAGCATGTGACCCCAATGAAATAATGCGTTGGTCGCTTAAATACAGGTGGCTAATGGTCACAAAATCCTTTCTCCCGAACCCCTTGAATAATTGGAATTCAGGTCTACTGTGACCTATTCTGCCACAGACAGCCTCAAGCCATCTACTATCATTTGATAAACTTAAGTAATGATCTCCCTGGGGAGCTTTAACCTCTTAGGCAACATTCTTCTGTTGGTCCTAGGTTTAATTCTGGTCCTGTAAACAATCTCCCTCAGATATGAACGTGCGCTAGTGGCAGGAAGCTTGGCCTACCGGTCGTGCATATCGAGAGTTTACGGACACACTGGCCACGACTCTCTGTCCATTCATTTTTAAATGAATGGATGGAATTCATAAAATCAACCCTATAATCTGCTTCTGGGAATCTGTGCCAGTATGTCCATAAGCTTTCATTTGACCCATTTCTCCTGGACAGTGAAGAAGTTGCTGTCCTCTTGTTTGGTTTCGAGAAGTATTCTTCGGTTAATGACTGCTCTAAGCCTGCATTTAAAACTGCCAGGTGTTCAGGTCACCTAAGGTTTGAATTGGATCTGTCTACCAATTAATGGACTGTCCTGCTGTTTTCCTGGCATAATCAGAAATCCATTGCCACCATTTGAACTTATATTGTCTATACTGAATGACCTTTTCATGGCACATTGCATTGTTCTTTTCTGGATGGTGTTAGAGCATTGGCAAAATTACTGACAACAGGAAACTCACCACCCCCAGTGTCTTATGCCAAATTTTGGATCCTGTTTCTGCAGTACAGCCTAAGTTAATATCTGATAGGAGAGAACTTATATTGTGCACTTAATTCTACTTGTAAGTATCATCACTGACTTACTATAACTTGCTTACTATATGGCCGACAATAACTTTTAGCAGCTTTCATTTTTCACTTCTCGTTCCTCAATAAAAACATCTATTTCAGTCTGCCAGAGTGCACTTGGCGGAATGATATCAGATAAGGGGATCATAAGAGCCATATTCCTTCTTTCAAAGGAAGCAATCATGTCGGAATTTTGTGATTTGTTTTCTTCATTTCTGTTGAGTATTGGGTAGCACTTGGCAAACATTTAACAAAAAAATGGGCGAAATATTGACCACAATTGGTTTCCAAGAGATTAGTATAAAGAACTTGCAACTCTGTGGAATAAATATTTTGAAAAGAAACTCCTGATTGACATTATCTCAACATGACTCTTCAGTATGGGATGCCTTTAAAATTCTCATCCTCATTCTCCTTTTATGGCTTGACCCGTCCCTATCTCTAAACCCTCCTCCAGTCGTACAACCCAACCCCCAACCTCTCCTTTCCTCTGACCCTGGCAATCTACCATTGTTGTGCATTCTCCCCCTCTCTTGGCAGCGGTACCTTCAGCCATCTAAGCCCCATGCCCTTGAATTGTCTCTCCAAACCCCTCTGCCTCCCCAACTCCCTTTAAGACCCTTCTTAAAACCCACCTCTCCAACCAAGCTTTCGGTCACCCCTCCTAATATCTCCTTCATTGACTTGGCGTGCATTCTTTGATTACACCTCTGTAAAGCGCTTTGGGAATTTTTTCTACATTAAAGGCTCTACAAAAATGTAAGTTGTTGCCTGACCTGGACGTTTATAGGGCTGCAAAGAGAACTCCTGTGTATGAAAATTATTTGATAAAAATGTTAATAAATTATCAGAGGTTGGGGAAAAATCCATAGACAAGAACCAGTTAGTGATGGGATCTTTGACTTAGGTGTGAAGGTTTTTAAGTGTGAAAAAGCAATTTTATGGTAAATTGTTTGAATAGCCTGACTGGTAACCCGATAATAATAATAATGAGGAAATTCTCATCTTGGGATTCCTTTAAAGTTATTTTGTAGATGCAATCTTGAAAAGTTCCGTGTCAAGGACCTCTCTGGCTGCTCTTTCAAAACCCAACAACAGAAATAAAATATATATTTTTTAAAAGCAAAATACTGCGAATGCTGGAAATATGAAATAAAAACAAAAAGTGCTTGAAACACTCAGCAGGTCAGGCAGCCTCTGTGGAAAGAGAAACAGAATTAACGTTTCAGGTCGATGACCTTTCATCAGAACTCTTCGGTTCTTTCATCAGTTCTGATGAAAGGTCATCAACCTGAAATGTTAACTCTGTTTCTCTCTCCGCAGATGCTGCCTGGCCTGCTGAATGTTTCGATTTTCTGTTTTTATTTAAAATATTTTAGACGGTAGTGGAGCCCCCATGGTGTTGTTCTTGGGTTTCTATGGACTGGGCTTGTCCCCCAGTCCTTTTGCTGCTTATGGTCAGTTCTCAGCCCTACGAGTTAACATGATGGTGGTGAATTCCTGGCTTAATGCACACTGCCATTGCAACGGTTCAATCATCACACTGGGCCCCAAACCCAAAAGAGAAAAAGGATGAATAAATATCAGCTCCTATTATTTGATGCCTTGAAGAGTAGTTCAAAGTTATATTATGCCTTTTCTTAAGTGGGACAGAGGTTTGGTGGAAGGTGGGAAGGTACCCAGCTTAGAAAATATCATTTTTGTGATAAAATGTAACCGATCGTTTTTGTGGAATATGATCGGTAAAATAAGCCATGAGAAAACAGAAAAAAACAGACACTTAACCAATCAGCCAGTCATTATAGTTACACAGACCAAAAGAAATGTTTTATAAGATTTAAGATCAAAGATATATATTATGTATAAATATATGGTAAATGCAAAACTGAAAGTAAATAAATAGATCCAGAGTTATAATGAAGGGGTGAAGACAATTTAGTTTTGATTGAGGAAGTAATTTAGCTAAACTGACTTTCTCCCCTCCCAGCAACAGAAGATTCAAAAGACAAGGTCAATACAAATCCAGGAGGAAAATTCTTACACTTCTACTTTTCTGGAACTGTTTTCATTGAACAAGGGTATTTTTAAACCTAACCTTGTCAAACATTTTGTACCTTGGTACACCAGCCTGAGTTTATGCAAAGCAAGTTCCAAAAGATGAATAGACACAACATGGCTTCTTTTGCAAATATTTTTCTGAAGATTAATTGGTTTTCATTTCTTTGTGCATTTTCTTATTATACGTGTTTTGTTTTCTGAAAAAGATGAGCAAAGGCATTTCAGGGTTTGGAAAAAAATATCATCAAATTTGATGAGAAGTAACAGCAGCCTCTTTCCAAAACGTAGTAACTGTTTCAGGTTTTTATCAACTATTAGTGTAATCCGTTTTCTCACATAATTGCTACGATACTTTTCTGAGCCCTGGCCTGTTAAACCTTCTTAAGCTCCTTTCAGAATTCTGATTAAATCCTCATCACAGAATTTTTTCATAATCCTCTGAGTTGCCCAGTAAAGAATATTTGTACTCTGCACTTAGCATCCTCCTGATAGTCTTTTACATGATGTTCTGTACAAATTGAATTACCTGTGAATAAATCTTTTCCACCAAGATCATTTTCATATTAAATTGCACTTCAATGAAGTAGAAATAAATTTCATAGAACTGCAGTCCTGTAATAGTTCCTGTTATCACTACAAAAAACAAATTACATTGGATTAGAAGGCTATGAGTTTTCAGACCAGAGTGTACTCTGTCCTGAATGGGTAATGTTTAGCTTGTAACAACTCACGATAAATTGCTTTATATGTCTTATCTAATGAGATCTTAAATTCCTATCATTTAAATACAACTTTCCTCTCTTTGTCTATGTTATTGATCATCATTTTCTTGCCTTGCATAGACTTACTCAGTCAAGTGATGCCTGGAAATGATTCTTTAATAGTTCTTAACAACAAATGTTACATTTCAGGTCAATAGGATTTGAATTCCTTATTCTTATTTCATTATACCATTGTTTTGGTACCAGCACCATCACAACTTGTCCTCAGTGGCACATTTCCTCCAGCCATTAGAATTTAACTATTTCACTCCGGATCAGAGTGGGGTTGAGTTTCTGTGGGGGTTCTCCACTGTTCATTCGCTGTCATTTTGGCACAAGAGCCGCAGACCCCTGGACATATAGGGCTCAATTTTGAAATGGTGGCAGGATGGCAGCCGGGGCGGGGGGGTGGGGGTGAAGGTGCACGTGGCAAATCCGAATAAAAAAAACTTACCTTTTCCGACGCGATCGCGATGTAATTGATGGTGATTAAAGTTGTTTCCGGGTTTCGCAACAGGAGCTGCAATGCTGGGTGGGGTGGGGGGGTGGTGGAGAGAAAGAGAGAGAGAGAGACGTCATCCAGCGCTGGAATAGAAAGTGGGGGGCGCTGAAGATTGGGGAGGGAGAGGGGGAGATCGGGGCTGGGGGGAGAGGGGGAGATCGGGGTGGAGGAGAGGGGGAGAAGGGGGACATCGGACATCAGAGCAAAGGGGTGCAGGTGACATTGGTGGAAAGGTAGGTTTATTTTGTTTTTTAACTTTGTGCAATGGTTTTTTATTTAATTTATTTATTTTATTTTTCCCTGATCTGGTGAAACCAGGCACGAATCAGAAGCTGTAGGAAAGCCGCCCAGGTAAGTTTAAAATCATTTTAACTACCTACTATGTCAGAAATAATGTATCTTAAGTACCATGAGGTACATTTGGTTCTTTAACTATCTTAAAGCCGGCGGGACTTCCGCATTCGGGAGGTGCGTGCACACAGGCGCGTCTGTGGGGAACTCAGAAGTCAACGGGTTGGGGCCAGCTTCCTCACCCACTCGGGATTTTCCCTATTTTCGCAGCACCCCGCCCCCCACCAATGCTCCCACAATTTCATTTGAAAATCGGGGCCATTTTTCCCGGGTTTTTCCGGGTTTCCGCAGCTCTTCTGCTGAAATCATGACAGATGAGGGAGAAAACCCCCACGAAAATTCACCCCCGATAGGTTTAATGCCACATTCAACATTGCCACACACAATATTCAATAATTAATTCCTTTGAGATGTTGGAATTGTCTTACCTTATTATTACTAAAGTTTACTACTAATAATTTATTTGTGCTAAAAATTTAAGATACCTAATAGAAATTTAGTACTAAAAAGATAAATAATGAGAAAATTCAAATTAAGCAACTTTGGCTTGAGGAGAAGACTATATTGTAGGTTAGACATCAATATTTTTAGACTTCCATCTGAAAACTGAACACAGTCTATCAGTTTCTCCCAGCTTCATCTTTCTCCTTTTCCCTCTTTTTCATTTTCTCTGTTGTAAACAAACTCACCAGGAATTGCATTTCTTCTAGTCTCATAAGGTTTTTCTTTGGTGTCATTGCCTTTCTCAATAATTCTTTCCTGAATTACTCCTTCTGTCAAATTGCTAAGCATACACAATTTTTCTATTCTAAATAGTCAAAGACCAAAGCTTAAGAATATTTTTGTCGACTGCAATCCAAAGCCACTGGATGCTGAGTCTAGAAGGTCAATGTTGTGATGTCAGCCCAGCCAATTTACAGTGCTCCTGATTTTCTGGTGATCAATCACAGGAAAATTGTAACCACCAGGAAATTGGCATGAACACCCCTACAAACGATTTTCTGATCCACGTTCTTGTTGAGAAAGGCTCTAGACTGTAGCCTTACATTGTAAAATTTACATTTAGATGTCGACTTGGTCAATCTGAAATCAGAAAAGCAAAATCCACAAGTGTTTTTTTTTCTATAACACCAACTAGATATGACCAAAACACAAGATATCCCATTGGTTGCCCAGGTCTGTTTTTCCCCAAACACTGTGGACATGGTATGATGTTCCTCAGCTGCTGTGACCATGCAGATATCACATCAACAAAGCAAGTGATCAAGGATGAATATGTAAGTTGAGATAAATGTTCAAGAATTCTACTTGATTGCTGTTTTTTTTGGGGGGTGGGAGTGGGAGGATACAAGGAGAACATTTCAGAACCTATACCCAGAACATTCAATAGAGTTGGATAGAGTTCACGATAGAATAGATTGTATATGGTTTGTGGAATGAATGACTTGACAGCCTAAATAAGCGTTTCTCATTCTGTGCTTTATCTTCATATAAAGTATCTCCTAAATAAGGATAAAGAGATACACAAAGTTTCTTTAATTAAAGAACTTCCCAAAATAGGAGGGGGCCCAGGATAGATCCTTGGGAGACTCCAGAGGTAACGGTGTGGGTGTGGGAAGAGAAGTCATTGCAGGTGATTCTCTGGCTACGACTGGATGGATAAGAATGGAACCAGGCGAGGGCAGTCCCACCCATCCGGAAGATGGAGGAGAGGCGATGGAGGAGGATGGTGTGATCAACCGTGTCAAAGGCTGAAGACAGATAGAGAAGGATGAAGAGGGATAGTTTACCAAGGTCACAGTCACAATGGATGTCATTTGTGACTTTGATAAGTCACTGTAGAAGATAAAACAATTCTAGGATCATAGATACTGAATCAATCCAAACACGTTAGGGCTGATTTTAACATCCAGCGGGAAGAGGGCATGAGAGGACATCAATCCCACCTGGAAGTGTGATTAAAATGCTTCCCATTCCCGCACCGTTGCTTCTGGAGTCCCCCAAGGATCTATACTTGGGCCCTTCCTATTTCTCATCTACATACTGCCCCTCGGCGACATCATCTGAAAACATAACAGTCAGGATCCACATGTACGCTGACGACACCCAGCTCTACCTCACCACCACCTCTCTCGACCCCTCCACTATCTCTGATTTGTCACATTGCTTGTCCGACATCCAGTACTGGGTCAGCAAAAATTTCCTCCATCTTCCAGTTCTGACGAAAGGCCTTCGACCTGAAACATTAATTCTGTTTCTTTCTCCACAGATGCTGCCTCACTTGCTGAGCTTCTCCAGCATTTTCTGTGATTAAAATGCTGCTTGGTCAGCTGCTTGACGCAAAACTGGGGGAGAGGATGAAGATCATTCCGAGAGGGGGGAGGGGATATTCCAAGTGTCTCGCAGGTGGTGAGGGAGGGAGTGGGGAGCCAGGGGTAGCAGAGATCTGGACTTATTTTTGTCAACTTAACCTAGAGGCTTCCCGACAGAATCACCTGAAGGACCGGACAGCCTGCTCAGCAGCCGGCCAAAATTTCATCGTGGTCCCATGTATGTCATGGGACCACGATGAGTGTCCGGCGGGAGGCTCATTACAACATGACGCCAAAACAACCGGTGTTAGAATCGCTGATCGGCAGGAACGGAGTGGGAAATGGAACCACTCTATTTCAACTGCCCCGAACACCCCCTCGCTCCTTTCCCACCAATCAGGGAGAGTTAAAATTCCCCCTTTTATTTCATATTTTTGTGGCTAACACTTCTTGAATATCACACTTGATTAACTCTGCTCTATTGTTATTAAGGAAGTTGAATTCAAATGTTCTCAAAGTGCTATAAAAGTACGTATTCTCTATTACGATTTAAAGAAGTCCATCTGAACATTTAATTAAAAGCTTGACAGATGATGCTGAAGAGGATGACCTGAGGCGATAGCACTTTAGATTTTCCATTGTGAAGTGCTTGATGCCTTTGTTATTTTGGCATTCTATTAAAATTAAGCATCTCATATGATCAAAGTACTTTGTCTATTGCACTCAACTACATTCACGCGTTTGGACAGCCTGTTTTTAGTGGAAGTTACAGTAGTTGAGAAATTATTGTTAGGTGTCCTTAGTTACTGGAGGCAGAACAAGAATGGAGCATAGATAATTGAAGAGTTAGAGCTGGGAAAGCTTGCGATGGGAAGTTGTCAGCGAGATAAGCTGTTATTCAGAGAACAGTAAGGGCATCAGCAGGAGATAAATGAACATATACAGCTGGACCTGGGCATTGAATTTAATGTTTTAATGTTAGTTAAGACATCTTAACTTTGATACATTAGTTGATAAACCATTATGAAAAGTCCATTTAGAAAGTAGGGGCTTCATTTTAATCAAGGTTTTAGCTCTTATGTTAATGGGCTAAGATCAAACTGAACTCCGCTGCTGAAAGTAAGCAGCTTGCCAAAACCCATTAGGTACTGTAGACAACGGTTTTACTTTTTCTGTGATACAAATAAAAATGTAAAACCAGGCCTCTGTAAAACTATGAAAGGTACACATTCCGCATCGATGGAATAATAGAAGATTCATTCATTCAGTAGGGCAAGATAAAATATCCCATCCATTTTTTAAAATCATTTTGCCTATCCAGTTGGTAAGGTCCTCTTAAAACTAGATTGATATCATTACATCAGAGAAAACATAACCTATGTCTCCTCAAAATCTATCCTTATTTTCTGTGTACAAATATATATAAAAATACACATTTCAAGTTCCCATCTAGGGGCTGACTTTCATTTTGGGCAGGCATCGGTGCAATGGCGCCGATGACCTTGGCGAGAGGCCAGGCTTCATCTGCATAATATCAGCGAGCTGCAAGCATGGAACCAGCACGCACAGGCAGCATGCCGATCAGGATGAGGGGCAGAATATCCGTTGGCCCCCCCGCGCAACTGAGCCAGAGTATTTATTCTTAAAAGGAAAGGAGAAGGGGCCTAGAACATAAGACCATAAGAGATAGGAGCAGGAGTAGGCCATTTGGCCCCTCGAGCCTGCTCTGCTATTCAATAAGATCATGGCTGATCTGATTTTTACCTCAACTCCACTTTCCCGCCTTTTCCCCATATGCTTTGACTCCCTTGCTGATCAAAAATGTGTCTCACTCAGCCTTGAATGTATTCAATGACTCAGCCTCCACTGCTTTTTGGGGTAAAAAAATCCAAAGATTCACGACCCTCTGGGAGAAGAAATTCCTCCTCATTTCCATCTTAAATGGGCAACCCCTTATTCTGAGACTATGCCCCCTGGTTTTAGATACCCCCATGAGGGGTAACATCCTCTCAGCATCTACCCTATCGAGGCCCCTCACAATCTTGTATGTTTCAATAAGATCTCCTCTCATTCTTCTAAACTCCAATGAGTATAGACCCAACCTGTTCAATCTTTCCTCATAAGACAACCCTTCCATACCTGGAATCAACCTAGTGAACCTTCTCTGAACGGCTCCAATGCAAGTATGTCCTTCCTTAAATAAGGGCATCAGAACTGTATGCAGTACTCCAGGTGTGGTCTCACCAGCACCCTGTACAGTTGTAGCATGACTTCCCTGCTTTTATACTCCATCCCCCTAGAAATAAAGGCCAATATTCCGTTTGCCTTCTGGATTACCTGCTGCACCTGTATGTTGACTTCTTGTGTTTCTTGTACGAGGACACCCAGATCCCTCTGTACCGCAGCATTTTGTAGTATTTCTCCATTCAAATAATATTTTGCTTTTTTATTTTTCCTCCCAAAGTGGATGACTTCATATTTTCCCACATTATATTCCATCTGCCAAATTTTTGTCCATTCACTTAACCTGTCAATATCCCTTTGCAGACACTTTGTGTCCTCATCGCAACTTGCTTTTCCACCTATCTTTGTATCATCAGCAAATTTGGTCACAAGACACTCTGTTCCTTCATCCAAGTCATTGATATATATTGTAAATAGTTGAGGCCCCAGCACTGAGCCCTGCGGCACCCAACTAGTTACAGATTGCCATTTTGAAAATTACCCTTTTATCCCGACTCTTTGTTTTCTGTTAGTTAGCAAATCCTCTATCCATGCCAGTATATTACCCCCAACACCATGAGCTCTTACCTTGTGCAGTAATCTTTTATGTGGCACCTTATCGAATGCCTTTTGGAAATCCAAATATACTGCATCCATTGGTTCCCCTTTATCCACTCTGCCCGTTACTTCCTCAAAGAACTCTAAGGAATTTGTCAGACATGATTTCCCCTTCATAAAACCATGTTGACTCTCCTTGATTGTACTTTGAGTCTCTAAATGTCCTGCTACTACTTCCTTAATAATGGAGTCTAGCATTTTCCCAGTGACAGAATCTAGTGAATTCTGGAAGATTACAACCAATGCATCCACTATCTCTGTAGCCACTTCCTTTAAGACCCTCAGATGCAAGCCATAAGGTCCAGGGGACTTGTCAACCTTTAGACCCATTAGTTTACCTAGTACTTTTTCTCTAGTGATAGTGATTGTTTTTAGTTCCTCCCTCCCCTTTGCCCCTTGATTTTCTACTATTATTTGTAAGTTATTAGTGTCTTCTACTGTGAAGACAGATACAAAATATTTCTTCAATTCCTCTACCATTTCCTTGTTTTCCATTATTATTTCCCCAGTCTCATCCTCTAAGGGACGCATGTTTACTTTAGCTACCCTCTTCCTTTTTATATACTTGTAGAAGCTTTTACTGTCAGTTTTTATATTTCTTGCTGGTTTACTCTCATAATTTATTTTCTCTCTCTTTATTATTCTTAGTCATCCATTGCTGGTTTTTAAATTTTTCCCAATCTTCGGGCTTACCAGTAATCTTTGCCAGGTTGTACACTTTTTCTTTTAACCTGATATCATCCTTTACTTCCTTAGTTAGCCATGGCTGATTCACCCTTTTTGTGGAGTCTTTCCTCCTCACAGGGATATATTTTTGTTGCGAGTCATAAAATATCTTTTTAAATGTTTGCCACTGCTTATCCACCATCATACCATCTAATCTGTTTACCCAGTCCACTTTAGCCAATTCCGCCCTCATTCCTTTAAGTTTAATACAGTAGTTTCAGACCCAAGATCCTCGCTTTCAAATTGGATGTGAAATTCTATCATGTTATGATCACTGCTTCCCAAGGGATCCTTTACTTTGAGATCATTAATTAATCCTGTTTCGTTACCCATTACCAGATCCAAAATGGCCTGTTCCCCAACGTATTGGTCTAAGAAACAGTCCCTAATACACTCTATGAACTCCTCCTCAGGGCTATTTTTGACAATTTGATTTGTCCAATCTGTGTGAAAGTTAAAATTGCCCATGATTATTGCATTACCTGTGGATAGGCCAGCGGCAGATGGGAAAATTGCTTTCCCTAGTCCCAAAGAAATCATGTCCCTCCTCCCATGAAACTCAGTGCCGCAGGTGTTTTGCTGTGGTTCCTGAGTGGTCCCTTGCAGCTTGCTCTGCCCGTTGTTACCTGAAAATGGCATCGGAGTCCGACAAATGGGCTCTGATTTGCATATTACAGGCAGCCTCCCACCAGAAACAGGCGGGCACACTGGCCGCCAATTTCTACGCCGAGTCGGGAGATGGCAGCGGGTGGATTGGGAGACGGAATGGGGTGGTAAGTTCAGTGCTGCAATTTTCAGAGCGCTATTGCCCTGTTTCCATTTGGCGGAGTCCATGCAAATTGGCTTCGTACATTTTGTCATTTCAAAATAGCTCATTTTTGTCCCCAAAATTATAAAGAGAGCCAACACATGGGTTAGATTTTAAAAGTTCATAGTGTTAAGATCACTAAGGCGAGGGCATACATACACTATTCTGCTTCTTAAATGCAGGGAGGGAGGTGGGAAAGAAAGAAAGGAAAAAAATTGATCCAAAGGGAAAATTAATGCATACATGTTTTATTCTGAACTGACTGTATCTTTGTACTCATTAAGGTGACTACTATGAGTAGCTGCTCCCAAGAAAGAAATGTTTCACCTTCTGTACCTTACAAAATGATGGCACCTTTATGTCTGTGATAGAATTAGAGTACAATCTTGTCTCCTGGGGAGCCAGGCCTCTGCAGCACCAATTGATAAACCATAAAAGGTAAAAAAAAACGATGATGAAAATACATTTTTGGAAATTTTTTCAAAAAATCAGAGAAGTCATGGTGTTTTCTTTGTTTAGGTATAAGAAGGACTTGCATGTACTAAAGCCTCAATGTAGCCATGAATGAAATAAAAATATCCACTTAGGGAGATCTTTGCAAACTTTCCCAAAACCCTTTTAATCCCACTCGGTTGGTCTCACTGGATGGTGCAGAAAATATTACTTCTGCTAAGATGGTTTGAGCACTGTTAGGAATGGCACTTAAAATATATGAGGTTCTTATGTGGCATGGATCTTTCATAGTAAATCAAGTGCTGACAAGGCAATAGAAAACCAAATGACATCCGATGTCATTACCATCGCCGAACCCTCCACCATCAACATCCTGGGGATTGCCATTGACCAGAAACTCAACTGGACAGTCAATAAATGGTGTGGCTACTAGAACAGGTCAGAGGCAGGATATTCTGTAAGAGTGGCTCACTTCCTGACTCCCGGATCCCAGATCCCGGATCACCCGACCAAATAACACTGTGGGAGCACCTTCACCGTATGGACTGCAGTGATTCAAGAAGAAGGCTCACCATCATCTTCTCAAGGGCACCTAGGAATGGGCATTAAAGGCTGGCCTTGCTAGCAACGCCTATATCCCAAGAATGACTAAAAAAAAGAAGCTGCTAGATAGTGAGGTGAATATTTGTATTAAAACATATGCATCAGGATAATCGAACATGCTAAGCTTCCATGTTTAGACTAAAATAAGGAATTGATTAAATTTGCCAAAGCATAGCGATTATACTAGAGGGATGTTGCAAAATAAGAGGAGACAATTAAGAGTAATTATTCCTTAGTTGAAAACAAGATTTATTATAATGAGGTCATAAATGGTAAATCAATTTATTCTATGTATATAAATCATGTCAATCACTGCATCATTCTCTGTTCTTAATGGAATTGTATTTGATATTTAACCTATGGTTTATGTTGCTATTGGGCCTTTTGATGCCACCACTTGAGAAAATGATGAACAACAATGGCCCAGAGATTGCTCCGAGTGGTGAACCAACAGTGCTCGCCACTCCATAGATTTATACTAACCCACTAACACTGCGGTCTTTACTGGGTGCACTTCCTCTAATAGGAAGCGGAGAAGAGTCCAGCGTTAGTTCAGGTGAAACTAGGACCCGTGGGAGAAGTGAGAGGATCGACCTCTCCCTTCCACCAATAAGATTGCAACATTTTTGATTTTCTGCAAGCTGGAATGTAAAATCCAGGAAGTGAAAGGTACAACACTGAAATCATTTGTAAAAACAGTTCGAGGCAGTTGAAGGCACGGTCGTCAATGGTGGAGCAATTAAAATTGGGGATGCGCAAGAGGCCAGAATTGGAGGAGCGCAGAGATCTTGGAGAGTTGTAGGGCTGGAGGAGGTTACAGAGATAGGGAGGGGCGAGGCCATTTTGAGGGATTTAAGAACAGATGCAAGTGGTGAGCAAGTTTGGCAATTGAGATTTACAGGGGTTTATTAGGGACCTGAAGAACCAATTTGTAGCATATGCATCACACCATTTATTTTGTTGGTTGATGGGATATGGGCAACACTGTCAAGGCTACATTTATTACCCATCTTTTGAGGTGTGGCATTGGTAGAGGGAGTGGATATTGAGTCAAGTAGCAGAGGCACTGATCAAGAGGGCTGCTCTATCCTGGATCGCGCTGAACTTCTCAAGTGTCGTTCTGGCTCTACCCATCCTGGTCAGTGGTGAATATTCTGTTCACACTTCTGATTTGAGCCTTGTAGATGATAGGTGTTGAGGTGTTGAGGGGTCAGAAAGTGAATCATTTGTTGTAGAGTGCCTCTCGCCTGCAGTTGTAGCCATAGTGTTGATTTCTCTGTCCCAGTTAAGCTTCTGATCAATACTGACCACCAACATGGCCTGCTTCCTTATCAGAGGAGTTGTGAATGGAGATAAACATTGTGGGATTGTCATTGAACAGCTCCACTCCTGATCTTTCAGTGGGAATATAATTGATGAAGCAGCTGAGCATGGTTAGGCAGAGGACAATTCACTTACAATAAAATGCACACATATCACGCTGGAAACACACATTTGGCTAAGTTCCATACCAATGCACCTGCAGGTCTTCTTGAGTTTTGCACTGTCTTATAAGGAATTAGATGATTTTTTTTAATATACATTGACATATTTTGCATATATATCAATTAGACATTTCAGTGCAGGTCTTAGTCCTACAAACCGATTCAAAAATAACTAGTTTTAAAGTATTTTTGTGAAATATAAATTGCTGCTGTCCTTCCTTTCCTTGCAAGTTTCTAAAAGTGGATATTGGCTACTAATGATACAGAATACACACCAGAGTGCACTGCTGGCTTCCCATCTTTACTCTGTTGCTGTGTTGAGTCCTGTCTTCTCGTAAGAACATAAGAAATAGGAGCAGGAGTAGGCCATATGGCCCCTCGAGCCTGCTCCACCATTCAATCAGATCATGGCTGATCTTCAACCTCAACTCCACTTTCCCGCCTGATCCCCATATCCCTTGTTTCCCCGAGAGTCCAAAAATCTATCGATCTCAGTCTTGAATATATTCAATGACTCAGCATCCACAGCCCTCTGGGGTAGAGAATTCCAAAGATTCACAACCCTCTGCGTGAAGAAATTCCTCCTCATCTCTGTCTTGAATGGCCGGCCTCTTATCCTGCAACTATGCCCCCTAATTCTAGACTCTCTAGTCATGGGAAACAATCTCTCAGCATTTACCCTGTCAAGACCCTAATAATCTTACATGATTCAATGAGATCACCTCTCATTCTTCTAAACTCCAGAGAGAATAGGCCCATTCTACTCAACCTCTCCTCATAGGACAACGCTCTCATCCCAGGAATCAAGCTAGTGAACCTTCATTGTACTGCCTCCAAGGCAAGTATATCATTTCTTAGATAAGGAGACCAAAACTTTACACTACTCCAGGTGAGGTCTCACTAAAGCCCTGTACAACTCTAGTAAGACTTCCTTACTCTTGTACTCCAACCCCCTTGCAATAAAGGCCAACATACCATTTACTATACGTGCATGTTAACTTTTTGTGTTTCTTGTACCAGGATACCCAAGTCTCTCTGAACACCAACATTTAATAGTTTCTCACCATTTCAAAAATATTCTGTTTTTCTATTCTTCCTACCAAAGTGAATAACCTCACATTTTTCCACATCATACTCCATCTGCCATCTTCTTGCCCACTCACTTGACCTGTCTATATCCCTTTGCAGACTCTTTGTGTCCTCCTCACAGCCTACTTTCCCACCTAGCTTTGTACAACCAGCAAACTTAGGTACATTACACTCGGTCCCTTCATCTAAATCATTAATATAGATTATAAAAAGCTGAGGCCCAAGCACCGATCCTTGCGGCACCCATTGGCCTGAGATGAGGAGGAATTTCTCCACTGGCTTCTGGGCTTCACTGCGACCTTGTCCTTCACTGCCACTTTCTACTGAAACTGTATTCTCTGTTGGATTGCATCTATTCCACCATCTGGTTTTCTTCTACAGACTCAGTTTTCCGCTCCTCCACTGGGAATGTTTCATTCCAGGCTGAGCTCGCTCTGATCTGTCGCCATCCTGCCTGGATTCTGTTCTCTTGCTGCTGAATGAACACTGCTTTGCTGCTTTCCAGTTGGTTCCCATGGCTGCTGATCTCCAGCCATCTTTCAAGACTCTATCACCCTTCACTGGACTGGGTTGGACCAGCTTCTCAAGCTCCTATTTCTGCTCCTGATCTTATGTTCTTCTCCTTAGCTCCGTCCAGCTGTTCCTCAGACCAGCTCCCTCATTTGCATTAATCCCATGGATTTACTTTTCACCCTCCCACAGGCCTCTTTTCTGACTCTTCTGGCAGCTTCTCCTCCTTCAAGCAATCTACCCCTGTTCCACCCCTCTCCTTTAAACTCCTTAACCTCTACTGTTGCCTCTCGCGAGCTTCTCCCAGGGGTATCCTCCCTATTCTCTTCCATCATGCCCTGCACTGTCGATTCCACATCTTCAGTTATTTTTATCTCCATCTCAACTCACCTTCTCCGTCTCCTCTGATTTCACTGGCCTTCTTAAACCTCTCCCTCCATATGAATTCTCCTACCCATATTCACAGCTGCCCATATTCACGTGGCTTCTCTACTCCCGTGGTCTCAATTACAGACGAGGCCATCTCCAGCTACTTCCTGGTATCCCTTACGACCCACATTCCCCTAACCTCAACCACACTTCTCTAAAACTCATTCACAATTCACCTGCAACTGTCTATCCTTTGGTCTTCCATTCACCACGATGCTTTTGCAACCATCAGTATGATCATACACACTCTCACCTACATCCCCAGTAAAACTGTAACTCTATCCAAATCTGGTTCTTCCCCAGTATGCCCCTTATTTTCATTTACTCAAGTCTGAGGAGTGCATTCTTGAGTATCGGGTGCACAGTTGGTTTAGCCATCCATCACCAGATCTGGCTGGACCCACATCAAGTACTATTGGTCCTCCGTCTCCTCTGCCAAAACTGTCCATTACTCCAGAATCATCCAGGGGAGCAAAGATAATCTCCAGCTTATGTTCTCCATTAGCAACCATATCCTTAAGTCCCATTCTCCTGCCCCTCCACTCTCACCTCTAACAAGTATGAGGAGCTCATGGACTTCTTTATCACTGAGATTGAGATAATCTATTCACTGCCTCTGCTGCTACTTCCCCTTCCCTACGCAGCAAAAACTTTTCTCAGACTTCTCTTTACCCTAGTCCTGAACCCGTATCTTTCTCTAGTTTCTCTCCCATCTCCCCTCACTCCTTTTCTGAGCTCATCTTGTCCATTTGACCCACCTCCTGGCCCCTTGACCCAATTCCCATTAACCTGCTGACCACCCAGTTTCTCTTCTCGCCCCCAATGCTGGTTAAAATCGTAAATGGTTCCCTCGCATTAGGCACTGTCTGCTTCCCTTTCAAAACTACTGTTATCACCACCTCCTCAAAAATATCCACCCATGATACTTCTGTTCTTCTACATTACTGCCCCACCTCCAACCTCCCATTCCTATCCAAAGCCCTTGAACATGTTGTCGCCTCCCAAATCCGTGCCCACCATTCCCGCAACTCCATGTTTGAATCTATCCACTGCCCTAAAACGGCCCCAATCAAAGTCACAAATGACCTCCTCTGAGACGGTGAACGTGATGGAATTATGCCTCCTCATTCTACTCGACTGCTCAGTAGCCTTTCACATGGCTGATCATACCATCCTTTTGAACACCTCGCCTCCATTCTCCAGCCCAGTGGGACTGTCTTCATTTGGTTCCACTCTTAACGAGCCAATCCAGTCTTCTTCTTTCCCTAATTTACCCCTCACCACCAAGAATTCTTGATCTCACAATTTCACAACGTAAAGGCAGATTTGAAAGGCCATTTGGCCATTTTTAGTTAATCTGTACTTCACTGTTTTGGATTTATATTTTCTTTTTTAATTGCAGCTTTGCAGTGGTTGGACATGTTGAATGTCACATCTAATGTGATGCCTTGATCTCTTTCAATTTCAACCATAGCTATTTCAATACCATTCATGGAGTACGTGCGTT
The DNA here is from genome assembly GCF_035084215.1 of Heptranchias perlo. Classification (NCBI taxonomy): domain Eukaryota; kingdom Metazoa; phylum Chordata; class Chondrichthyes; order Hexanchiformes; family Hexanchidae; genus Heptranchias; species Heptranchias perlo. Next base: position 31,989,439 of record NC_090329.1, on the reverse strand, counting down.
CCCCATTTTTTCTTCCTAAGATCAGGAATTCCTGCTCACAACATGGAGCAGAGTTGAATCCGCTGGAAGGGGAAGGGGAAGGGGAAGGGGATGGGAGGACAGGACTGAGAGTTCCAATTAACTACTGGTGGATTGATAAATCACTAGTGGAGCACAGGTTGTGTAGCAGCCAGTTATGCTCATGATAATCACCTTCATCCCCATTGATTATTTTTTTGACATTGATTTATCATAAAAAAAGTAAAATAAGTGCCTTTCAAAATAAGTTTTTTTTTGCAATCTTTGGTATATTTTTACATGCCAAATACAGAAGCAGCTCTACTAAATCGTTAACTCTTTTGGGGGTCCTGCAGCCTGGCAATATCTGGACAAGATACAATCTCTACACTGAAAAAAAGAACTACATACTGACCTAAATAAGAACAAAATGTTCTAGGATAAGTATCGACATGAATCATCAGATCTCTGTGAAACATGATGATTTCACTTTTATTGGCACATGAAAATGTCTCCTGTGGAATGTAATTGTTCATGGTTGAATAATGTAGATTGTAATGTGAGACCAATAGCATTAGTTTTGTTAGTCTACTTAAGGGTGCCAGGAAGATATTTCACAGGAAGATATTTCACAGGAAAATATTTCACAGGAAGATATTTGACAGAACTTTATTTTCTTAGACAGTTCTTCATAGTTGGTCACCTTCCTCAGACAATCAAGTAAATTGGGTAAAATCTATGACAGAGCAGATTGTGGCCTACGGAAAGAATGATTTTGATGGCCAAATAGACTTATCATTCCATCATTTTTAAATCCTTCATTTCTAAGGACCTGGGGGGTGGTGAAATTAATTTGGTGGTAGTGCAAAGCGTTGATAGCAAATCGACAATGAATTGAAGTCAATGGAAAAAAAATCGGGAGAGAGTGTAAAACAAGATGACGATTTGTAATTGCTTGTTTTGTGCCACTCCCGATGACCAATTTTGGCCCCATACTTCCTTACATCTCTAAAAATTAAGGACTTGAAGATGAGAGAAAGAATTAGACACCTGACTGAAACAAACTAGTGTCAAAATGATCATTCTTTTCTAATTTAATGTGTGAATCGGTTGCATTGTTTTTCTCATTTGTACGTGTCTCCAACAGGAAGTTCTGTCTTTAAAGAGCGCTAGTTTCTCCACCCAGGTAAAACTCTGCTCTAAACTTCTCAGATTACTGCACTGCAAAACTGTAGCAAATATATATTTGAGTTGGTCTTCATAAATGACCAGCCTGTCCATATTTATTTTAAGTTTGACCTTTAGCAATTATCCTTGAGAAGGCATTAATTGACAGTCCCTGCGTTAGAATTAAACGTAAGGCTAAAAATATACAAAATGTGATATCACAGCTCTTGTATATTGTTCAAGGCCAGAACTATCCTCAAACAAACTATAGCCAGAAGGTAAGTCAAAATATGTTGTAAGGTGAAGATATCCAAGGTTTTTTATTTTGCCTGATGGAAAATCTGTCTTATTTTTAAACCTTACAAAAAAAAACTGGCAGAATCTATGTTTAAATTTGCATTAAACAGTTCTTCTTTGAATATTAAGCAGAATACAAGCTCTTTGAGTCTGCTAAATGAGCACGAGCATGGTCCCAATACATCCATAATACATTATAGAACCAAACCACTGGTGGTATGCCTGATACTTTTAATATGTTCAATGGCATTTGGCTCTTTCTCATTTATTTTAGTGCAAAATCAGAAAAAAAAGACTTGAGAGGTATGACCTGGAATTTGCTAAGTTTCATTGAAACTAAGAATCAAAGTAAGGATTAATCAAACTTGAGTTTAGAGCTCCAGGAAGGCATTTTGCATCATAAGAACATAAGAGCATAAGAAATAGGAACTGGAGTAGGCCATGTGGCCCCTCGAGGCTGCTCTGCCATTCAATCAGATCATGGCTGATCTTCGACCTCAACTCCACTTTTCTGCCCGATCCCCATATCCCATGATTCGCCTAGAATCCAAAAATCTATCTATCTCAGCCTTGAATTTATTCAACGATTCAGCATCCACAGCCGCCTGGGGTAGAGAATTCCAAAGATTCACAACCCTCTGCATGAAGAAATTTCTCCTCATCTCAGTCTTGGATGGCCGACCCCATATCCTGCAATTATGCCCCCTAGATCTAGACTCTCTAGCCAGTGGAAACAATCTCTCAGCATCTACCCTGTCAAGCTCTCTCATAATCTTATATGTTTCAATGAGATCATCTCTCATTCTTCTGAATTCCAGAGAGTATAGGCCCATTCTACTCAACCTCTCTTCATAGGACAACCCTCTCATCCCAGGAATTAATCTAGTGAACCTTTGTTGCACTGCCTCTAAGGCAAGTATATCCTTCCTTAGATAAGGAGACCATAACTGCACGTAGTACTCCAGGTGTGGTCTCACCAATGTCCTGTACAACTGTAGTAAGACTTCCTTATTCTTGTACCCCAACCCCCTTGCAATAAAGGCCAACATGCCATTTGCTTTCCTAATTGCCTGCTGTACCTGAATACTATCCTTTTGTGTTTCATGTACGAGGACACCCAAGTCTCTCTGAACACCAACATTTAATAGTTTCTCACCATTTAAAAAATATTCCGATTTTCTATTCTTCCTCCCAAAGTGAATAACCTCACATTTCCCCACATTATACTCCATGTGCCACCTTCTTGCCCACACACTTAACTTGTCCATATCCCTTCGCAGACTCTTTGTGTCCTCCTCGTCAACAAACTTAGATACATTACTCTCGGTCCCTTCATCTAAGTCATTAATATAGATTGTAAATAGCTGAGGCCCAAGCACCGATCCTTATGGCACCCCACTAGTTACAGCCTGCCAACCTGAGAATGACCTGTATATCCGTACTCTCTGTTTTCTGTCTGTTAACCAATCCTCTATCCATGCTAATATATTACCCCAAACCCCATGAGCCCTTATCTTGTGTAAGAACCTTTTATGTGGCACCTTATTGAATGCCTTTTGAAAATCCAAATATACTACATCCACGGGTTCCCCTTTATGTACCCTGCTAGTTAAATCCTCAAAAAATTCAAATAAATTTGTCACACACGATTTCCCTTTCATAAAACCATGTTGACTCTGCCTAATCATATAATGATTTTCTAAGTGCCCTGTTACCACTTCCTTAATTATGGATTCCAGCATTTTCCCAACGACCGCTGTCAGGCTAACTGGCCTGCAGCTTCCTGTTTTCTCTCTCCCTCCCTTCTTGAACAGCAGGGTAAAATTTGCTATCTTCTAATCCCCTGGGTCTATTCTAGAATCAAGAGAATTTGGGAAGATCAGAACCAATGCATCCGTTATCTCTGCAGCCACCTCTTTTAGAATCCTAGGATGTAGGCCATCAGGTCCAGGGGATTTGTTGGCTTTTAGTCCCATTAGTTTGTACTTTTTCTCGAGTGATATCAATGGTTTTAAATTCCTCACTCTCATTTACCCCTTGGTTCCCCACTATTTTTGTTATGCTTTTTGTGTCTTCTACTGTGAAGACAGATACAAAATATTTGTTTAACGCATCTGCCATTTCCTGATTGCCCATTATAATTTCTCCTGTCTCAGCCTCCAAGGGACCAATGCTAACTTTTGCTAATCTCTTCCTTTTTACATACTTGTAGAAGCTCTTACAATTCATTTTTATATTTCTTGCTAGTTTACTTTCATATTCTATTTTCTCCCTTTTTGTCAATTTTTTGGTCATCCTTCGTTGGTTTCTAAAACTCTCCCAATCCCCAGGCATATTACTCTTCTTGGCAACATATAGGCCTCTTCTGTCAATCTAATACTCTCTTTAATTTACTTAGTTAGTTACAGGTTCATCACTTTTCCCGTGGAGTTTTTATTTCTCAATGGAATGTATATTTGTTGAGAATATTGAAATATTTCTTTAAATGTTTGCCATTGCTTTTCAACTGTCAAACCCTTTAATTTAATTTCCCAATCTACCTTTGGCAACTCGCCCCTCATACCTATGTAATTGGCTTTATTTAAGTTTAAGACTCTAGTTTCTGACTTAAGTACGTTATTTTCAAACTCAAGGTGAAATTCCATCATATTATAATTGCTCTTTCCCAGAGGTTCTTTTACTGCGAGATTACTAATTAAACCTATCTGATTACACAATACAAGATCTAAAATATCCTGTTCCCTGCTTGGTTCCATGACATATTGCTCTAATAAACCGTCTCAAAGACATTCCATGAACTCATCTTCTAAACTATCTTTGCCAATTTGATTTGCCCAGTCGAAATGCAGATTAAAGTCCCCCATGATCACTTCATTACCTTTGTTACAAGCACCTATTATTCATGATTAATACTCATTCCAAGGGTATTACTACTATTAGGGGGCCTAAAAATTACTCCCACCAGTGTTTTCTGCCCCTTGTTATTTCTTATTTCCACCCATACTGATTCGACTTCCTGATCCTCCAAGCCAAGATCCTTTCTCTACTGTCCTTATGTCATCCTTTATTATTAGGGCTACACCCCCTCCTTTTCCAATCTGCCTGTCTTTTCTAAATGTCATGTACCCTGGAATATATAGTTCCCAACCTTGGTCATTTTGCAACCATGTCTCTGTAATGGCTATTAAGTCAAACTTTGTGGAGACGAAGTTCCGTCTTCACACTGAGGACACCATCCAACGTGTTGTGTGGCACTACCACTGTGCTAAATGGGATAGATTCAGAACAGATCTAGCAGCTCAAAACTGGGCATCCATGAGGCGCTGTGGGCCATTAGCAGCAGCAGAATTGTATTCCAGCACAATCTGTAGCCTCATGGCCCGGCATATTCCTCACTCTACCATTACCAACAAGCCAGGGGATCAACCCTGGTTCAATGAGGAGTGTAGAAGAGCATTCCAGGAGCAGCACCAGGCGTACCTAAAAATGAGGTGCCAACTTGGTGAAGCTACAACACAGGACTACTTGCATGTTAAACAGCGGAAGGAACATGCTATAGACAGAGCTAAGCGATTCCACAACCAACGGATCAGATCAAAGCTCTGCAGTCCTGCCACATCCAGTCGTGAATGGTGGTGGACAATTAAACAACTAACAGGAGGAGGAGGCTCCATGAACATCCCCGTCCTGCAAAAGACAAGCCTGAAGCGTTTGCAACCATCTTCAGCCAGAAGTGCTGAGTGGATGATCCATCTCGGCCTTCTCCTGATGTCCCCACCATCACAGGAGCCAGTCTTCAGCCAATTCAATTCACTCCACGTGATATCAAGAAATAGCTGAGTGCACTGGATACAGCAAAGGCTATGGGCCCCGAAAACATCCAGCTGTACTGCTAAAGACTTGTGCTCCAGAAGCAACTGCGCCTCTAGCCAAGCTGTTCCAGTACAGCTACAACACTGGCACATCTACCCGACAATGTGGAAAATTGCCCAGGTATGTCCTGTCCACAAAAAGCAGGACAAATCCAATCTAGCCAATTACCACCCCATCAGTCTAATCTCAATCATCAACAAAGTGATGGAAGGTGTCGTCGACAGTGCTATCAAGCGGCACTTACTCACCAATATCCTGCTCACCGATGCTCAGTTTGGGTTCTGCTAGGACCACTCAGCTCCATACCTGATTTCAGCCTTGGTCCAAACATGGACAAAAGAGCGGAATTCCAGAGGTGAGGTAAGAGTGACTGCCCTTGACATCAAGGCAGCATTTGACCGAGTGTGGCACCAAGGAGCCCTAGTAAAACTGAAATCAATGGGAATCAGGGGGAAAACTCTCCAGTGGCTGGAGTCATACCAAGCACAAAAGAAGATGGTAGTGATTGTTGGCGGCCAATCATCTCAGCCCCAGGACATTGCTGCAGGAGTTCTTCAGGGCAGTGTCGTGGGCCCAACCATCTTCAGCTTCAATGACCTTCCCCCATCATAAGGTCAGAAATGGAAATGTTCTCTGAAGATTGCACAGTGTTCTGTTCCATTCGCAACCCCTCAGATAATGAAGCAGTCCGTGCCCGCATGCAGCAAGACCTGGACAACATCCAGGCTTGGGCTGATAAGTGGCAAGTAACATTCGTGCCAAACAAGTGCCAGGCAATGACCATCTCCAACAAGAGGGAATCTAACCTCCTCCCCTTGACATTCAATGGCATTACTATCGCCGAATCCCCACCATTAACATTCTGGGGGTCACCATTCACCAGAAACTTAACTGGATCAGCCACATAAATACTGTGGCTACAAGAACAGGTCAGAGGCTGGGTATTCTGTGGCGAGTGACTCACCTCCTGACTCCCCAAAGCCTTTCCACCATCTACAAGGCATAAGTCAGGAGTGTGATGGAATACTCTCCACTTGCCTGGATGAGTGCAGCTCGAACAACACTCAAGAAGCTCGACACCATCCAGGACAAAGCAGCCCGCTTGATTGGCACCCCATCCACTACCCTAAGCATTCACTCCCTTCAGCACCGGCGCACAGTGGCTGCAGTGTGTACCATCTACAGGATGCTCTGCAGCAACTCTCCAAGGCTTCTTCGACAGCACCTCCCAAACCCGCGACTTCTATCACCTAGAAGGACAACAGCAGCAGGTACATTGGAACAACACCACCTGTACATTCCCCTCCAAGTCACACACCACCCCGACTTGGAAATATATCGCCGTTCCTTCATCGTCGCTGGGTCAAAATCCTGGAAGTCCCTTCCTAACAGCACTGTGGGAAAACCTTCACCAGACGGACTGCAGTGGTTCAAGAAGGCAGCTCACCACCACCTTCTCAAGGGCAATTAGGGATGGACAATAAATGCTGGCCTTACCAGCGATGCCCACATCCCATGGACGAATAAAAAAAAAAATTATCTCTGCAATTAATTCATCTATCTTGTTGCAAATGCTCCATGCATTCAGATAAAGAGCCTTTAATTCTGACTTTTTACTATTTTTTCCTGCTTTGACCTTACTTGTTGTTGCACTATTAGTGGTAAACTCACTGTCCCTTCCTGCCACACTCTGCTTATCTTTACCCAAGTCACTACACTGTTCTATTGTCTTAACTTTTCTCATTAAATGTCTGAATTTCCCCACACCTGATCCCTCCCCCCCGCCATTTTAGTTTAAAGCCCTATCTACAGGCCTAGTTATTCGATTCGCCAGGACACTGGTCCCAGCCCGGTTTAAGTGGAGCCCGTCCCAAAGGAACAGCTCCCTCTTTTCCCAGTACTGGTGCCAGTGCCCCATGAATCGAAACCCCTTCCTCCCACACCACTCTTTGAGCCACGCATTTAACTCTCTGATCTGTTTATCCCTATGCCAATTTGCACGTGGCTCAGGAAGTAATCCAGAAGTTATTACCTTTGAGGTCCTGCTTTTTAATTTCGAACCTAGCTCCTCAAACTGTCTCAACAGAACCCCATTCCTAGTTCTACCTATGTCGTTGGTCCCTATGTGGACCACGACAACTGGATCCTCCCCCTCATGCTCCAAGTTCTTCCCTAGCTGTGAGGAGATGTCCTTAACCCTGGCACCGGGCAGGCAACACAGCCTTCGGGACTCTTGGTCGCTGCTGCAGAGAACAATATCTATCCCCCTGACTATACTATCTCCTACCACTACCACATTCCTTTTCACTCCCCCTATTTGAATGGCCTCCTGTACCACAGTGCCATGATCAGTTTGCCCATCCTCCCTCCGTCCTTACTGTTATCCATGCGGGTAGCAAGTACCTCGAACCTGTTGGACAAGGTCAAAGACCGAAAGTCCTCCATCACTACATCCTGGGTCCCCATATCTGCCTGACTTGCAATTACACCCTCCTGTCCCTGACCGCTGAACGAATATAAACTACTAACTAATCTAAGGGGTATGACTGCCTCCTGGATCAAAGTGTCCAGGTAACTCTCCTCCTCCCGGATGTATCACAGTGTCTGCAGCTCGGACTCCAGCTCAGCAACTCTGAGCTGAAGTTCCTTGAGCTGTAGACAACTTACTGAGGTTGCCTGGGATCACGCTGCTCTCCACAAACTCCCACGTGCTGCAATTACGACATACCACCTGCCCTGCCATTCCTTGTCTTCCAAGAATTTATTTATTTACTTAATTTGAGTTTTTAAATCAGTTGCTATTTTTTGTTTTATTGACTAATGAATTCATCTAGTTTAAATTATTGTTTTAAGCTCTTAGTTAATTATTGTTTTAAGCTCTTAGTTAAACCCCTGCCCTAAGCTGGAGAGAAAAAAAAGTGATACTCACCAACCAATCTCAGCAGTATGGAGTGAAACAGTATCTGCCAGGTCACTATCAACATCCAAAGGAATACTTGATATTTACAGCACCCTGAGTATACTCATTCCAATCAATATTCTTTCACATTGCAAATTTTCCTAAATATGGACCAGCAAGACAGAGTACGACATTACACTTGTATAAAGTGCATAATACATCTACTCATTTTTCTCCTGGATAAAAAACCTAAACATAAATATATATTTATATGATAAATAAACTTAGCCATTTCGTCCAATTATTTTGCAAGGGTACATTGAAAGTGAAAGGAAGCAGAGAGCTTACAGAATCTGTGTCTTTGTTTTACCAACGTGTGCCTTGTAATTCTATATATGCTTCCAAAGGTTGGGGCATCCCCAAAACTCTGGCAACTTGGAAACAACTGACAACTCAAAAATAGCCCTGAATATAAGTCTATGACCCAAGCCAGTGCTTTACGGTGACTGAATAAGTTAAATTTCCTTTTTATTACATGGGATGGCAGTAACATCGCCCACCTCCGCCCCTGCCTCAGCTCATCTGCTGCTGAAACCCTCATCCATGCCTTTGTTACCTCTAGACTTGACTATTCCAATGTTCTCCTGGCTGGCCTCCCATCTCCCACCCTCCATAAACTTGAACTCATCCAAAATTCTGCTGCTCGTATCCTAACTCACAACAAGTCCCATTCTCCCATCACCCCTTTGCTCACTGACCTACGTTGGGTCCCGGCCCAGGAATGCCTCGATTTTAAAATTCTCATCCTTGTTTTCAAATCCCCCCCCCCATGGCCTCACCCCTCCCTATCTCTGTAACCTCCTCCAGCTGTACAACCCTTCGAGATCTCTGCGCTCCTCCAATTCTGGCCTTTTGCGCATCCACGATTTTAATCGCTCCACTATTGGCGACCGTGTCTTCAGCTTCCTAGGACCAAAGATCTGGAATTCCCTCCTTAAACCTCTCTGCCTCTCTACATCTCTCTCCTCCTTTAAGACACTCCTTAAAATCTACCTCTTTGACCAAGCTTTTGATCACCTGACATAATATCTCCTTATGTGGCTCGGTGTCGAATTTTGTTTGATAACGCTCCTGTGATGATTCATGGGACATTTTACTACGTTAAAGGTGCTATATAAATTCAAGTTGATGTTGTTGTTTTGGGGATCACGCTGGTGGCATGGGGCCTTGCAAAATTCCACTGTTTATCTCTCCAGTACATTTTACATGATCATTTTCTGCAGCCCAACTCTCTCTCTTTCTCTGAAGGTTTGAAGTACTTACAAGCTGCTGGGTGCCATTCCATCAATGTTAGAACCACCTGAACGTACAGCTGCACATGCCCAAAAGTTCCTTGGATATGCAAAGGAGATTTGTATTAAAGCATTCTGGGACAATCTCAAGGCATTAGAATGGCTGTGTGGGAAGTTTATATTTCTGTGAGGGCTTTTGCCATCAAACTTTGATAAGCAGGCCCAAATCATGAAATGCTGATGGTTGGTGTGTATGAATACACAGATTATTTAATGTCCTGCGTGTATGACAGCATAGAAATCCTGAAAACTGAAATGGAGTTTTGAGGCTGAGGTAGAGTGGACTTTAGGTGGAAATGCAATAACACCTTTTATTTAACCCACATCTTTACAGTTACTTGCATACTGTGTGTGTGTGGGATAGAGTGAGAGAGAGGGAGAAAATTCATGAACTGGCAGGAATATGTTACCAAACTGTGACTATCCCAGTGAAACAATCCAATGCATTCTGTTGCCATCTCTTGCTGCACATGGGATGCTCGCTGAGTACTTTGACTGCAATATTTGCATTGGAGTTTGTCATATTCTTGTCCTATGACGCAATTGAATAGGGGGACGGAAGACGATAGGGGCACAAGATAAGTCAGTGTGCAGCCAAAGTGCTCCCATGTATACAGCTTATGTATATTTGTGAACAGGGATAACATGTTCTGAACTCTTTATACAGTTACAAATACTAACTTACCTGCTGCTGTGGGGTGCCTTGATCATGAGTCAGCGTGGGAGCCACCTGATCATGTGGCTATGAATGCAATCAAGTTCCACGCAGTTACAGAACAGCACATCGGGGCAACCTTGGAGCTACAGCAAGGCAATGTAGAAAGTTTAATTCCAGTGCTGATTTTTGTCTGTAAACGCCGACAAGCGAACACAACTTGTGAAAGGTTGGCTGTTTGCATGTACGTAACGGAATAAAATGGTACAAATTTGTGGATGGTCTAAACCATAATGCAAGGCCACAACATTATGGTATAGCAACTATACTCAGAAGCCAATTTTAGTTCAGTTTGAAACACACATGCTTTGATCCTAATGCCAGAACTGTGTCCAATGGGTTCTTTAATGCAATTCTCTCAGATAATACCTCGAACTGCAAGTCCCTTACAGTCTCACATACCACAAGTCACACTGATAATCCCTTACACACAGCTTGCCTCATTCAGTCACAATCTGCTAATACTATGCTTGCTGCCAAATCAGCCACATTCTCATACACGTCCAGTCAATCACCCTTTGTCATTCAGAAAACAAGATGAATGTGTGCAGCCAATAGAGCAGATACGCCCAAGATTGAACAGAGAGCTTACTCAGGAAGTAGTGCTTAGGTGATGTCAAGCATGGATTTTATTGGATGAAAATTACTGGATGTAGGAAAGCGAGGCAGCTAAGGAATTCCAGAGTTTTGAGGGGCTAAGAAAGAATAGATTATTGAACAGGAAGAGTGTGTAGAATGATGCATTTGGAGCTTGGGCAGAGTATGTGTGAAGAAAGTTAAGGTCTATAAAATAGAGAAAGGCAAGAAAAGTGAGCGAGAAAGAGTTTGGAGATTAGTAGTGAGAGATGGATAGCCGATCAATTGACGAGCATTTTCTACTCAGCAGAGGGTGGGCAACTTGGAGGAAGATGATTAAGGTAGGGTTCAAGAATCAGCAAGCAAAAACAACAGCTTGCATTTATATAGTACCCTTATCGTAGGAAAATGTCCAAAGACGCTTCACAGGACCGTAATCAAACAAAAATTGACACAAAGCCAGAGAAGGAGACATTAGCAGAGAGGGCTAAGAACTTGGTTAAAGAGGTAGGTTTAAAGGACGGTCTTAAATGAGGAGAGAGAGAGGTGGGACGGCTTAGGGAGGGAATGCTAGAGCTGAGGGCCTAGATGGCTGAAGGCACGGCTGCCAATGATGGGGCGATAGGAGTTTGGGATGCGTAAGAGGCCAGAGTTGGAGGAACATAGAGTTATCGAAGGATTGTAGGGCTGGAGGAGGATACAGTGATAGGGAGGGGCCAGGCCATGAAGGGATTTGAACACAAGGATGAGAATTTTAAATTGGAGGCATTGGTGAACCGCGAGCCATTGTAGGTCAGTGAGGACAGGGATGATGGGTGAACAGGACTTGGTGCCGGTTAAGATATGGACAGCAGAGCTTTGGATGAGCTCAAGTTTACGGAGGGTGGTAGTGAGAGGCCAGCCAGGAAAGCTTTGGAATAGTCACGTTTGGAGATAATAAAAACATGAAAGAGGGTTTCAGTAGCAGATGAGCTGAGGCATGGCTGGAGAGGGGGCAATATTACAGGGGTGGAAGTAGGCCGTCTTTGTGATGGAAAGGATATGTGGTTGGAAACTCAGCTCAGGATTAATTTTTTTTATATTCGTTCATAGGGTCTAGGCATCGTTGGCGAGGCCAGCATTTATTGCCCATCCTTAATTGCCCTTGAGAAGGTGGTGGTGAGCCGCCTTCTTGAACCGCTGCAGTCCGTGTGGTAAAGGTTCTCCCACAGTGCTGTTAGGAAGGAGCTCCAGAATTTGA